>NW_023270265.1:18007297-18224103 GCF_011800145.1 Mirounga leonina | reverse complement strand
TATCTATCTATCTATCTATCTATCTATCTATCTATCTATCTATCTATCATCTCTGTATCTGTCTATATCTATCTTTCTATCTTTCTATCTCCCTCTCTCGGATCTCTCCAAATGGTGCCTTTGCATCAGCTAGACATCTAACTTGGCAGCTGAAGACTCACAGAGTAGGCACCCCCAAGAGAAGGAAGCTGTACAACCTTTTCCATAATAGACTCAGAAGCCTTCAGGTGTCATTTTGCCACATTCTGTTCATCAAGGTAATCACAGAGCCCATCCAAGTTCGAGGGGAAGGGACATACACTTCATGTCTTCATGGCACGGGAATTAGAGAATTTGCAGATGTCTTAAAAACACTATGATCTCCTTACATACACCCATAATCATGTCATTCTCACAGCCACCCTAATAAGATGGGTAACAACAGTATATCCATTTTCTTTATTATTTGAAGATTTATTTTTTAGACAGTTTTAGGTTCCCAGCAAAATTGAGAGGAAAGCATAGAAATTCCCCATAAACCACCTGCCCCAGCACATGCACAGCCTCCCCCATAATCAATACCCCCACTACCCCACCAGAGAGCTCTATTGTTATAGTTGATGAACCTACATTGACATTGGACATCAGGATATCCATTTTCAACACAAGAGAAACTTGGCCTCAGAGACCCTAAGGTTTTGATGCAAAACTAGAACCACCCAGGATCTGAAATACCAAACAGAGGAAGGGAGGCAGAAATCAAGGGAAGGAAATTAACCTAGCCTAACCTGACTAACCCAGAAATTGGTACTGAAAGTGGGATGCTCCGTAATAAAACCCAAACATGTAGAAACTCACTTTGGAACAAAATCTCCCTCAGCCTGTGTTCTGAGTGATTAAGATGAACAGAAAATGGCATGAGAAGAAATAAGTGCTTTTAATGTAAACTCAGATTTTGGGGCAGGGGGTTTGTTAACTCAGCATAATCTAACCTATCTTGGTTAATACACTATGTGCTTTGAAATGTTAAGGAAGAAAACTATGTCCATTCTTGGAGTAAATTAATATGTATGAAGGAGATGTATCAGCTCTCCACTGATGTGTAATAAACCACTCTAGATCTTAGAGGAACGGGGTATATATAGGAGCCTTCTGGAGTACTGGAAATGTGTTGGGGAAGTAGTCACATCAGTGTAAAGATATAAACAGAGAGATGCAGAAAAATACATATATAAAAATAAGATGAACTCTTAAGATTTACTTTGTGTATAAATAGAAAATAAAATAGAAAAAGAAAGCAATAAAAATAGAAAATAAGAAAAAAAACAAAATAGAAACATAATAAAATAGAATAATATAATTAAAAAGAAAACAAATGAAAATGAAATAAAATAGAATAATAGCTACCATAAAATAGAAAAAGAGAGAGACAGTTACAATTTAAATCTAAGTTGACAGGACATCTCAATGTGGAAGGAGCCCAGGAAGAGGAAGAGAAAGGAAAGTAAAGGTATTCTTGCTCTGTTAACAATCCCAGAAAAATATGATTAAATATGGGTATTAAAAATTTAAAAATAAAGTATCTTTTTCAAATAAAGTAAGTAAAGAGTTAATAAATTGAATGCAAAAAAGAGCTAAACTTAAAGGAGGAGTTATAAATTGTGCTAGGTTAAAGTGGAGTATTCTGTTCATCAAAAGACACAAAACTGGAAGGGTATACTTACAGTACATATATCCACATGTAACTCATATCTAGAATATATAAAGAACTCCTATAAAGCCATAGCAAAGAGGCAGATAACAAAATAGAAAACCTAGCAAAGACATCACACAAGAGGATATCTAAATGACTAGCGAACATGAAAAAATACTCAAGTTCAGAGTCATCAAGTTCATAGTCATCGAGGCAATGCAGATTCAAACTCTAATGTGATATTGTTACACCCTCGCCACAGTGACTAAAATGGAAAAAGATGGAAATAAAGTTCTGGCAAGGATGTGGGACAACTGAAACTTTCCTATGCTAACCGAGGAGTGTGAGGAGTATACAATGGCTCACCCATTCTGGAAAACTGGTGGTAAAAGAGCTCTACAAAACCTACTAGAAGCCTGCTAAAGCTGAACATACACAGACTCTGTGACACCTGCAATTCTACTGTGAGGCACAGTCCCCAAGTTGAAATGCGTCATGTATTCGCTCTAAGACAGGTTCAGCCAGGTTCATGGCATCATTATTTTTAATGGCAAAAAACAACTCAAAGGGATGGTAAACAGTCAACAGTAAACTGGGTGGCTAAACTGCAGACATTTGTGTGGTGAGATTACTCTATGCTCTATGTTGCACAGCAGTAAGATCAACAAATTATGGCTGCATGGAACACCATGGATAAATGTCACAAGCAGTATGTTAAGCAAAAGAAGCCAAATGCAAGACTATGATTGGATTTACACAGGGTTCGCAAATCAGCAAAACTAATCTCAGGTGTCAGAAGTAAGAACAAAAGGTCCCCTAGGCAGAGGGATAGTAACTAGGAAGGATCTCTGGAGAGGAACTTTGGGTTGTTGTTCATTGTTCATGTTTTGATCTGGGTTCTGGTTACACACAGGCATTCAACTCGTGAAAACTTATTTGCACACTTTTTTTAAAGATTTATTTATTTATTAGAGAGAGAGAATGAGCAGAGAGAGGGGCAGAGGGAGAGAATCTCAAGCAGACACCCCTTGAGCATGGAGCTGGACACGGGGCTCAATCCTAGGACCCTGAGATCATGGCCTGAGCTGAAATCGAGTCAGATGTTTAACCTACTGAGCCACCCAGGCCCTCTTGCACACTTTTCTGTATGTATAAGATAGTTGAATACAAGGTTTATTTTTTAAAAATAAAAAAATCGGGGCTCCTGGTTGGCTCAGTCATTAAGCGTCTGCCTTTGGCTCAGGGTCCTGGGATGGAGCTCCCTGATCAGTGGGGAGCTTGCTTCTCCCTCTTCCATTTCCCCTGCTTGTGTTCCCTCTCTCAATGTGTCTCTCTCTGTCAAATAAATAAATAAAATCTTTAAAAATAAATAAATAAATAATAAATAAAAATAAAAAAATCAGTGGGACGTAAAAAAAAAAAGTGAAGAGAATCAGTGGAGGAATCGAATAGGAGACAAAATTTCCAAACCACTAAAGGAAAAAATTGTTCAAAGGGAAAACAATCAGAGCACAGGAAAGTGAGAAAGAAAAACAAGAAACCATAATAACTAGATAACAAAGAATTAGAATATATACAATGAAATTAAGTCCAAATACAATAGAAATTATAACAAAGGTGATTGAACAAAAATCTTCTATGAAAGACAAAGTTCTCAAAGAATCTGATGAAATAGACACTGTCTAGCTTTACACTGTCCACAGGAGACCTAGGACAGTGGCACAGGAATTTTGAAAATAAAGGAAGGGAAAACAATATTGTGAATCAACACCATGAAAGGAAAGCAAGTACAGCGATTTTAATTTCTGACAAAATTAATTGGGAGGCAAAACAAAACAAAAAACCTTCAAAAAGAGAAAGAAGAGTATTATCGATCGTAAAGTGTAATCCACCAAAAAATTAACAGTTATGAGCCTTTATATACTTAACAAGATAGTTTCAAAAATATATAAACCAAAACTGAGAGAAAGACAAGCAAAACTTGACAAATCCACAATCGCTGTGGGAGATTTTCACACAAAAAATCAAAGTGAAAAACAAACAAAAAAAAGGCTCTCATGCTTTTGATTAACAGTTATCAAACTTGGTTAGAGAGAGAAAACTCTTCAGAAAATACAGATTATTCTCAATTATATATGACAACTTGACAAAAGAATTCACCAGTTAGTGGTCTAGGAAGAAAATCTCCATATGTTCTAAATCAGTAGTCATGCAGGCCATCTTTCCTGACAATAATGCAATCAACATAGAAATCAACAAGTAAGGGATTTTGGAAAAAGCCCACCTACTATGAATACATGTGTTGGATATTTAAGAATCTCTCACATTGTACAGCTTTACTATTTATTGAAATCCATTTCATAGATGAGCCCATTTGCTTCTCATTATCTCTTCCCCAGTTCACAGTTGTGAGACTGCAAGCAAAACCCACCATTTGTGCAAGTCACAGGCCTAGTGTATATTACAGCTGAAATTAAAACAAATCTTATTTCCGCTGGTTCATTAAATCTCACTTCTTCCCACAAAGGCCTCCAGATGTGTCAGAGTTGCCAAATCCCTGTGAATTTAGCATGTCTATGCATCAAAACCATCATCTTTGATGAAGAAGTCTACATTTAGACACCAACTTCTATTTGCTTCTCTTACTAAAAATAAAAGTGAATTTCACAAAATTACTGAACAAACCCCAAGTACAGCTATTAAACCTTTACCCTTTTACCAAAGATTGTTCAAAGCCATGACCACTTTTATGCCTTTAGTGAAAATTTTGTCCACAGCCATAAGTTACATCTAAGCAATGACATTATTTTTAATACTTGTCATATCTTTCCATTTTTCCACATTTCCAAGTTCTATTCTAGTGTCAAAGCCCATTTTTCTATTTCCCTCTTCCTCCCACATCCCTCCCGCCTTGGGAGTCTTTGTATTAAAGTTACTTTCCAGGGCACCTGGGTGGCTCAGTCGGTTAAGCGTCTGCCTTCGGCTCAGGTCATGATCCCAGGGTCCTGGGATGGAGTCCCACATCGGGCTCCCTGCTCAGCAGGGAGTCTGCTTCTCCCTCTCCTTGTACCCCTCCCTGCTGCTTGTGCTCTCTCTCTCTCTCTCTCTCTTGCTCTCAAAAAAAAAAAAAAAGTTACTTTCCAAGCTGCAGAGAGGAAGTAGGAGAGTGTCTATCCTCCTAGACACTTTGAGGAATTCCCTTCCACACATCCGCTTGCCTTCAGAAGGCAGTCCAAAAGGACAGCTTAAAAGCTTTGCAAATAGCTGGTGACCATGACCTCTTCCATTTAGTCTCAGTGTGCGAGTCCTGCATTAGTCTCTATTTTTATACCAAAGCAACCCAACCTACTGTCTTTAGGCTTTCTTTTTTCATTTTTCTTTTACTCTCTTTTGTTTTCTGTCCCTCATTATTTATTTTTATTTTCCCTAAGCCTTTTTTCAGTACACTTCTCCAACTCCACATCTGGACAAGAAATTGGGACATAATTGGGGTTTAGAGGGCAAGGAGAAAAAGGAAAAGACAAGAAACAAGAAAAAGTGATTATTGTAATAAAATACTTAGAGAAAATAGGTAATGGGGGATAAGAAGAGTGGAAAATGGGGTTTTGTATGCATTTTTTTAAAGATTATTTATTTATTTATTTGAGAGAGAGCACAAGCAGCAGGGGCAGCAGCAGAGGGAGAGGGAGAAGCAGACTCCCCGCTGAGTAGGGAGCCTGATGAGGGGCTCGATCCCAAGACCCTGGGATCATGACCTGAGCCGAAGGCAGATGCTTAACTGACTGAGCCACCCAGGCACCCTGTTTTGTATGGATTTTACTGTGCAGAATGGGAAGAGAACATATGAAAGAAAAATCAAAGAATCAAAGTGAGAGTAAAGAGAGCAGAAGAGTGAAATGGGGTTAGGATCTATTTGGTAGCTTGGTCATCAATTAAGTTTCTAAACTGTTGCTCCTGGACAAACTGCTGGCCTTGCAAAATGGTGCCAACAGAAAATGCTTATTCTACAGTACGTAACAACTCATAACTTCTCATTGCATTTTCTACTTACCAAGAGTTCAGTGTCTGATTCTGTTTACTTTAATAGAAACAGCTTTGACACAAATGAACAGTAGATTTGATTGGGAAACCAACCAAAACAACCACTCATTTTCATCTCACATGCAAATCTTAGCACTCCACTGACAAAACCAAACTGTTTTATAATAATTTTCGCATCTAATGTAGCATACATCGGAAACAATATTCCTCTTTGAAGCGTATCAACACATCTTTCTCATGCTGGAACATACCTGCCTACACACCTTCTTCTTTCCTTTTCTTCCTGTATTTTTGAAGTGGCTAGTGTATGCATACCTTGGTGTTCCACTCTAAAAAATGTCTCAAACATAGAGCTAAATGAAACAGCCTTATTTTGTGTACCCCTGCTTCAATTGTAGTTTTAGAGGAAACAAATAACAATGTAATCTGATTTACAATTGTAGTGGACCTATATTGTTTTTATCTGCTAGGCACCTTATATTTTCTGGCAACAATACCCTCCTTCTGCCTTCGAAGGATTGTCTCTCTGCTCTGCCTGGTTCAGGCAGAACACTTTTCTCCTTTGTTTACCCCCATTCTCTGCAGGGTAGGGCACTGACCCAGACATCACGAGTTTTGTCCTCTTGGTCCTTCCTTCAGTATACACATTTGAAGTGTCAAAAAGGAGATCATACGTCATTTTATGTTCATGTTTAACTTGATTTTCTACTATAAAACTCATAATTTTTTTGTTAAATGCTTTAACACAATACTTTTTTAAACACCAACCATGTGGGAATTTACAATAGCAGAAAGTTAATCTTTTTTTCTCTAATTCTTATAGATGCTGTACAGCTCGAAGACACCTACTTCAACCCAAAGAAGGTAACTCTATACTAATAATAGCACATTCCTACATGAGTTTGCCTGGGGGGAGAAGGCATTTATAAATTAGTGGCCCAAAGTAACAGAAGTATTACCAACAGGAATGAGAAGAACCGAAACAACAGGTGAGCCATGGATTTGTGTTTTGTTACATTGAACTATATATTTTGTATATATTATGTATGTGTTGTTTTATTGGACTAGCAGGATGGTTAGAGTTTAATGATACGGTTTTCAAAACAGTCTTTCACAATTAAAACATTTGGGCATTCTATTTCAATAAATTCTTTTCATATGTAACAATCTTGAATAGGGGAAGGATTTTTTTACATCATTTAGTTATTCACCCAGAAAATTGCCTAACAGCCATGTGACTTGATGTATCCACAAGCGGTCATTGAATCCCGGAATTTACAAATGTAACTGTGCACCAAGTCATCTGTGGAATTACAAAAAAAAAAAAAAAAAATTATTTCCAGATCTTCACCCCCCCCCCCCTTTTTTTTTAACAAGTTCCATGTGTGGTTCTGAGAGACATCTGGCTTGAGAATCACTGGTTTAGTCCATCTCTTTCCAATTTGTTCATCTTCAGTCTTGAAAAATTGAAATTCTGAAAGTATGAATGCTTGTAGTACGAATCATCCTCTTACTCATCATGTATTTCAGTTTAAGAACACAAAGGCTCTCCTTGATGATTATAAGCTGCTGAGACCATTTTATGGGTATGATGTGCCTTACTAGAGTACTTGTGTATAGACTGCTGTATGTATGATGGGAATCTTTGAATCTGACACACCAAGTGTTTGAGCTAGTCCTTCACTGTAAATTGCTGAGTAAATCTCAGTTTTTTAAAATTGTGTTAGTTCTGGGGTACCTGGATGGCGCAATCAGTTAAGCGACTGACTCTTGGTTTCAGCTCAGGTCGTGATCTCAGGGTTGTGAGATCGAGCTCCACGTTGGGCTCCGTGCTCAGTGCAGCCTGCTTAAGACTCTCCCTCTCCCTCTGGTCCTTCCCCCTGCTCCTCTCAAATAAATAAATAAATCTTCTTTTAAAAATTGTATGAGTTCTTTCAGATTAGTTGAATACTTTTTTTTTTTTAACCTCTTAAGAAATTTAGCCTCCAAGGTCAGGATAACGTTGTTTTCCAAAACGTGTTGAAATTAACATTTTGCGAGTAGCGAGTTATTAAAAATCTGACCTCTGGCAAGAAGAGAAGAAGTGGAAAATCTCCACTGAGGAGAGGAGAAGCTAACTAAGGGAATGCACAGGCAGGAGGAAGATAGTCCACTTACATCTGGGGCAAAACTTGTCAATCCCTTGAACCCTTCCCTCCTCCCACAGCTACACTAAAATCATCCCCCCAATTATACTGTGTTATTTCTCATACCAGTGCCCTTGAACATGTTCCATGCTTCTTGATGAAACACTGTCTTTTAAGACCCAGCTGAAATGTGACCCCTTCTGTGGAGATTTCTTCAGTTCTCCAGCTCCCTCCTCTGCCTGCTCCAAATCTCCATTTAGCCTCCTTGACAGCTCAGTGTAACTATTTGGTTTCATGGCTGCCTCCCCTGTTTGGTGATCAGTTACATGAAGGCATTTCTGTGTTTTCAATTCCTAGCTCCGTACTTGACCCCGACAAGTGGTAAAGAAATGCTCATTCAATAAGTATAAAATGACTTGTTTAATTAAATTTCCATTCTACTGTACCTAGTCTGCCTCATCAAGTAGCAATCGGAGAGGGCTAGGTGTCCCCTTGGGGTCCTCGACATCACAATAAATCCACTGACTTTAAAGAAGCTGTAGACCTAAGTCCCTGTCTGGCAGCCACATTCAGCAACTTGCCAACAGAATTCTGTGACTGGTTTGCTGTGGTTTGGGCCCAGGAAGAGACAGAGAAGAAACCTGGGTGAAAAGTCCAGAAATGTGTAACCATGTGAGCCAGAAGGCCAGTTCCAAAACCCAGGATTGCCAGTTGTATTTCAGCAGTAGGTATTCGTATTGCCCCAAACCAAGAGGAGGGCAGGAACCAAAGGGCAGGTACATAGCCATGGATCCCAGGAGAGAGATCCTGTAGGTCACAGAGAATAGGGAATGATAAGCAGTACTGCTGGGACCGAGAGACTGTAGTAGCCAGGACTCTTTACAAGTGATAAAGTCCCAAAGCAAAAAACTGGCAAAAAAAAAAAAAAAAAAAGATATGAAAGCATATGTATACCTCCTCTAAGATCCCAAAGCCCCCTATGGGGTTCTTTATAATTTATCATATTGTCTGTTTTTCCCTCTGGACTCTGAGCCCCTCAAGCAAAGCCACTTCAACTCATTCATCTTTCTGTCTCCAACACCCACCAGGAGCCCAGTGTATTGTCTGACACTTAATTTACAGTTCACATATTTTTGCTATTGAATTGGCCTCTTAAGAATGGAGAAGTGTCTAGCTTCCTCCCTCCCAAGTCCTAGAGCTAAAGACAAGATTTTAACCCACTGTGTTTTACCACATGAATTTCAGGCTACTATCAAGGAGTTCCTTGATCCTGTCATCATGAGACATTTTCCCATTAAATTATATGTGAATACTGAAGCTTTATATGGTGGAAAAATAAAGAGATATGGGTAGAAGAGGAAAAAAAATGCAGAAAGACTACTTTTTCTTAGTAATGGTACATTCAAACAGTGTTTTATCTAGTGCCTAAGATAGTGAAAGCTTATTCAATTCCACTGTGGTTTTGAAATGAAATCCACTGTTCTACTGACTAGTCATTGCTCCAGACAAGCTTGGCTGTGCGGGCTGATATTTGGTGCAGGACTCCGATGCAGTGTAAGATTTCTGAGTGGCAGAATGGTATCAGCTTTGTGCGGAAGTCAGCGGCAATTTTATTGAAGAACAAAGTTATCTGACAAGATTGAGCAGTTACTGCATATGCATAAAAATGCCCCAGCAAAGAGCTGTAAGGTATCTACTTTATCAAACTGACGTACACAATAGAGGGGAAAAAAAAAAAATCCAGCTTTTCTTCCAGCCTTATAGATCATTAAATGGGTGCTATAAAATATCATTGCTTTCCTTTCTTGCTTTTTATCACTACCAGTGCAGACGTAGTTTATCCTTAACAGTAAATGATTCCATCCTATGGCATTTCTTCACAAGGAGAATGTGAAATTCTTATGGTTATCTCCTCATTCATGCCACATGTATTTAACCCATTGATTGCCTATTTTATGGTAGACAGAGAATTTGGATGTGCAAAGATGAGTAAGTCATAGTACTGGCCTTATCTAAGGAGCACAAAGTCTGCTACTACCAAAAAACAAAATAAAACAAACAAGTAGTGTCCATATAATACCATAAGTGCTATGATAAAGATTTTACAAAGTACTATCATGGAGGAAAATAACTTTCAACTTTGCCCACGTGGGAGGATGAGAATTTGGGAGGGCTGAGCGTGTTAATGAGATGCTATGAGAAATTTACTGTAGTACTTTGGGAATTCTGGAGGCACTCTTACTTTGGGGTCTACTAAGCTCAGTAGATTTCTATTGGAACAGTAAATTAGTAAAAAAAAAAAAAGTGGTTGTTGAATGCAAAATCTACATAATTCTGAGTGAAATGAAGATCTGAAATTGACTCATGTAGCATGAACTATACCCACAGTCTGAATGAAGCAAGCCAAACAAATGAATTATTAATTCACACAAAAAGCAAGGTCCTTTAAACCAATCAGCATGGAACTTATTTCTCCTGACCTCAATCACCTTCATTCCAGGTTTACTCCCCTCTAAAGACCTAATCCAAAAGATGATGCAGGTTTAGTAACAAGGGTATAAACATTGGTGGGGTTAAGGTTCATAAGCTTTGGGATGCAATGGTAGTAGGAAACCCAGATATACAACATGGCTTTGCGACATCAGGCATAGCAATGGTTGAGAAATAACACTCTTTGGAAATTTTAAAAGTGGTATATCTGAAGGATGGGTGATATGGTTTGTTTTCCATTATAGCCCATAATACATGGCTATTTGCTCTTTGATCCAGATCATGACTACTGGACTTCAGACATAATGGAGGTAAGAAGAGAGTACTACACTGGTTCCATTCACAGAACTTAAGGACATTTTGTGGCTGCCAGAAACAAATAGAGGAATGAGGATGGAGGAGATTTTCCCTTACAGGAGTTCCCTTGATTTTTCTTTCTGACAATCTGGTTCTCAGTTCCACCATCTACTGAAAAGGATTCTAAGGACTGCTACTCAGTATCCTTACTAAAATTGTTCAAATGTGAAGTAGGTCCTAAAACAAATCTACTTTCTGAAGAAGTGATTCTGAGCACCAGATGTTCCCAATGATATAAATGGTTATCATAAGAGATATTCAAATAAAAAATTTTAAGAATAAAATTTTCTAACTTAAAACAATAACATGTGTTCTATAGTACTCTGAAGAAGTGTATATTTAAAAGACATTTGTAAGAAGATATTGTGAAATGAGGAACTGTTAAGTTGTTACAACTGCAAAATTTTAGATTTTAAGGAGATCCCAATTCCATGTTCTAGAAGAAAAATTCTAGTTATGCCCAGGATGATTTCTGTGGCTTATACTTGGAGGTGGACTGGGAAGCTCTGAGCTATACCAGAGTGGAGGGGGGTGGGCCAATGGGCAATTATATGAGCACCACATGTTCATTGGAGAAAAAATAGAAAATACCAAGAAGCACAATGATAAAAAGGAAATACTTATAACCGATGACTTATTAGATAACCATTATTAGTAAGCTTTGGAAGTATATTTTCTAGATTTTTATGTACTTTAATCAAAAAAAAGGAATTATATCTATATACTATGGTTTATTTAACCAGTACCCTATTGTAGGATATTTGGATTGCTTCCAATTTGTCTCTACCGTAAGTAATTCTATAGTGAACATCCTTATATATGAATCTTTGCACACATCCTAAATTCCATTAAGATACATTTTTAGAAATGGAATTGTGGGGACAAGCGATGGGCACATTTTGAAATGTTCTCAAAGTATTGCCAAATGTTCCTGCAGAAACTTGGTATCAACAGAATGTGAGCCTGCTCATGTCTGTAATCCAGTTACTTGTACTCATGGATGCTATCTGCTCATTCTATCTTGTCACTCATATTGCCACAGTATTCCAATAACCACTGGAGGATTCTTGGATGTTACAAAGCTCACCACAGTGATTGAGAACAAGGTGCATTTCCTTAGAAACCCCTTTCTTTTTCCTGAGTAGTTACACATGGCTAGCATACAATTTTTTTTTTCAGATTTCTTCCATCAGTTAACAGCAGTTTAACACCACTGAGCGTATTTCACTTACTGATTGTCATTAAATAGGCTACAATTTATGTTCAATCACGTGCGAGATTTCTTGATGAGAAAATTTATATCGAGAACAGCATTTGAATGATTCGGCATTTAAACACTAGCACTCACCCACGGAACCATTTGGATTATGCGAGAACTTGGTTCAGGAGAGAGACGCTTCAAAAAAACTTTAGTTTCTCTTTGAGGCCAGTACTTGATGTTTAAATGGTCATTTCATTAAAATCAATGACTCTGTTAATTTCCCCAGCCACAGAGGGAAATGTTGAGAGGAAAGGTCGATTTTCCATCTGTGGGGAAATGATGGCAGTAACGCTTTTAACGACCGATGACAGCAGTTGTCTTCTGGAACACCTGGGCTGCCATCTCCAGCTAGATTCCTTCTGCTGCTTTTTCTTTTTCTTTTTCTTTTTTTAAGGATAAAAAGAAGAAATTGCAGAGGCAATTCTGTCTACGGAAAGGAAAGGATTCAAAAAGAGAAGGCTTCATTTTGAAGCATCCACAGGATACTGTGGAAAGCTCCCAAGCACTTGAAAAGAAAGTCTCATTCCACAGACATAAATAAGGATAAATCCTCTTGGATACAGCTTAAGACAGGGGGTAGGAGTGATGAAATCACATGGGCTTTGCAAGCTGCATGTCCTCAAATAACAACTTCAAGGAACTGAAGTGAATTCAGCAGGTGGAGATTGCATCACTTCTTCTTATTGTTTTATGGGCTTTTAATGATAAGATCTGCTGTCTGACTTCAAAGTGCACTGGTTCTACCATCTTAGCTGTTTGATGAGACATTTGCTCATCACGTACATTCCAGCCCAACAGCCAAGGATGTAGTTGCCATGACCCAGGACTGAGCTGGATGGAAGATATGAACAGCTCTCATGGAGAACCTGGCCCATGTAACTGTCCTCTGATTTTTCTAGCCACAGTTCTTGCATCATTCTAGAAGCAGCCTGCCTGATTGCAAACGTATTTCAAGCTTTTTCTCTTTGCCAAAAGGATTCTCTATTTTTCAAAATCTCACAGACCCCAATTTCAACTTAAAGTCATACTTCAAATTATATTCTGCCAATTTCAATTTTAATTCCTAAACCTTCCAGAAAAAAAGTATCCAAGAGCTCTCAGATGGATAGCATAATTCAGAATCTTTATACATTTGCTTTTTAAAGTTAGTATAAAAGTAACACCCACATAAAATAAGCTCTTTTTGTCCCCAAATTGTTCATAAAATTAAATCATAAAAATAAATCACAAATATAAAGAAAGTTTTTCCTTCAATGAATCAACCATTTTTTTTACCTGCAAAATTGCCTTTACTTTCTTATAGCAAAATCAAGGTAATCTTAGGGGGGAAAAAAAAAAAGACAAAAACAGGAGCAACAACTGTGTTACATTTGTTTCCACAAGCTATGAAAGAATAAACTACTTTCGATTATTTGCTGTCTCTTCTGGCTGTAAAACTACCCAATATCATTTAAAAGAGAAAATGGCTTGTCAACAGAGATAACAGTGATAGTCATCATGCCTTATGTGTATATTATGTTAAAATATATAACCTAAAGGTATTTGTTAGCTATTGAAGCTGGTAATAATTCTGTGAAGCATTATTTTTCCCATTTTACATGAGTAAACAAGTTCCGAGTGGTTAAATTATACACTACTATGTGACAGAGTCATATATGAACGCAGGTAGCGCTCTCCAGCGTGCAACGGCTAATGTCACAAAAGCTACGTCACCGAGCTTTCTATCTGATACGGCTCCATTTCTCCATTGTCACCTCTGCGTTCCTCTAAAAATGGTGATGCAGTTTAGAAAACAACCCAGTACTTCCTTTTCACCCGTTTGTCTCTTTTTAAATTTATTTTTTCAACAAATAATAAATGATTATTTGACACCATGGAATCAAAATGACAAATCATAATGATCATGACTCCTGAGTTTGGTGAGCAAAATATACAGATTTTTTTAAAAATTAGTTAAAAGATTGCTCTGGGCAGTGTGGACATTTTAACAATGCTTATTCTTCCAATCCATGAGCATGGAATGTTTTTCCCTCTTCTGTGTCTTCCTGAATTTCTTTCATAAGTGTTCTGTAGTTTCTAGAGTACAGGTCCTTTACATCTTTGGTTAGGTTTATTCCCAGGTATCTGATGGTTTTTGGTGCAATTGTAAATGGGACCGACTCCTTAATTTCTCTTTCTTCTGTCTCATTGTTGGTATATAGAAATGCAGCTGATTACTGTGCTTTGATTTTGTATCCTGCATGTTGCTGAATTGCTGTATAAGTTCTAGTAATTTGGGGGTGGAGTCTTTTGGGTTTTCCACATAAAGTATCATGTCATCTGCAAAGAGAGTTTGACTTCTTCTTTGCCAATTTGAATGCCTCTTATTTCTTTTTGTTGTCTGATTATTGATGCTAGGACTTCTAGTACTATGTTGAACAATAGTGGTGAGGGCGAGCATCCCTGTCATATTCCTGACCTTAGGGGGAAAGCTCTCAGCTTTTCCCCATTGAGAATGATATTCACTGTGGGCTTTTCATAGGTGGTTTTTATGAACCTGAGGAATGTTCCCTCTATCCCTACACTCTGAAGAGTTTTAATCAGGAAGGATGTTGTATTTTGTCAAATGCTTTTTCTTCATCAATTGAGAGGATCATATGGTTCTTGTCTTTTCTTTTTTTAATGTGTTCTATCACATTGATTGATTTGAGAATGTTGAACCAACCTTGCATCCCAGGAATAAATCCCACTTGGTCATGGTGAATAATCCTTTTAATGCACTGTTGGATCCTATTGGCTAGGATCTTGTTGAGTATTTTGGCATCCATGTTCACCAGGGATATTGGTCTGTATTTCTCCTTTTTGATGGGGTCTTTGCCTGGTTTGGGGATCAGGGTAATGCTGGCCTCATAGAACAAGTTTGGAAGTTTTCCATCTGTTTCTATTTTACACTGTTCATGGGAATGCAAGCTGGTCCAGCCACTCTGGAAAATAGTATGGCTGTTCCTCAAGATATTAAAAATAGAGCTACCCTATGACCCAGCAATTGCACTACCAGGTATTTACCCCAAAGATATAGATGTAGTGAAAAGAAGGGGCACATTCACCCCAATGTTCATAGGAGCAAGGTCCACAATAGCCAAACCGTGGAAGGAGTTGAGATGGCCTTCAGCAGATGAATGGATAAAGAAGATATGGTACATAAATACAATGGAATATTACTCAGCCATCAGAAAGGATGAATACCTATCATTTACACTGACGTGGATGGAACTGGAGGGGATTATGTTAAGTGAAGTAAGTCAAGCAGAGAAAAACAATTATCATATGGTTCTACTCATATGTGGAACATAAAGAATAGCACAGATGACCATAGGGGAAGGGAGGGGAAGCTGAAGGGGGAGAAATCAGAGAGGGAGATGAACCATGAAAGACTATGGACTCTGGGAACCAAACTGAGGGTTTCAGATGTGAGGGGATGGGGTAGTCCGGTGATGGGTATTAAAGAGGGCATGTGTGGTGATGAACATTGGGTGCTATATGCAACTAATGAGTCATTGAACACTACATCAAAAACTAATGCAGTACTATACAGTGGCTAAATGAACATAATAATAAAAAATTAGTTAAAAGAGCCTAAGATAGGGATGCCTGGGTGGCTCATTTGGTTAATCGTCTGCCTTCGCCTCAGGTTATGATCCCAGGGTCCTGGGCCCTGCACTGGGTTCCCTGCTCAGCGGGGTGTCTGCTTCTCCCTCTCCTTCTGTCCCTCCCCCTGCTTGTGCTCTCTCTCTGTCAAATAAATAAATAAAATCTTAAAAAAATTTTTTTTAAATAAAAGAGCCTAAGATAAGTTAATGTGATGGCAGAAGACCCAGTGTGCGGTGGGAGCCCAGAGAAGAGGGAGAATATATTAAAAAGACAGGAAAACCTTTGCCGGGGAGACACCAGTTTTGCTGAGTGCTGGGGCATGAGTAAGAGTTTGCCAGTATTTTCGACCCCCATTCCTTGCCTTTTAATTATTCAGCATGTAATCAGCTTCCAAATATCTTTCACAAGTTGTGTCTTTATGTAAGTTAAAAATTATAAATAGATTCAGTGGCTTTCCTCTGGTTATTTAAAGGAATTGGAATAAAGTCGGCTTGTTCTAGAGAGAAAGTATTAGAGCATTTCAGGAAGTAGTAACAGCTGAATGAAAAATAAGAGCGTATTTCTTTCTTTCGGAGAAGGCTGGGGGCCCTGAATTTGAGCCACAGATTTGGGGGTTTTGTGGTTGTTGTATGTTTTGTTTGTTTGTCTCGAGTTCATTGTCAACCAAGTCTGGTTTCCTCCGTTGTCCACAGAGTTAGGACTAAGGACTGCATCAAATCAAGACAGGATAAGGAATGTCGTTTAACGAAGTTGTATTTTGTTTTTTCTATTTCTTTTACTTTACTGTTTGCATAGTGTCTCTTGTCTGGAAAGGGCAGTCTTTCTGTGGGTCGGCTGAGAGGGAACTCCAGAAGAAGCAGAGATCGTGTCTCAGCCATGGCTTTAGGGCCTTGCCCTGGGCTTTGCAGTGTAGGCGCATAATAAACATAGGTTGAGCAAACAGAAGGTCCCAACCCAAGCTCCCTCCTTTCAGATTTTATTTCCATTCTAGGACAAATTTGCCTCCTCTGCCACCTATTGGCAGGAGGAAACGTTGTCTGGCTGACCTCAGCCTAAGTACTCAAACTTCGGCTCAGATGAAGTTCATTCACCAAGAAACTGGTGTTGCCATACACTATCTCCTCCATCATGGCTGTTCTAGGTCAGGAGAAGAGAATATGGGTGGCAGGGGGGAGTTTGGACGTTGGAGGATTAACAGAGCAGTTGCTTCTCCATGCATCACATTTATAGTCCTACACCGAGCATCCTCGCCCTAACTGTTCCTCCAGGAAGTGCTCTAGCTTCTTCGTTTCCTTTTATATCAAAAGGAGAGAAGGATATTTGCACTCCCCAGCTCTCAGTGAGTTTGGGAGACAAATGAGATAAAGTTACATGCCCACCGAATTATTTATACCCTTTAAACCCCTTCACTCCCCTCTCAAAAAAAAAGAGAAGAAATCCTTACAAATACCGATTACATTCATTTGCCTCCTTTTCCAGAGGAGACAAGATGCCCAGAGAGGAAATGCTCCATTGATGGTGTGAGCAAACTTGAAGACACAAATCACAGATCTCTGTGGCTAGAACTGAGAAGTAGCTTAAAGACCCACAACAGAAGAGCTGTAGCCTCTCACATTTTGTGTTTTTATTGTGGCTCTTATCACATTGTGAGCCATGCTGTGTGTGTGTGATGTACAGAAATGTGTCTCATTATCTGAACGGTGCAGTATACAGTGGGAGCTTTATAAATGTTAAATGGATAAACTAGTGAATAAAATAACGTGACAGAGTGTTTAGCACACTATATTTACTGTATAAATGGGTGAACTGAGGCCCCAAGTTCTCAGTAATTTGTTCAGGTTAAGAGAGTACATCAGAATTGGGGCCAGAAGGCACTCTGAGGTCTGATACGAGGCCTCTTATCATTTTCCTCCCTTGTTCCTTGCTTCCAGTGGGAACTGCAGATGGCCTAAGTCATGAAGTGGCTTGGTCTCCTCTGGTTCTCTGAAGTTCTGGAGACTGTGACCCTTGCTTTCCCCAAAACCCAAATGAATCATCAATGGCTGTGCTGGAATGGAGTGGAAGGTTGCTGCAAGAGGGGAGGGCTATGGGACTTGCCCCAGTATAATAGCAGATGGGAAAAAACCGAGCACAGGGAAGAAGGAAACCTACAAATGGCGGAAGGCTGTGGGCTTGGTTTGTATGGGACCAAGCACAGCAAATCTGATGACTTGTGCCAGGCATGATTAGCTTCAGTCTGGGTAAATTCCAGCTCCAGGAAGGTAACATATTTGGATATTGTTGCTTATTAGAGTAGAGATTAAATGAAACAGTGCACAAGGTTTACTGCAACACGTTTCTACCCTAGGAAAGAGAATTCCAGAGGCATCTAGTCTCAATCATAACCATATCACCCGTGTAAAGCAACAGCCTTACCATATGTATAACGCTAGTGACAGCTCAGGGACTCTGGGCTAGCTTTATTTCTGAAACAGCCTGTCCTGATGTACACACAGAAGAAAACCAAACCTGCTACATTTTACCGGCAGTGGCGCAAATTTACTGTTAACAATATTAAATGGAAGGATCGATTTGGTTACTGTTTATACATCTCCTTGAGCACAAATTATGACATCGATTATGGTCATAAATAGCATTGTGATAAATACTCTGTGCTTCATTTGATCCTCACAACAGTGCTGTGTAATGGATTTGCATTACAGATGAGGAAGCTGAGGTGCAGAGAGGTCAAAGGCTTTGCCTGGGGACGTACAGGCGGGAAGTGGTAGAGACACACATAGAATCTCAACTAACTGAGCCCTTACCCTTAACCTATAGTCTGTCAAATCCAGCCTTGTGTTTCTGTTACCTGTGTACTTGACTTGTCCTTTCCACTGGACTGCAGGCTCTTGGAAACCAAGGATCAAGTCTTACTCTGTTCCCCCCAAAAGTATTTGTCATAGTGTTAGGCAGGAATGTAGCCTAAAATGGCAGGATGGCCAGACACAGATTTTGCAAGTCAGTAGATAAATAAATGGATAATCGGTAGGGAGAGAGAGACAGAGAGAGAGAGGGAAAGTATAATTACTTGGAGAAGGGGGGATGGGTGGAGGAAGAGAATCAGCAAAGTAGCAGAGGGAAGGAGAAAAGATATTTCAAATTTAATACTTGAGTTCTAACATAGCAGCCAAGTAATAAGCTAGTAATAAGACATGTCCTTGCAGAGAAATAGCTAACATCTCTCCTGATTTACACTTAAAAGGATTTATCGCTCTTCTTTGCCCTGTAAAGCAATGTAAGATCAACAGGATTAGTGGCATTCTGTTGTACCCTCTGCAGAGTTTAATGCCGTCCCAGGCTGTTAAAAATTTATAGAAACAAATGAGAGAGTCCAGTATCAGCTGAAGCTCTAATCCCCTCAAGGTAAAGAATAGCTTCTAGGTTACCATTTCCCTTGCAAATGTAAACTCAAGTGATTCCAGTTTGCAGGTGACAGCAGCCTTCCTCTTGAGCCACAACTGGAGCAAGCTAGCCAGGCATACGTGAAAGAGTGATGGAGGCACTGGGGCGTATCAGTCCATCCCGTTTTTTGTTTTTTTTTTTTATTAAATCTATAAGCATTGGGCAAGGAGGAGAGGGGTAAGAGTAAGATGATCCTTCCTCTTGGAAGATGAGACAAAATTGGAGATAAAATACAACTGCCCTATGAATATTAAAGTACAAAATCATCCCATCAGAGTAGATAGGCAAAATTCCTTAAAGGAGGCAAAATGGCCATTATATTTATTCACTCACCCATTTGTGCATTCATAGCATTCATAACAAACTGTGTCTCTCAAAGAGAAGATTCGTGAGTCATGGAAGGCTCCAACACCAAATGTTTCTATCCCACCTAGGGAGCGGGAAATCCGTCCCAAAGACCCTGACCTGTCTGGTCCCAGGAGCAGTTCTACCCGCTCGTGGAAAGCAATGCATCAGGTCACTCCACCATGTGATTCAGGTGAGAATAATAATAAGGAGAGAATCAAATTCCTTATCAGACATCCTTATCAGACATCACAGAATCTAAGACTCAGAGAACCCATTCAAAGATGTACTTTATTTTATATACCACTGACCAAGAAAAAGTAAGCCGCGGTAACACTCTACTACAGCTTTTGAGTTTCTTTTTCTTTTTTTAATTTTTTAAACTTTTTTTATTTTTTAAAAATTTTATTTATTTATTTGACAGAGAGAGAGACGAGGAGAGAGGGAACACAAGCAGGGGGAGTGGGAGAGGGAGAAGCAGGCTCCACGCAGAGCAGGGAGCCCGATGTGGGGCTCGATCCCAGGACCCTGGGACCATGACCTGAGCCGAAGGCAGATGCTTAACGACTGAGCCACCCAGGCGCCCAGCTTTTGAGTTTCTATTACCTATACACTTGACTTACCCTTCTGCTAGACTGTAATTTCTTATAAACTAAGGATCAAGTACTCTTATCACTGAGATTTGTTTTTATATTATTCTAAAGCAAAGTGCTGGTTTAGGCCTTACTTCATAGATCTTCCAGTTGCTCGCTACCCCCTGCAAAATCTACTCCCCACCTTTCTGCATGCTGTGTTCTGACCCAGAAGGCTGACCTGGATGGACTACCTCAGCAGATCACAAAGCGTGCCCAAACCCCTGGGCCTCCTCAAGACTTTGGCATGAGGTACACAAGGTCAAAACTATTTCTATAATAATGCTAAGGCATCATTTGCCCTCTCGTTATGTTGGCATTTGAGCTGATGGCAAAAAGCAATGATGGGCAAAACTGCTGGAGCCATAGCAGGATTTAAGGCAGTGTCACCGAACTGGGTTAGTGGTCATTGTATTCGTCCCTTGCCAACCACTCTCAATTGGATAAAAATTTTTTAAAAAGCTGATTTCATTCAAGAAAGTCCACGATAAAACAGCAAAAACCGTATTAATTTTATTCAATCTCCATCTTTGTCTCCACATTTTCTTTTTTTAATACTAATACATTTTATTTCTTACTTTTTTTGTTATGTTCAATTAGCCAACATATAATACATCATTAGTTTTTGATGCAGTGTTCAATGATTCATTAGTTGTGTATAACACCCAGTGCACATCTTCTTTTTATTATTATTTATTTTTATTTTCTAGAGAGGGAGGGAGAGAGAGCTAGAAAGAGAGAGAGGAGGGGCAGAGGGAGAGGCAAAGAGAGAATCTTAAGCAGGGGCTCGATCCAGGGCTCAATCCCACGACCCTGAGATCATGACCTGAGCTGAGATCAAGGGTCATACGCTTAACTGACTGAGCGACCCAGGCGCCCCTGTGTCCACATCTTTTTAATATTCCATGTAATGAAATGGGAATATACATAAACTGCTGCTACATACCAAAGCAGGATGGCCATCATGCTTCTCTTTAGGAGAAGCTTTTACAAACCTGATTCTTCCTAATCCCTTTTTGCTGAAGAGTTACCAATGGTCTCCTTTTCCATCCCTTGTGCCATCAGGGTTGTGGTGAGTTCACATTTCTTAAAAGTGTTATCCACATTTGCCTCCAGATTTTCTCCCATTCTGCAAGCTTTAGTGCTGGCATTTTTTGATCTTATGCTTATGCAAATTTTAGCAAGCCACATCTCGATTGTTACCTGGCCAGCTCAACTGTCAAACACCATTGTCTAATATATATCATAATTTGGGAAATATTAAAATGTGATAATATATGTGTCTTAGAATTAATGAAACATGATAGTTAATTCCATGCTCAGCAAGCAACCTTCTAATTACCTGGCTTCACATGAAGCTTCATCCGCTCCCAAATCCTTCCATTATTGCAACATTGGTTCATTCATTTCACAGGTGCTTAGAAATCTAGATCAACTTGTCAAATTATAAGGAATTTTGACATTCCTGGCTCTAGGGGAAAAGGGGAGTTACTACTAGTCCGTAGCTCAGTCACCAGCTTGCACTTGGCATGTTTAACTTTCGGTCTGGGGCTTTCTCCCTTCCAGAGAAGATAAGACCCCTCTTCTGTGAGCTTTAAGGAGGCCTGGCCCCTTCTGGGGAGACCCAGGGGATCTCCCTGTCCCAGGCACAGCCCCAGGCTCCTAAGTGATTTGTTCACCCCTCAGGTATCTATACCCAGGGATTCCCTGGTCCCTCTCTACCCCGCACACCCCAGTCCTAGGACAGATTCCACAGGAAGAGTCTGTCTTGGAATTTTTCTCAGTTTTTATGTAATCTTTACTTTTCACTCTCTGTGCCTTTTTTTTTTTTTTAACAAATCTGCCATTCTGCACCACCAGTACCACTTTCCTCTTAATTAAATTGACCCTGTTTACCTTAAGCCTTCTCTTCATGATCAGTTTGCATTGCTGCTTTCCGGCATCAGCCACCTTCTCTCCCTATCCCTCTAAACCTAAGATGCAGAATCCTTGTTTTCCAATTTTTGTCAGTACCTTTCTGGGCCATCCTAAAGCCGTCATCCTCAAGGCCCTGTGTCTCATCAACACGCGTAAACTCACTTTTCATGGAGGAGGAAAGGAATAGGGCTACAGTGCGCTTATAATCCAACATTGTTTTTAACATTTATTCAGTGCTTACCAGGCACTGGGAATTACGATGCTAAGAACTGTGCATGATTTTATCGTGTAACCCTAAAAAAAAAAAAAAAACCTTAATAATAAACACTGAAGCTTAGAGAGGCTGATAATTCACCCCAAAGTCATCTAACTATTAGATCCAGCAGCCAACATCGAGTCATTTCTGGCCCTGGAGCCTACACTCTAGGCTTTCGTCCTTATTTACTGAGCACCTGCTTTGGGGAAAACGCTGTTCTTGGCACTGAGAGGAAGACAGAAAAGCAGGGAAGATGTGGTCCCTCCTGTCAAGTGACGAATGTCCCAGCAGGAGACAACAGCCATGTCCATGATGCTCCTAGCGCTGGGTAGAATGCAGTCTGCACTCTGTGAAGTGCACACCGATGCTGCTAGAACACAGAGGAGAATTCCAGCTGGGGAGACGAGTGAGGCTTCGAGAAGGAACTGGCATTTGAACCGCACTTGAGTGATGGGCAGCATATAATGAGAAAGCTGTTAAAAGGAGCAGAAAGTAGGCCGAATGCCTAAGGGCCTAGAGGAGGGAAGAAAGGGAAGCTGAGATAGAGTTATTAATTACCGCCTGTCACTGTTTGTGATTTTGCTTCTTAGATTCATGGTCGGTTCAAAGTCAGAACTCAGGGAGGCCAGCCGCCCCCGCCCCACCCCCCGGCCGGCAGCTCAGTCTGTTGGCCGCAGCTATGCCCCGGTCTGGAGGCTGCCAGCGGATTCTAAAGGGGATTCTCGTGTCCCCCGTCCCGTGCACTCCCCTCACTTGAACTCACACGCTGGCTGTCATTTCAGTCTCCATGCTTGCCGGGTCTGAACAGGGTGGACTGCCCTGAACAATGGAGTTGTCACCACGGATTGTCAGAATGAGGGGCCCTGCAGGGTCCTGGGCACCAGGGCTTAAGAAAGGAAAAATGGGGGGGAAAAACCCCACCTGACAGCCTATGGATAAATTGAAGGCCCCTGCTCAGCTGACGCGGAGTATTTAAAGGATGGGCACGCCGCAGGTGGGGCAGGTGCTCTCCGTTCCCCAAAGTATCACCTCTGTCTTTACCTTACACCCAGTGCCTCGGACCCCGACTTCTCTGCAGAGGTCCTTGGACCCCAGACGGTACTGAGCTCTGATCTCTGGACTAATCAGCACTTGACTTTGAAAATAAGAGAACCAATGCCCCAAAGCCTTGAGCAAGATCATTCAGTTACTTAATACCAACGCTGACAGTTAAAACGCAGAATTTCCTCTCACTCCAATGATTTTCCCAGCGAAACCATACCTGTCAGCCTTGTAAGTGAAGCAGGGGCTTACAGGGTTGGCAGAGAAATCTTAACACAATATTCAAATGGCCATAGATCTCCTACAAGGAATCAATCAACACACCTCTGCCTCATTGCTTATACAGACTTGCCGCCCTGTTGACAGCAATCATTTGATTTTGTTTATTGATACCCAGCTATATTCCAGAGAAGATTGACAGTATCTTTCAAAGGTATATAAGGTACATCAAGATAACAAATTAGAGGGAGAGGATAAAGAGGAAGAAGAGGGATCCAACGGTAGGAGATAAGGCTGATAGGAAATATCAATGAAGTACTACTTGCTGGCCACAGGAGAGCGACACATTTGGAGGAAAGTGCCTCCAAATTTTCCAACAGCTAATGTTCTTCTCGTCCCTCACACAATTCTCCTTCCCAAAGATAAAATCAAACTGTCTGCCAAGAAGAAAAAACAATAGCTTTTCATAAATCTAGAAGTCTCCCTAAAGAGATGGGGCACTGTGTGATGTAATGAACCAGGCCCTTTACTACCATCCAATAGATTTTTTTATCTTCATCTGGTGATTACACAGCATAATTAACTCATGTTACTCTGTGATTCCTAACTTGTGCACCACAAAGCCCTAGGGAACCTTGAAGTTTTTGCAAAGGTTCCTGAAGAAGTGCCCACACATTTATTCTATAAATAATTGCCTCATTCATCAACGTAAGAAAAATGTTCAAATCTTTATGGATGCTACTGTGATTATAAAATACATTTAATTTAAATTGGGCCCACGGTTTGTGAAGGCTTATTTTCTCATTCTCTGTTTGACAAGAGACATTCTGAGGACACTTAGTGTCGGGGTGACAGTAGGCAGGGGGCTCCACATGACTTTGTGATGTGGAAAAGAACCCCCATCTTCAAAAACAGAAACAATAAAATGTGGTTATTTGCAGCCAACATCTCTTCTGACTGGTCGGGTTCAGTGCTATACCAGTTGTCAAGTATCAGTGTTCATGATTTTAATAAATACTAATGTTATTATTTCCCTTGTTAAGAGAAATTGGGAAGCACTTATCTGGAGGACCTAAAAGACTGTCTATCCTACGAACTCCTCTCTGTAAATATTCTCTCTCAACTAAGAGTTGAACAGAGCACAAGAGAATTCAGATTTGTAATCCTTGACAATTACCTGGCTTGGAGGCCCTTTTCTCTTGCTACTTAAATTTGAAATGGTATGTTTTAACTTGCAGCTGAGCTAGGGGATCCATTGATATCCTTTAGTGAAATTTGAGAAGCCTAACATGGATCTCCATCTCTTCCGTTCTGAGAGGGGAGTCAGGCATTCTGTGGGAACAAAGCTGAGTTTTTATTCATCCTTATACCTGTATCACTCTCCTTTAACTCCATGGGCTAAAAGCCAGTCCATATTGCAGTGGGATGACTGCCCCACCATTTAAAAACATCATTCATGGAATGCCTAATTTTGAGTCATGTCATTTCCTGCTGTTTCCTTCAATGCAAAATATGTGCCAAGAGCACAGAGTGAGGTGACTTGCTATGTGAAATTATTAAATATGAGCTAATTAAAAATTAGTTGCTCTCTGCAAACTGTTTTTCATTTTGGCACACCCGATCAGTAATCTTTCTCTTTTGTAATAATTAGATGGCATGTCAAGTTGTCAACTAAGATCTCTTCCTAGATCATGAAATTGAAAACACAGCGGCCTTATATATAAAAGAAAGTTCATCCCAATGTGTTATCAGATGATAAGAAACTAATTAAAATGAAGTCAGGACATAGCCATCCATGCTTTATCTCACTAGAAAAGCTTGCCTATTTGATAAGGGGCATCCTTACTCACTTTGAGTCTTGTGGGATATTAGATTTCAGATTCTGTACAAACATCAGTAGTTGAGTGTTGGGGGAGAGGAAGAAAAAGGTATTTTGAATTGATTTAACCAACTTTTTGTTCACAAACTGAAAGCTAATGGAAGGTCAATAAAAATGACAATTCTATATTATTCCTAATAAATTGCTGCATAAAGTGGATATATCTCTATAGAATAGTAATGGCTAAACCCTACCTCCTCCTTATCTACACTATTAGCTTGAGAAATTCAGACTTATCATTTCAAGAAATAAATGGGCCAAACTTTAGGCCTCACTAAATTGTGCCATACCTATCACTTGCTAATGGCAAATAAATCAGCAAGAAACATGGCCCACCATCCAGCACATGTTCTCAATTTAAGCTGGGGCAGGTGGTATTTCCTAGATGACTTATTTAGTTTGAGGTTCATGATCATATGTACTGAGGAAAAACAGTGACTCAGGAGTTAAGTAACTTGTTCTAAATGGACCACAGAACTTCTGGCACAACTTACATCTTCTGGAATATAGGCAATGGCTAAATTTCCAAGCAATCCTATTCTTTCTAGGCCTTCCTTCCCTTGCTTTACCAAAAATACATCATCACTACAATGAGCTACCACTTCATACCATTAGGATTGCTATTATCAAAAAGTAAAACAAAACAGAAAATAACAAGTCTTGGTAAGAATGTAGAAAAATTGGAATCCTTGTGCCCTGCTGATAGGAATGTAAAATGCTGCAGTCCATGTGGAAAACAGTTTTTGGTCCCTCAAAAAGTTAAACATAGAACTACCATATGATCCAGAAGTTCCTCTTTTGGATATACACCCAAATGAATTGAAAGGTATGTGTACAGCAAAATTCATAGCAGCATTCTTCACCGTGGCCAAAAGGAAACAACCCAACTGTCCATCAACAGCTGAATGGGTAAACAAACTGTAGCATATCCCGACAATGGAATATTACTCAGCCATAAAAAGGAATGAAATTCTGACACACAATACAACATGGATGGACCTTGAAAACATGCTAAGTGAAACAAGCCAGACACAAAAGGACAAATATTACATGATTCCACTTATAAGCAGTAGCTAGAATAGAGAAATTCATAGACACAGAAAATAGAATAGAAGGTACCAGGAGCTAGGAGGAGAAGGGAATAGAAGGTTCATGTGTAATGGGTACAGAGTATCTGTTTGGGGATGAGGAAAAGTTCTGAAAATGGACAGTGATGTAGTTACATAATTTTCTGAATGTACGTAACGCTGCTGAGTTGTACGCTTAAAAATGATTAAATTTGTGAATTTTATGTTATGTGTATTTTACCACAATTTAAAAAAATATATAGCACTAAAAGCCACCATGCCCACTGCTGACTCTCCTGGCCTCCCATGTAAACCATGATTCTATTAGCATTTGTTGCATCCAGTCTTAGGGTCACTGAAGGCACCCCAAGAATCCCTGGACCTGCCTATCCTGGGCAATCCTGGCAAATCCCCTGTGAGGACGAGCATGTCCCTGAAAGGAAACTCTTTGATGCCTCCCAGGTGATGGTTTCAAGAGGCCACTGGGCTTCTGGGCTCCACAGTTGTAGACCCGTTATTTTGAATCAATGGCTTGGACTGTGTATTGGCAAGAGTTATGTGACTATTCAAATTCAATCACCTAATTGGGTTATAAGAGAATTAGGTTATGAGTATGCACCTGATGGAATAATTTA
Organism: Mirounga leonina; assembly: GCF_011800145.1. Taxonomy (NCBI): domain Eukaryota; kingdom Metazoa; phylum Chordata; class Mammalia; order Carnivora; family Phocidae; genus Mirounga; species Mirounga leonina. Next base: position 18,197,094 of record NW_023270265.1, on the reverse strand, counting down.
AATCTTTAAAGCATTTAAAGAATGTTACTGCTTGAACAAATGAAAATCTGAAGAGTTGGAACTCCCAAACCTCCCAACCACCATCTCCAGAAAAATTTTACCGTAGGGAAAAAGTTATCTACCAATAAATGAAGTCCTCCATTGAGGAGTTACATTGGCCTAAGCCAAACAAGCCTTTCATCATACCTAGAAGGACAGGTAATGACTGCCTGGATCTAAAGGAATAGTCTCCACTATTATCCAGTCCTACGGCAGTTAGAGACCAACCCCATCCTTCAGACCAGTGACTGCTCCATCACATGCCTGCCGCAGTTAAAGCAGTTATACCCTCTCTAATGTCCCCATTTCTCCTCATCTTAGGGGTGAGAGGTAATGTCAGGGTCCAGGAATGTTCACAGAGCACACAAAGGTACAATAGGACTCCTGGCTACTGTGCTTCCCTTTGCCACAACAGAGGATGTTTTCTGGTAAAACACTAGCTAAGTAAGAACCTAATGACTCCCTCCGAGGTACACAAATGTCCAGGTGCAAATTAAAGTGTTCACCACGCAAGTGATAACTATGTGTCTTCTTCCTCACTTCACCACAGTGGTAGTTGAAGCAGGAAAAACTCCCCACCACATGTCATGCTCTGAGGTGTTCTCACTTGGTGTCCTAGCTTCTCTCAATGGGTAAGAAAATATCTGTAGGGGCGCCTGGGTGGCTCAGATGGTTAGGTGTCTGCCTTTGGCTTGGGTCATGATCCCAGAGTCCTGGGATCGAGCCCCACATCAGGCTCCTGGCTTGGCGGGGAGCCTGCTTCTCCCTCTCCCTCTGCCTCTCCCCCTGCTCATGCTCTCTCTCTCTCTCTCTCTCTGTATCTCTGTGTTTCAAATAAATAAATAAAATCTTTTTTTAAAAAAAGAAAGAAAATATCCATAATCAATCATAACTCCTGCACTGGAGTAAAATGACCCCTAATCAGCAGTTCTTAGAACCAGAAGGACCTCTCAGCCTATGCAGTCTAACTCTCTCATTTTACAAATGAAGAAGCTGGGACAAGGAAAACTGAAAAGACCTGCCTGGGGTTTCACTTTCATTAGTGGTAAATAAGGGACTGACCCTGAGAAGTCCCTGCTCCTTGTTTGGTGGACTTGCCTCAAGAATGTGCTTCTGCCATGGACACAGTAGAAGCACCCAGCCTTCGGAAAGTCGTCATGGATTTGGTAGGTTGATTTCATTTGAACGATGACTCCAAGTAGAGGGAAAATGTGTTTTTCTCTCTTAGAGCTGTTTACTCTGAGTCATTGTTCAGGACAGTGGCCTCTGTTTGAATGATTCATGTCATGACAGCCATTACAGACTTGAAACTCTTAAAATGTCATTGGGCCTATGATGTATTGGATTTTACTTAAAACAGGGAAAATGCAAATTGTTCAAAAATGATATTTTTCTATCCCTTTGTGGCTGGGATTTGATAAATAGTGCCATAAGAAATTCCAAATGGCAGCTTTCAGTTCTTTTTTAATAACAGAATTTGACTAGTGATATGGATGTGACTTTCTAGTTTGTTTTGTAAATCCAGTAAAATATGGCCTCAATTGATTTTGTGTCCTAGACTTCACCAGCTTACCAATGCTCTATGATTTGTTTGTCATCCCAATGGACAGTCTTCTCAACAGAGTCTCAGATGTTACAAAGAAACTGAAGACTGGATTAAAGTCAAGGCTTTACCTTCACAACCTCTGTAGCCTTAGAAGAACCACCAGCTTTTCTATACCTTGGTTTTCTCATCTCTGAATTTTGGGGGGGGCGGGCAGGAGGGGCGCAGAGGGAGAGAGAGAATCTTAAGCAGATTCCACACCCAGCACCAAGCCCGACACAGGGCTCAATCTCATGACCCTGAGATTATGACCTGAGCCAAAATCAAGAGTCAGATGCTTAACCAACTGAGCCACCCAGGTGCCCCTCTCATCTTTGAATTTTTCATACCAGTTCCAATCTGGTCTACTTCATAAGGGATGTTAGGTAGACCAGCTGAGATTAACTCATTCAAAAATGTCTTCAAAAGAATAAAGTGCTACACACATTTAAGAAACTAGATCTCTTAATCACATCCCCACCACCAGAAAGCTTTAGAAAATTATTCAGGCAGGTCATAAGGAACTCAAGCACTATGGTTGAGTAGTTTCCTGGGGTGGAGAACCAAAAGGAAGTGTAACATTTTCAATAATGAAATCATCTAGTGTATAAGCATTTAGGAAAGCTGGACTGAGGTTGGAGTTTTTGGACAAAAAAGCAGCAGAGGACCAGAGGAAGTGACAGGAACAACAATGTAGAGCTTGAGTAGTAAGGTTACTCTAAATAAAGGACAACCAAAGGAGAGAAAATGGAAAAATATTTAATATCAATTAGTGAAGTAATAGGAAAGCTAGGAGAATCAGGATAGATGAATAGATGGATGCCTTCACCAACAGACTCCCTTTCCTTGGCATTTCTTAGTCTTTACACCTATGTTAGTGATTTAATTAGTAAATATTTATTAAGAGGCACCCGTTGCATGCTGAGTTCTGTTCTAGGCCTTAGGAAAATTAATTAATGAGTAAATCATGAAATCTCTGACCTCATAGAACTTACATTTTAGTAGCAGGACGGGGAGGAGAGAAGAATGAGCAATAAACAGATAGAAAATTAGACATTTTCTGAAGAGCTAATTTTGGAGAGCAATCAGTGCTATAAAACATAAAATAGGGTAACAAGATAGAAAATGGCAGGTTGCAGAAAGGGCACTAAATTAGCTAGAGTGGTCAAAAGAGGATTCTCTGAGGAGATGACATTGAGGTCACAATTCTTTCAGTTGCAAGTGATCAAAATCAGTATCAAACTAGATGAAGCAGAACAGAGATTTTATTGACCCAAGAAGGGAGATAGGATACTGGAGTAGCCTCAGGATTAAATGAGCAATAACAGGATCTGGGACCTTGAGGTCTCAGAGATGGGGAATCAAACCCAGAAAACACAACCTTCTTTTCCACATCTTGGCCCCTCTAGTCTTCGCAGATTCGCATCCCCCCATTTGGGCATACCCAGTAGAAAAGAGGTCTCTTTTTCCCAGAGATTATCTCTCAATCCCAAAACACAATTTTGGCCAGAAGCAAGTTACAAGGTCTTTGTCATGGCTGGTTCAGAATGGCAGGGGGATGAAGGAGAAATGGGAGGAAGAAGCATTTCATCAGAGAAGAGGGTGGAGAAACTATAGGAACAACATGATAGCTATTACAGATTATTGCACTCAACCCCTTCACTTCCTAACATATCAAGGCACCTTCTCCCCTGACATTAAATTAAAAAATGCCCACCTATGGAAATACCAGCACCCTATGTACAACAGAAAACACAGCCACCCTTTCCAAAGGGACTACCCAAATCCCATCATTTGCTAGATTGAATTCCAAGTCTTCTCATATTCTTGCCAAATAGGGAACTTAACCACCCCACCAGAGCCAATATAAAATTATGAAGGAATACATAATGTCTGCAATAAAAACTCCTGTTTTGGAAAGCACAGAAAGGATTAGCAACATCAGCTGTCTTGGTCCATGGCATATATAGCATATTTCTGAACCAGAAGGTCAAGGACTCACTTCCCTGGCCACACAGTAAGTCCTTGGATGAGTTTCTCCACCCACCCCTGGATACTTGCCAGAAGAGTTGACCATGACCATTGACGTCCTTGGATGAGCCTGAGACAGAATTAGGACTTGAAACTTCTTTTAGGTGTTGCAATGATTTATCCACTTCCCATTGGTACAATTACAGCTGTGGTCTTGACCCTTAAGTCTGGCCTCAGGTAACAATTTCTATATTTATCAGGACTCTGACTTTTAAAGTCAAAAGCCCATTTAAACTTGGAAACTAAGGATGTGGCAACCTTTTCCCCTGACTTCAGCTGACTCTCCCTATGTCCCTAAAAATAAATGCACTTTAATTACTGCATTAGCCAGATCTCATTCAGTTGTAAGAAATAGAAATCAAACTCACATTGACTTAAAGAAAAATTATTTATGGGCCTCCTAACTAGAATGTATTCTGGGGAATGGCATGGGAACAAAAAAAGAGGTGCAAGAATCAGGGTCTTAGGACCCTAACTGAATTTTACTTGGCTTTCTACTTGGCTTTCTGATTGGCTTCATCCGTAGACTCTCTCAGATATGGTAGACAAAGTGGCTCTCAGTGGTCCCAGATCCAAATCCCTCAATACAATAACCCCATCAGGAAAGAAAATGCTTTCTTCCAATTTCAATCCTGGTGAAGAGCCATAATGGGCCAGCCCTGGGTCCTAGTCCCACCTCTCTGGTGGTTGTGGGGGAGTGGAGGAGAGAAGAAACAGTAGGTTAGCAGAAGAAAGATTAAGACAAAGTTTGTTGGACAGACAAATATTTTAGCCACCACTGTGTTCACAAAAGTCATCAATTAATTAGACACAACTATACAGTAGAAAAGATATTGTGTGTTCCACAGTTGGAAACAGATATTAGGTGAGTCCTTCTGGGCTTCAATTGGACATTAAGCATGAAATTAAAGCCTGAACCCCCCATCACAATTTCTTTCTTTCTCTCTTTTTTCTTGCTTTCTTTCTTTTTCTCTTTCTTTCTTTCTTTTCTTTCTTTCTTTTCTTTCTTTTTTCTTTTCTTTTCTTTTCTTTTCTTTCTTTCTTTCTTTCTTTCTTTCTTTCTTTCTTTCTTTCTTTCTTTCTTTCTTTCTCTCTCTCTCTCTCTCTCTCTCTCTCTCTCTCTCTCTCTCAACAAACTTTTATCAAGGGGCTACCAACTCCCAAGCACTGAGTTAGGTGCTGTGCATCAGTAAACAGTGAAGACATGGTCTCCATCTTCATAGATGGGGAGTCATACAATGAAACAAGTAATCCCATTAAATGAAATAACAGGCACCATAAGTAATAAACCTGAATCTATGAGAGAACACTGCTGGGGTGCCTCTCCTATTCCAGGCATGAGGATGGAGGTGAAGTGTTCAGGGAAGACATCTTGGGAGAAGTCACACTTAAACAGACACCTCTAGGATGAGTACAGGTTAACCACAACAGAGTGCTGTCCAGTTAAAATAGGCAAATGCCCAGTGTCAATGAGATCATGGCACTTGTGGAAAAATGAAAGAGCTAAAGATAGCTGCCATGCTATTTCTGCTCAGTGGCCTGATTTTCACTTGCTGTCTTTTGAGAAGAACAAAACACTCTAGCATATCTCTTTCCACTTGTCTCTACTGCTTTCCCTCCAGACTCCTTTTTATTATCCCTAAAGGCAGAAGCAGCACAAATGGGGAGAGGTGGCAGTCTAGGAGTCAGTGGAAGTGACCAAACAGGTTTCTTTTCCATTCTCCTTCAAACCAATAATTTCAAGTACTGTTCTCTCTGCCTCCAAGTGTCACTGCTCCTCCAGTCCCGTGAAATGGCCTCTCAGTCTGGGAACAACAGATAGGCAATAGAGCGCATTTTCCCTAGAAATAGCTGGCCTTGCCTCAAATGTGGCTTTCCCTGAAGCAGCTTGATGTCCATCGGGGCAGTTGACCTGCATCAGAATTGTGTCCTTTCCTGTGTCTCCTTGCTAGATATGAGATGAGCTGTTACTAAGCTCTGTCCAAGTCACTAATGCCATGAATAAAAAATAAATAATTGAGCATGACTAAAATGAATACTCTGTTATCAGGTGCATTTGCATAATTAAGCTTGCTCCCAAAAATTGGCAGAGCACAAACCAGCAAAGTGGTGTTGCATAATATCGACCAAAAGCCCTGGAATGTGATTCTAGCAAAACACAATGAAGTCAGAGCTCTGTGTGTACAGATTAGATAAATGCATCAACTCAGTGACCAGAGAACAAACTACATGCTTAGAATTTTTTTAATGTAGCTTCTTTTTGTTCAGAATAATATGACTTCTGACCAAGAATAAGGGCTTAGGAGAGGCAGCTCATACCAATAGCAAGAGGCCAGGCCAGTTGTCAGAAGACCTGGGGCCCAGGCTCGATTGCATCTGTGATGTGTTTCATGGCCTCTAGCCAGACACATTACCAAGCTTTGCTTCCATTTCTTCATTTCTAAAATGGTGTAACAGTGGTTCCTCTACCTACCTAATGGATTGTAAAAAGCACAATGAAAACAAAGAGGTGTCTGCCCTGATTCCCATCCCACTGTGGGAACACAAGGAGCCTCTAAATGCTCACATCTTCACCCAGGAGTTGGTGGTGGGCACAGATTTGCTGTGTGCTCTACAGGAATTCATCGTGAACTGGAAGAGTTGTCCTTCTGACCTTTCCCTCGGCCTCTTTCTCATATTGGAGAGAAGCTTCAGAACCAGCCACAAGCAGAGGCCTGGGGCTCTAAATCAGTGTTTCTTGTAAAGGAGTTTAGAAAGGTGTGTGGTATCTTCTGATAACCTATAAAGCTAGAGGTTGGAGAATCAAGTAGAATCTCTTCCTCATCCTGAGGGGGAAACTGTCAGCACAAAGAAACTCCCAGATTTCTGTATTTTCTTTTCACCTTGAGACTTTCTGCAACACACAGAGGAGAAAAGCAGGCAACAGGTCAAGATTTATATTACCTCTCTTCCTGTTTGGTTTTGTGAGAAAAAATTCTACTCGAATATAAGCATGATCTATCTGTGACACCCATCACCCATGGGTTACCAAGGCTGATTTAGTGCCCTTTTCCTTTCTCATGCTTCCCGCTGAAGCTGCCTTCTAGGTCAAAGAAGATTACCTTCTCTTCTATCAATACTGTATGATATTCACATGTTACTAATGTAAATGGCATCGTTGTCTTCATTATCGTCTGCTGGCAGGCCTCAAATTGGTGAAAATGATTTCATAAGAGTTCATCTTCAAAGGCCTTCTTTCCCTCAATCTCTGATGATCAAATTCAATTATCCAAATCAAACTGTGGTCTTTGGGAGGGAAATGTATGTCCTTTAGCAGGGTGAGTAGTTAGGGGGACACTGCAGTTGGCCTAAGGAAAGAACAAGAAGCGGGAGAGTGGAGGACCACAGTGAGAGTGAGCATGGGGTCTGCTCCCACCATGCAGAACCTAGTGGGGAAAGTCAAGACCGGAGGAGCCCTGACTATGGGGTCAGAGGTCAAAGGTCTGCACTCAGAGTCCTCCAGAGTGAATCTGTGTCTTATTGAGAGTGAGACAGTGTCTCAAGAAAGTGGCCAGCAAGACACAGCTGAAGAATTGGAATGGGCAAAGTAAAAGGGAAGAAAAGCAGAGATAAATACAAGATGAGAAGAAAAGATACAAATATTGCTGATTTCTCCACAGTACCTTTTCTCCTAGCGGCAGGAATTGAGAAGGAAGGGAAAGAAAAGGAACCTTCTGGCAGAGAAGGGTAAGAGAAGGGCACCATTATATAAAGATTCACTGTGATGATCTAAATAAAAAGGGAGACTAAATACTGCGTGGCAAGACGTTACATGGTAGGAATGCCTATTATTGATTCCACTGGATGGACCCAAGAGACCTGTTTGCAGTAATTCAAATCCCTGGAAATAAGTCATTCAGTGTGCGCCACAGAGCATCAGAAAAATTGGATTTTGAAGAGAGCATTAAAAGAAAAAGAATGAGCCAATAAGAGAGCATCCTTTGAAAGCTAAGGTTAAAAACATGTTTTTTTTTTCTCTCTCCAGGGAGGAAACACTTGCTGCGGGAGGCATTGTGACTGTTTTCAAAGGCATTATGATGGACTGGCAGTCTCAATAACAGGGGTGGCTGACTTGGAGTCTGAACTTGGGAATGAAAAACTGAAAGGCAACAATGGGAAATGCTCACCAGACACTTTCAACTTAAGGGTCCAAGATTAAAGCCATTGTTAAGGACAGTATATATAGAGAGATGGGGCTTGAAGGTGATCTGAGAGCCTTATATGAACAGAAAAAAAATGTTTCCTAGTGTAAAAAATGTTCCTCCATGTTTATACAAAATTCCTTCCTTCTTGACACTCACAGATTCTGGCTGATGCACAATTTACCCTTTCTCAGCTCTGATCTGTTGCCCTCCCCACCTACTCACTGTGTTTTCTGAAGATCTTGGCTGTGGTTTATGGTCTTTTTATCCATGTCATGATGGGCTATCGTCCTGAACAACCACTGTTCCCTCTAGACACCTACAAAGTAAACAAGCCCTTGGCCTTCTCAATTCTGGTGACTTCAGCTCCTGCTCCATTCTGCCACACAGATCATATCCAATCATAGCATATTATCATGACTGGAACTTTCTACCTGCAAAATTTCAATCATTCATTTACTCATTCATTTTACAGATGTCTACTGACTACCTACCTTGTGCCAACCATGGTGTCAGTCACTGTAAGAGTAATTATAATTAAAAGAGACAATATCCTTTCCTTCATGGAGCTCATAAACTAGTGAAGGAGACAGAGAAACAAGTAGGCAATTACAATAGAAGCTCATAAGTGCTTTCCTGGGGTATGTTGGGGTCCCACAGGAAGAGTATCTAATCTGGATGTAGGTTGTCAGGCAAGGCCTCCTGGGATAAGTGATATCTAAAATGACACTTTAAGAATGAGTAGGAGTTAGCCAAGCAAAGGTGAGTGATGTGTGGGAGAGGAACCATGTTCTAGATAGAGCAAATAATATTCACAAACATTCAGAGGTAAAAGGAGGGATAGCATATTTAGGGTTCTGAAAGTTGTTCAGAATGGCCAACCTTGGTAACTGATAGACTACATATGTTCATTGAGGGAGAAGATGTAGAAGGATGATGCCCCAGTTTTGGCTTGAGCAATCAGGTGAGTGTTGGTGTCATCTACTGATAAGGGAATGTCAGAGGAAAAGCAGAGTTTAATTTATGGTGTCTAGCCCTAACTATCAGTGTGACATCCCTGTGAATCTTCCTCATCATCACACCCCACATCCACTCACCCTCATGCCCCACCTCCACCTGCCAGTACACGAGAACATACAAATGATTCATTACCAGGGTGCCTCTAGTCGGTTAAGCATCTGCCTTCAGCTGAGGTCATGATCCCAGGGTCCTGGATGGAGCCCCACGTCAGGCTCTCTGCTCAGCAGGGAGCCTGTTTTCCCCTCTCCCTCTGCCTGCTATTCCCCCTGCTTGTGTTCACTCTCTCTGTGTCAAATAAATAAATGAATCTTTAAAAAAGATTAATAAACAAATGATTCACTACCTACCTAAGTCCTCTCATCCTTCAAGACTCAGCTTTAGTGGAACTCTTTCTTTTTTTTTTTTTAAAGATTTTATTTATTTATTCATGAGAGACAGAGAGAGAGAGGCAGAGGGAGAAGCAGGCTCCCAAGGAGCAGAGAGCCTGATGTGGGACTCGATCCCAGGACCCTGGGATCATGCCCTGAGCCGAAGGCAGACGCTTAACCATCTGAGCCACCCAGGCGCCCAGTGGAACTCTTTCTAAAAAATATCCTATGATGACCCCTGTCCATCCATGCTGAATCCCTGCCATCCCATGTTCACCTCTGCTGTAGCATACTGACTGAGCTGCAGTTTCCTCTTTGCTTGTTAATCTCCCCTACTAGTCTGTAAATTCCCTAAGGAATGGGAAGGTTGTTGTTCGGTCTTTTTAATGCAGTAGCCTCAACAAATGTGTGATTTTTTTTCTTTTATTACTCATATGTTAGTTTTCTTTTTCAGCCCTAACACTAGCTGGCGTTTCTTTCCTTCTTACTCTAAGTCTTCCTTCTTAATACAATAAATACTAAATCATAGCATAAAATGCTAATAGCATCACTTCAAACACTGTTCTGACACAACTTTTGCCTTTCTTTTGCATCCCATGTTTAATGGATGCTACGTAGGTACTTGTTAAAGTTTAATGAATGAATGATTACTTGCATGAATAAGCAAAGCAGAGTGAATAAACTAGCATTTTAATAGCTTTTCAGGATGGAACTGTCTTTAGGTAGGAAACGTGATTCTGTACATTTGCACTTTGGAAGGATGCACCACAACAAAGAATTAGCCTAACTCCCATCTGAACCAAACAGGAATTTGGGGCTTCAAGACAGAAAGGAGGGAGAGGAAGAAGAGGAGGAGGCAGGTAGCTGAGCCATCGGTGAGAGGAAGGTGCCCAGTGAGGAAATCCTGTGGGTGGAGTAACTGGATATGTTTGCTAAAGACAGAACTACCTGCTGGATGAGTTTGACTCATGACACTGATGTAGTATACAATCTCTCTGCCTCCCAAGCCCTCTGCAGTGCTAGCTATCCTCAAATGCCTTACTTGGGCAGTTTTTGTGCAAATTTATTCCTTCCCTAGATCAAATTGGAGAGTAAAGAGAAGGAATAGCCATGAGAGAAATGTGTGAGAGAAGTAAACATGTAAAGACTTCACTGAGAACAGGAACTCAAATCCCTAAGAAAACTAGGGGAGGTGAGCCCTGTGGGATCCACCAGGACGTGGATGCCTACAAGATGTGGATGAGCAGCTGAGGCAATTTTATTTAACTTTTTATGATGGTTAACTTTATATGTCAGTTTAACTGAGCCACAGGGTGCCTAGATATTTGGTTAACATTACTCTGTTTGTGTCTGCAAAAATCTTTCTGGATGGGATTAACGTTCGAATCAGCAGACTGAGTAAAGCAGATTGCCCTCCCCAATATGGGTGGATGCCATTGACCATGGGCCCATCTGTTGAAGGCCTGAATAAAACAAAAAGGCTGAATAAGGTAGAATTCACTCTCTCTGCCTGTCTTCTGGCTGAGATATCAATCTACCCCTGCTTTTGAACTTGAAGCTTACACCAAATGGAAGTTTACACCATGACTCTCCTGGGTCTCCAGCTTGCTGACCACGAAGCCTCAGACTTCTCAGCCTTCCTGACCACATGAACTAAATTCCTTACTTTCTATACATAATAAAATAAATATAATATATAAATAATGTATAAGTATACAGTATAATAAATATATGAATAAAATTAAGAAATATATATACAATAAAGAATATATATTCCATTTCTCTGGAGAACCCAGACTAATACTCTCCTCCTTCATAATCTCTGAATCTACAAAGTTCTACTCAGACAATTTCCAAAAGTGAAGAGAGATGAGCCAGAGCACCTGATTAAACTGGGATCTCATTCTCTCAGCCCAAATGAATGCAGGGAAGACACACAGGACAATGAGAACACAGTAGGATAGGCTCCAGGAACAGTTTAAGGAATATAAAAAAGAAATTCTATATACAAAGAGGGAAATAAATAAAAGGAAAAGAAGAAGAATCTGGAGGTGAACAATAGCTACATAAGAAAATGGTAGGGAGAGGGCACCTGGGTGGCTCAGTTGGTTAAGCGACTGCCTTCGGCTCAGGTCATGATCCTGGAGTCCCGGGATCGAGTCCCGCATCAGGGTCCCTGCTCAGCGGGGGGTCTGCTTCTCCCTCTGACCCTCTTACCTCTCGTGCTATCTCTCATTCTCTCTCACTCAAATAAATAAATAAATAATTTTAAAAAAAAAGAAAGAAAGAAAATGGTAGGGAGAAACTTGTTCTTGTGGAAGAAAGAAGACAAAAATACTTGCCTCCGTAAGAGCAGCTTTGTCGAAAACCCAGAGAGGAAGAATGTAAGTGGGAAGAAAAGATGCAGAGGGATTAATGTACGGAGAGATCAAAGATAACGTGAATGACGGGTCCCCTTGTAGATAGAACTTAAGTCCAGAAAACTGTGGAATACTTGAACCTCAGAGAGGACAAGAAGCACAGTAAGAGACAAAGAGAGAACAGTGCTCAGAGGAATACTTGAAAGAGTAAGAAAGATCACCTGGACTTGGGACAAGCACAATTCCAAACAGAAACATGTAGCACAAGTGGCAAAGGAACTCGGGCACAACGTGTTGCCTAAGGGGCTCTGAGAAGAAAATACTAATGGAATTTTTGTGAAAAAAGCAAAGTGGAACACGAAAAAGGGAATTTACTGCTCCCAAAGAACTCTCTTGGAGGCTCTTCACTTGGTAATAATATGACTTAGCCAGTTTTTCTAGTGGCAACAGAAAGCAATTCAAGTTGGCTTAAGAAAGGGAAAAAAAATTTTTTTTTAAGATTTTATTTATTTATTTGAGAGAGAGAGAATGAGAGAGAGCACATGAGAGGGAGGAGGGTCAGAGGGAGAAGCAGACTTCCTGCCGAGCAGGGAGCCCGATGCGGGACTCGATCCCGGGACTCCAGGATCATGACCTGAGCCGAAGGCAGTCGCCCAACCAACTGAGCCACCCAGGCTCCCAAAAAAAATTTTTTATTAGAAGGATATTGAGTAATTCACTGAGCCCAAGGATAGCTAAATCACAGGAGGCATTGGAAACAGTGAATAGTTACCAAGGAAATCAGCCATGCTTTCCGTCCCTGCTTCTCTCTGAGTGTTCACTTCTTCTTCTCAGCACAGAAGGTGATGGAAAATGGCTGCCTCACAGCTTTCTGAGTAGACATCAGCTCACTTCGAGGCACCCACACAGACTGACTCACAGAGAGAAAATATGACTGGACCTCTAGCTCAGCTGTTTTGGCACAGGGGCAAAGGCAGACAATACAAAATTGTTGTAAAGGCCCCTCCCTTACTGGTGGGTATGATTGTCAGAGAAATGAAGTTGTTATGAGCCTAAAGGTCACTACTTCGGGGCGCCTGGGTGGCTCAGGTCATGGTCCCAGGGTCCTGGGATCGAATCCTGTATCGGGCTCCCTGGTCCGCGGGAAGCCTGCTTCTCCCTCTTCCACTCCCCCTGCTTGTGTTCTCTCTCACCGCTGTCTCTCTCTGTCAAATAAATAAAATCTTTAAAAAAAAAATTAAAAAAAAAAAGGTGACCACTTCATTGGACAAATGGAAACATCAAAATAGAAGGTAAAAAGATAAAATATTTTTGAAGCATATATAAATAACATAGACAAGATCAGAAGAATAGATGTTGATAATAAAATACAGGGCGGAAATCATGTGATGAGAATAAAATCTCATAGTAAAAGAGCACAAATCTTTTTTTCTGCTTCTGCTGTCTAGTTAGCTGTGACTCTTCAATTCTAACACAGTTCTACTTGGTGAAATATAAGCTTTAATTACCAAACAAGAAAGACTGAGTACTTTCCAATGCCAACTGTTACTCTCATGGTGATCCTAGAGCAAGACTGGCATCTGTGGGCTGAGGACCTTTGCCACACCATCTTCACGAGGCCATGGCAGAGCCTTTGCCTCAATGCAAACTATGCTAAAAAAAAAAACAAAGTCACAAGGGGCGCCTGGGTGGCTCTGTCAGTTGAGCATCTGACTCTTGGTTTCAGCTCAGATAGTGATCTCAGGGTTGTAAGATTGAGTCCTGAGTCAGGTTCCACACTCAGCACAGAGTCTGCTTCAAATCATCTCTCCCTCTCCCTCTGCCCTTCCCACGCGTGCTCTCTCTCTCAAATAAATAAATAAATAAATCTTTAAAAAAAAGCCACAAAATAAAAATTGATGCAAGACTGAGAGATGGTTTGAGTCTCTTAAAAAAGGCTCAGAAGAGAATTATACAGTTATTAAAGACTATACTTATAAAATAAAAATGGATGGATTTTTTAATAAACATAGTTTTAGAGGATATTTACCAGAAGAATTAGGACCAAACAAAAGGCCATATGGGATGTCTTACAAAACCATTTGTTGGCTAAATCACTGTACAGAGGAATATTCAACAGAGGAATACATACTTGCCAAAGGAAATGGGCAAAAAACTTGGTACTCATTGGACAAGGTCATGGAAAAAGGGTCGTATTAAAAGAGATATCAAAATATAATTTTAAATTCTTACATTCCATTATTTTCCAATAAGAATTTAAAATGATTTACAAAATTCATGAGCTAAAGGAAGACAAAATAGATTATTAAGTGGATAGCCACAGGCTTGGGGGAGCATAAGCTGAGTCCAAGAAAGAGGCTAATTACAAATCAGACATGAGGTTAAATTTTTTAATTACTACTTTTCTATAAATGAGGCAGATTTCTGTGGTATAGCTCTGTGATTTTTAGCCAACAACAAAAATAGGGGAACCTGATCAATTACATAACCCATGATGTTCACAGACTACAAACAGAACAACTTCACCAGAGAAGTTCAACCATTCCTGGTAGAGTGTAATCACAGTTTGTGAGAATTTAAAATAATGCAGTATAAAACGAGTAATAAACTCCCACCTTTTGCACAAATTTTGAAATGTGGTTCCCCAAATTTTTTCCTTAATTCATATAAAAATACATAATTTCATAATTGTTGTGCCAACCGAATTATAAACTGTGTTCATGCTATTGATTCCTAGTAGTGCCAGTTTAGGTTGTAAACAGAAGGACCTACTATCCTCTGTCACATTCAATCTTGAGTTATTACTATATCAAAATATACACAGGATTCAGGGAGCATATGATTGTCCCTGACAATCCTGAAGTTGCCCTATACTAAGATAAGATGGGAATTTCTATCTACAGCCCACATATAAAGACAGGGGTAGGGGTGCCTGGGTGGCTCAGTCATTAAGTGTCTGCCTTTGACTCAGGTCATGATCCCAGGGTCCTGGGATCGAGCTCTGCATGGGGCTCCCTGCTCAGCGGGAAGTCTGCTTCTCCCTTTTCCACTCCCCCTGCTTGTGTTCCCTCTCTCGCTGTGTCTCTCTCTGTCAAATAAATAAATAAAATCTTTAAGGAAAAAAGAAGACAGGGGTAATGACATAAATGCTATTCTCAATGGCATCCTTTTCACATGACAGTGCATTAGATGGGCTCTTTCTTAATGGATCCCAATATATGTGCTGATTCCCCCACTCCAAAGTTTAGATTCTAAAAAGGGCCAATGCAAAAAATCCAGGATTATAGCACTCCGCTCCTGTAACTGAATTCAGGGATAGATTTAAGATTATCTAAAAGAGAATATGAACTACAGATTTTTCAGGCTATCTTCCATAATCAGCTGAGAGCGATAACCTCCATAACCAGGTTAAAATCTGAGTGTAGCTACCAAAATCATAACTTTGTTTTTAGAATGGTTGG
The DNA here is from genome assembly GCF_011800145.1 of Mirounga leonina. NCBI lineage: Eukaryota > Metazoa > Chordata > Mammalia > Carnivora > Phocidae > Mirounga > Mirounga leonina. Next base: position 18,182,052 of record NW_023270265.1, on the reverse strand, counting down.
TCCATGGCCCTTCTCCAAAGTGGAGCCAACTCTCTATGGAAGCTGCTGTGTTGACAGTAAAGCCACTTACTCTCCGTAAAGAACGTGTCTGCCAGGAAGAATGTTGATCTTGATCTTGAGCGAGTTCTCACAGGTGGGCAGAATGCAGATGCCTTGACTTGCGGAAGAAAAATTAGAACAAGAAACAGAAAACAAAAAATAAAGAAAAGAGAGGGAACAGAAATAAAAGTAAAATAATGAACACTTTTCAAAATTGAGCACTGTATGAAAAATGACAGATAACACGGCAAGGCTAACCCGTGTGCCCAAGCTGTTTAACCATAATTGGTCTCATGTAATGTTCTCGTCTACCTTCTGTCTAATGTCCCTATAATATATTTGTTCTATTATTAGGAAAGAGGCAGAGCATAAATATTAAACATGGGACCTACAATGTTTGGCTTTCTTATACACCTGGTAATGTAGAAGAAATGTTGAGTACATCATGTGTAAATGTCTTTTCCTTTAATCCTCTGAGAAGCTACATTAAAAAATAAAATAGGGGGCGCCTGGGTGGCTCAGTTGGTTAAGCGACTGCCTTCAGCTCAGGTCATGATCCTGGAGTCCCGGGATCGAGTCCCACATCAGGCTCCCTGCTCTGCGGGAAGCCTGCTTCTCCCTCTCCTACTCCTCCTGCTTGTGTTCCCTCTCTCTCTGTCTCTATGTCAAATAAATAAAATTTAAAAAAAGAAAAAAGACACACATTAAGGGGCGCCTGGGTGGCTCAGTTGGTTAAGCGACTGCCTTCGGCTCAGGTCATGATCCTGGAGTCCCGGGATCGAGTCCCGCATCGGGCTCCCTGCTCGGCAGGGAGTCTGCTTCTCCCTCTGACCCTCCTCCCTCTCATGCTCTCTGTCTCTCATTCTCTCTCTCTCAAATAAATAAATAAAATCTTTAAAAAAAAAAAACCTTTAAAAAAAATAAAAAAATAAAATAAAATAGGATACACAAAAAACGTAACTATCAAATGGAAAGAAAAAGAAAAATGAAGTGAACAAGGACATTAATTTTCCCAAAACACTCTCCCCCCCGTCCCACAGCCACAAACCCTCTCAGGGACTTGAGCAAAGAACAGAACCCACCCTCTCTAATATCCGAGTAATGTACACAGAATTCTGTAATATAAATCCCGCGGCAAAAAAAATAAAATAAAATAAAATAAAATAAATAAATCCCGCAGCTTTTCAGTATTATTTTAAAATCTTCCCAGGCTATGCAAACTGTTGTTCAGATTCTAGTATCCTTTCCCAGTCTGTCATTTTAAAAAAGAAAGACAAAATAATCAAGCTAATAAATTATATAAAAAGAGTTCATCTATTCATTGAGATCAAAAAGGCTAATTAGTTGAAAACACTGGAAGACAATGAAACTGATCTTTCTGTATCGCGCTGCCAAAAAAAAAAAAAAGAAAGAAAGAAAGAAAATTATCATGGGCTCTTAAAGTCCTGTGCCAAAGAGAATTCTCAGTTGGTTGGAAAGGAAATGAGACACAGATCTAAGTCTTCAGCAGAGCATTCTATTGCTTTTAAGGAATGTATAATCCAGACTTTGTGATGAAAGCTGCCTGTTGAAACCTCCCAAAAGCAAGCAGAACATGGGAACCGAGAAATTGGCTAGTGACTCCACTCCCACGAAACTGAAATCTTTTAAATGGAATAAGGAATTATTATTAATAAATAACATTAAAAATCCTTCAGAGGCTTAATATTAACTATAAGAAAGCCAAATAGGCCAGATAGCAGAGAACTTTCAAACCTCCCTTCTTCCCAGCTGCCTGCCAAGGCTCCAGAAGGCAGAATGGCTGGGCATGGTCAAGCATTTATATGACATTCTTTCTGTTGCCCCCAAGTAATTGCCTTGAAATTGACTGTTAATATCATCCCTCTGATGAAACTCAGTCAGGCTGATATGCTGGACCTCTGTGGTTTTGCAAATCAGAGAAAAATCTCAGGATGTGACAAGATTTCTGGATACAGTAGAATCTGAACTTGCCCTCTTTTCTATTTGCTTTATATGTATTGCCACGATGTGGGGAGGGAGAATTGGTAGGGGAATTGGGGAAGGTAGGTGGTTGGGATGTTGTAACATGCTGACTTGGAGATGGTCAGGCCCTCCTACATGGAGGAGAAAATCGGGCCAGTCCAATTTTCTACTAATCTTTCATTCCATTTGCCACAGGATCCCGAGTGACCACAGCTACTGAAATAGTAGGAGTAGGGACTACTAACTAAAAGAATGTCTGTTTCTCTATCTTTATTTCCCTTCCAGTACGCACGTCAAGGATCTGCAGAAGGGAACTCAATGAGGGAAAGATTAATGAATTTGTTGAGCAAAACTGACAGCCAATTTGCAGAATTCAAACCAGACACCTTTAGTTGCATCAAATAAATGACATGGGGCCCTTGGCATGGATAATTACTTGTACTCCCCACTTTTCATCATTGACATACCTCAAATGAAGTTGCCACAGGCCTAGACTTGAGCCCGGTAATGCAGGTCACTTTGTCGAGAGGAGAAGCACATCGGAAACCTGGGCAGGCCTGTGTCCTCAACCTCACAATGGGCTGAGAATGCTTCAGGCCTTGGAGGTTTTGAATGTCTCCTCATAAGCCTTTAGGGAAGCACTACTTTATTAATGCCTTATATTGGTGGAATCCCAGCATGGAAAACCAGTCCACAGGGTGCTAAGATACCATTGGATTCCTTGAAGTAACAGGCTTCTGCCATGCATTAAAAATAAGGTTCCACATTTTAATGACAACTTTGGAAAATGATTACGTAGTAAAACAGATAATCAGTGCCCAGTGACCATCCACCCAGCTTTAGGTAAGTCTGATGTTTGACTGTCGAACATCTTGTTGCAAGAATACACAAAGAAAAACACCTTGGGATTGACCCCATTTATGCAGTTATTCAAGTCTTGATGACTTCTGGAGGGTTCCTCTATTCTTATGTCAGAACCACTGAAGTTACAGAGATTTGGTCTGTATTAAGCCTCTGAAGGATTTATTTTATTCTTAGCTACGCTCATTGATATGGGGGTCAGAGAGTATGTTTGTTTCCTTATGTTTTTGTCATAAAAGGCAGTCCTTCACTAAAGAGTAAAATATGAAAGTCCTTAAAAGAATTACATGAAGCCAAGAAGTAGGATCCTGAAAACTTATTCCAAGGAAGGAAGAGACCCCTCTCATTGGAAGGATACTGAACAAACTCCAAATGTTGGAAGCTGAGCATTTGTGACACTTGATGCCAGTACCACAATAGAAGGTTCAGCCATGCCCCTGTCTTTCCTAGAGCCCAGGGTCCCCGGGGGTCTTCTCACTTCCATTCTAACTCACTCTAAATCACTAAAATTCATTCTAAAGAGAAATTTAATTTTTAAGGTCTGTGAAGTGAGTCCTAGGCTGTGACGGGGTCCCTTGAGAATAATTTCCTTTGTTTTAGATTTGTTTTCTCTTGTCATGGCTTAGGTCCATGGATTTGACCAAAGAATTAGAAGGTTCTGCCCAGAGCTCTGTGGCATTTCTCTGCCATTTGGGATCAGGTTACAATGTGAGAAATTTAAAGCACTCACCAAACCAGCCTACCCTACAGAACACTTTCCTTCTGCTTTCCTTGTGGATAATCACTTCATTTCCAAGGGTAAATTGGCTTATAGAGGAAAGCAATATTGACCTAAGTTCTCAGTTTGAAAAGCAGTGGAGAAAGGAAAATGGGGAAATTCTTGAAAATTTCCCTCCAGCCCATGATCTGTAGATAGAGCCAAACCAACGGAGTCGTAGATAGTGTTTTGCATATGTTCTGTTTCTCTGTGCCTCATGTTTATAGCTCATAGCTGCCTTGCCCCATGAGATGTACTCTGCCAAATTATTAGTCAGAGTTTAGCCTGATATTTGTTAAATGGGTTTTTTTCTACTAGCCTGCAGCTAAATGTAAATAAATGTAATAGGATGCACTTATTTATGAAATGGGAAAATGCCAAAAAAAAAACAGTGTCAAAATGACTTCCAGGGGATTTAGATTAATTTGCATCTGCTCATCCTGTGCCTGCTACATATTGGGAATGTCTGGTCTTACTTAGAGTTAAAAAAAAAAAAAACAACCTAAAAATTATATTAAGGTATTTGCTATATTATCTATCTGAGTGCACATGATCAATCAAATGATAATAATCAAATGATTCTTAGTTTTTTCTAATTATCTTATATAATATGTTAAGACCTTTTGGCTGAGAACCTGTGTCTTTAGACTTCAACAGCAACATACTATTAATAAATTAAAAAGCATTATGGAAAGAAATTATTCAAGTTAGTTTTCCTTGCCAAAGTGTATACTGACATTAATATACCAACATTAACTTAGTATTTAAATTGGTTTCTGTGCTCTTTTCTTGAGACACTATCTTGCTTTTACTTCTGTACTCAGAGTGTATTTTCCCCCAGAGCACATGGTTTAATTATGCATTGGCATTGTTGATGGAAAAGGGAAAGATAGCATGTAAATTGCTATATAATCACAGCCTAGTAGCTCTTAAAATGGCAGTGGATTGAGAAAAATTAATAGCAATTTCACAAATGCAATAGAGTGTGTAGGAAATACCCTGCTAATACTCATATCCACATGCTTTCCTTTTCTAGGCAGCATCTGAGTAGAAAGGTGGAATATTCTCTTAGACTCCTCCATTGACTATACTATCCTGAATCCAACTGAGGACTTATAAAAATTTCAATGAAGAGTTTAACAAAGAAGGGATCTACTGAGGGACATGTTATTCATTCAGGGAATATTTATGTAGCACTAAATTATACCAGACTCTCTTTCATGAAAGTTCAAGAACCAACTTGTCATAAAATTTAGAACCTAGCATGGAATCTATTTCTATGGCCAGTCTATTTTCTTAGAGGAGGGTGGGCATATTCTCAAAGTGTCATATGAAGGAGGGTGGAATTCCAACAAAGGCAAAATAGCTTTGCGATCAATGTTGTAGGCATAGAACCACAAGGTTCAAATCAATGCTCTACTACTCACCAACTGAGTAACCTTGGGCAATTTGCAGAAACTTTCTGAGCTTCAGTTTTCTCATTTATGTGATAATAAAAGTAGCTACCTCTTAAGACTCTTGAGCATGAAAATTGACCATATACATTCTGAGTTTTGTTAGCTTTTATTTCTCAAAATGTTTAATGATATTCCATTGGATTCTGGGCCAGTGAAGCCGAGCCTCTAAAGCTGTCTTCTTTTCATGGTAGGTCTTTATATAGAGATAATTTAGACAGACTCAATAATGTATGTCTTATGTATCCTTCAGATTCTGACTTTAAACCCCTCTGGCGAGTTGGGGAACAAGGCTGAAGCCAGCCTATTAACCTCAGTAATTTTTATATGACAAAAGAAAAGGCTTGAACTGATGGGTAAGTGTAGAAAATGATGAGGTGCTCTATTATTTCAGCCCCTGAGCAGTCTTCTGCACAAACTCTTTCAGTTTTTAATCTCCAAAGCCTTCTGATTTTAAAAGGAGCTCAAAGCTAACACACATACACTGTAACAAAAAATGTAAGCCTCAGGAGTTCAAAGTCATATATCTTTATCTTTATATAATTTTCTACAAAGGTTACATTTCATTGTCTTTACAAAATAGTTTCACATAAAGTTCAAAACCATTTCCATAAAAACTACATATTAGAAGAGACTGGGCTGTGCCCAGGACACATTACAGAGGATAGAGAACTTCAAGATCTATCCATCTGACCATTTTATTTTTCAACCCTCTGAAATATGGCTTGTGGTCTTGACCATGGCAGTGGTGTTTGTCATGAAGAAGATGGAAATGATCTACATAGACATAGATTTTTTTCCACACATGCACAAAAGGTGAAGATTGGACAATCACCTACCTCATTTTATTCAATAAATTCTTCTTAAATTCTTTCTCTGTACTAAGTGCTGGGCTAAATTAAAATAACATACAAAATCATACCTGCCCTGAAGAAGCTTATAAGTCAAGTAAATAAATGGAAGATATATATATATATATATATATATACAGTTCTAGGTATGTGGTTCATACAAAATAATCAACATGAATTAAGTAGACCAGAAATGCAAACAATGAAGGAATCTTTGCTGATATACTCATATTAAGCTCAGATAAGATGGTAGCATTAACTGAGCAGTAAAAAGTGGTTTATCACAGAACATTGTAGGCTTTCAAATAGTACATGTTAAAAGAATTATTCTCACTACTTTTTATCAGCCAAAATGTAAGGTGGCCATTCTAATCAGAGAGGCCTGTGGGGGTCAAAGCTTACAGAAATTGTATCCATCCTTTAAGACCCAACACCAATGCAGTCTCTTCTGCAAAGATTCCCCCCCCTCCCGCAAACTACTTGTAACTGATTTCTTCCATTATTATGGTCTACTTGGTATGAAAGAAATGCCTATGTTTATTTTATCCTCCTCCATTCACTAGGACTTCACTGCTCCTTAAAAGCAATGTTCTCATCCTATTCATCTTCATCCATAAACACCCCCCTTTGACACCAGCAATTATTTGTTTAAAGATTGAATGAACCCAGGAACAAACTTCAAAGAGTGGTAAGTCCTCTAATGATAACCGCAGCCTTCCCCACTTCATGCTATGATGTGGCTGGTTTTGGAAGAACACAAAATTAAAGGGGAGGCCACTACAAGAGCAGCTTACAGAGTGGATTTGTTTATTCTAAAGCTTTCTACTGAGAGATGAAATCTCTGAATTGAGTCATATCGTTTGAACCAGTTGATCCTGATTTATCTTTATTACTCTTGGCTCCATTTATACAAAGAAAAGAGAGGAACTGGGCAAAGACCCAATAGGTTGAATCAATGTCAAAAGTCAGTTCTGTATGCCTTTTTCGCCCCCCTTCAGTAGCAGCTTATTTTTTATTTTTCCCTGGATTGCTCAAATGACAAGGTGACATTTCTATTTCACATTTCCTGTGATTATACAACCTAAGTGTTAGCTGAAGTTACATCTCTGCTACATGGACACACAACTCCCCAGAACTCCAAGGTTCAAAAACATGTCTCAGAGAGAAATGAAGTGAGAATTATTGGTAACTATAGGTCATATAGATCAAGAATGTGAATTATTCAAGCCAAAAATATTCTCTTTCTCCATCAAATAGTGTGAGAGAAACGACTAGAAGTTGGGCAAGCAGGGGTTTTGTTTCTGCGCTGCCATTTCCCACAATCTGCAGGGCTTGAGACAAGTCATTTAGTTAGTTACTCACTCCATATCCCCATTGACAAAACCCCTCTACCTCCCAGTGCTGAGATTTTATGACTCTAAATGTGAAAGCTCTCCCTGGCAGCTGTCAGAATCAGAGCTAGAGCGCTGGACTTACCACATTATGGTGCAGCCCATTTTAGCATTTCCTGCTTTTTAATATCTCCCATGTGAGGCTTCATTTTGTAAGGCTTTTCATCTGGAAGGTTTTAGAAACCAATCAGCAGGTTGGGCTTTTTTCTTTATTTTGTAACTTTTTTGGAATTTGACGGAATAGAACAGGAAACAATTTTATGTAGCAGATAGCAGAGATGGATCTGTGTAGGCCTCAGCAAAACTAATAAATGGGCCAAATTCGTTTCACCCGGTTTCTCTTCCTCCTATCAGTGTGCATTTATGCAGATTCAGCTCTCAAGATATTATTTCTCCTAGTCTGCATCACTCTTCACTTAACCCATTAGCAGACCAGGGGTCTCCGTCTCAAATGTCTGCCAGGGCCAGAAAGGTAACACAATTGGGCTGAGAATAATATGAGAAAAGGGAGTTGGGGGAGGAGGGCGGGTGTTGAGGGTGAAGCACAGACTGCAGACCAACCTAAAGACAGTTAAATCAATTTAAAATAAACAAAAACATGCCAGCCAAATATAACAATTGTTCCTGTGCAATTTGGACAGAACTTATAATCCTATTATAAACTCTTTAAAATCAAGGGCCATCTTACTCAGCTTTTTACCTCCAGCGTCATCTAAGAGAGTTTTAGCTAGAGTAAACGCTCCGTAAGTATTTGTTGAATTAAATTAATGGCAAAGGAGCGGCTCTGGAAGCTTAGATAGGCTGACACCTAGTGGTGGGGGAGAGGGATTGCGTATGACCGCAGAGCGGAAACCACCAAACTTGCTTAGAGCCAACATTTGCCAAAAGCTATGCAGCTGCTACATGTTGGGTATCATTTAATTCTCACAAAAGCTCCAAGAATTAAGTACCATTGTTACCACATTTAAAGCTGATGCAGCTAGGTTTTCAGTTAAGAAATTTCCCAAGGTCATAAGAAGGGGGAACTGAGATTTGGTTGGAATTCTGGCTGAGACCTGAAATTAAAGTGTAAGGAAAAAAAATCTTCAGCTGTCTTTCCTCTGCCAGTGTTTTGTATTACAATGAAAATATGTGCATTAAACAACTTCAACTTAGGTTATTGAACTTTCATGGAATATTCAGAAAAATGTATTTTTCTCTTTTTAGCTAATACTTCTTATGCTGCCTACTCTGACTCTTGTAACCCTAAGGTTTTAACAGGGTGCCAAGAGTCCCCCCCCAAAAAAAGTTGATTCTAAACCCCTCCTGAGGCTTATTTCATGCCACATTTGAAAATGGAGGGAGGAAGAATACTCAGCCACAAGAGAGAAGAAATTTCTGCCATTTGCAACAACATGGGTGGAGCTTGAGGACATTATGCCAGGAAAAAACCAGACAGACAAATACTGTGTGGTGTCATTTATATGTGGAATCTTGTTTAAAAAAAACAGTCAAACTCATAAAAGCAGAGAGTGGAAAAGTGGTTTCCAGGGGTGGAGGGGGGTGGGTGGTAAAAGGAAGAGGGAGAGGTGAATAAAAGGGTATAAACTTTCAGCTCTAAGATGAATGAGGTCTGAGGATCTAATGTAAAACATGATGGCTATCTAGAATTGAGAACACTGTCTTGTATAATTAAAATTCACTAGGAGAGCAGAACTTAAATGTCCTCATCAAGAGAAAAAAAAAGATAAATATGAGAGGTGATGGATGTGTTAATTAACAGCATGGGAGGGGTCTTTTCACAAGTATACTTGTATCAAATCACCACGATGTACGCTTTTTTTTTTTTTGGTATGCTTTAAATATCTCACAATTTTATATGCCGATTATACTTCAATAAAGATGAATTAAGAAAGAAAGAGGAGGGAGGAAGGAAGTGGAGCCTTTCATGACTTGTCTGATTTTCCTTCTAAGTTAAAATGATAACATTGGTCCTCCAGACACCTCCTGCCTGCTGAACATCTGTTCACGCAGGTCAGGATGCTTTTTCTTGGGTCTTTCTCCTACTGGACTCTATTAATAGGATGTTATTTCGATCACAAGGCTCACATCTCATTTGTAGAATTCTCCAGTCACAGTGACCCTCCTACTTTATTCTTTCCTTTAAAAAGAGACAGCCGCTCCTGATTTTCCTCCTCCTACCTGCTACTTAATCAGCAGACAATGATGGTAGGCAATTTAACAGCCTGCCTTGGCTTTAGAGCCCCCGGGAACGAAAACCACAAGGAGCTTTCCCCCCGGATGCCCCAAAAGAAGGCAGTGTAACATCGTGGGCATGAAGGTAGACTTTGGGGTCAAGCTGACATACAGTCATGTCCTTTTCAAATAAATTTATTTAAGTAGAAAAGTGAGTTGATCTAAAGAAAATTGTTGGCAGAAATTATGAAGGTCATAACTGAATGGCGGAAGTTTGGAAAATACTGAGCTAAAGAAAAGAGAAAAATTAAAATGAGTTTAAACAAATTATGTTCCTTAAAACATTAGTTTCAAAATATGCTCCCGGCGGGGGGGGGAGGGAACAAACCTGCTTTGCAGTAAAATGAGTCTGGGAAACACTGTATACTATATCACCCTCTAAGAGATTCAGGATGCATATTAGCATATTAAAAGCTTGAAGAAGTTCTGCAATAAAGAAACTCATTTGATTTTAAGTCAGCGCTTACCAAATTTATTTGACCAGAAAACTTTCTTTTTTCTAAATAAAACTATTAACATTGAGATCCATTTTAGGAAATACTGGTGGTAAGGAGTTTTATGTTTAAGGAAGAAGGGCTTGCTAGAATTGATGAGAATAAACATCAGCTGGAGCCTGCCTTTCTTGCACTCCCTTTCCTTGGTCCTTTCAGAGGATCAGAGGGCAGATGAGCTGACAAAGCAACAGGGGGGAGCTGATATGGAAGAGAGAAGACCCAAATAAGAGATGAGATGTTGACTAGCTTAACAGCAGGTCAGATCCCACAACAGAAATAACTCAGCAGGAATCTCCCGTGGTATTCAACTCCGCATTAGCAATTGGGAGAGGGAGAAGATTTTAAGGCTGAGTTACAAAAAGGAGGTGTTGTGTAAATTTCAAAAGTAGTTCAGAAGAATTCAAGCTTGAGTTTTAGGAGTCTTGTTTGCTTTCAAAATGCATTCTAGACATTAACCTTCAAACTCGGGGTACTGTTTTATTTCCCGACATCTGCTTACTTTTTGCTGTGTCCTGGAAAATGATGTAGGCAATTACAATAACTAGGTAAAAAGTGAAAGAGAGCTTCATGAAATTAAAAAGGGACTTTAAAGAATTATTTTCAATGTCTGGTTACCATTTTTCAAATCTGCCTGTTTAATAAAGATGCTTTTAATCTGAAAAGGTCCAAAATTAAGAGAAACATGTGTGAGTGGAATGGAGAAGAAGAAGATCATCTTAAATATCAGAGAATGGGCTCATCTTAGAAGCCCAAGATACAAAACACAAAGGACATTGAAAAGAGTCTCATCCTATAAACCCTGCAATGGTAAACACAATAGCATTAGACCAGAGACACTGAACCTCTCTGGGATTAATACTAGCACTCAACTATGAAGAGCTTGATGCATTTCTAGAGTAAAGAAGTGGCATAATTGAGGAGGCAAATTTTGTGTTAAAACCCAAAATACATCTCTGTGTCTAACACAACATAAGCGTGTTGTAAAAGTCAGCCATTAATTCCTTCACAACTATTCTTCCATTCCCTGCCCCCAACGTTTCTCAGTGTGATGTGCCTGTGAGGGCTTATATTCTTCTATTATCTTGGCCAGAAAAAGGAAATAAGAGGACCTGAGAAATTCAAGCTGAAGAATTGGGGAAGGAAAGCAATTAGTTTCCCAAAACATGTAAATTGAAGAAATTTGAAGGATAAAGGAAAAAAATATCTAATATTCCCTTGGTTTTCTAAATATGAGTGTGCTAGAAGCAGACCACACTACAAATTACTGACAAAGTGAGAATCAACAATGTTAATGGGGACACCCTGCACGTGATGGGGCTTATGGTGAGATTGTGTCCTGCCTCTCCTACCTGCTTTGATGTGGTTTTCTTCTCATTTGCCCACCCAATGTGTAGTCATCACTCAGCCAGCCCTTAGGTTTTGTTAAAAGGAAATTGTCCCATATGTAGCTGTAGACTCGATGTGTCCGTGGGAGGAGGTGAGTTCAGGACCTTCCTACTTGCCATCTTGAACTGGAACTTCAAAGATTTTTTTGAATTAAAAAGGAAGGGGCTTGATCTGAATTATAGATTTTTGAATATAGATTCCATACAACCACCAGGTTCATAAAGCCCTTGAAATTATCCATGTATGGATTTTCTGGGGAGAGGATCCATAGCTTCTATTAGATTCTCAAAGGGATCTCTGACCCAGAAAAGGACAAGAGTTATTAGACTAGGTTATTTCTAAGCCTAGCCCAGGTGAATATTAAGTCAGAACCATTCAAAAAAAGAAATATGTTTATTTGATTGTTATCTTATTAGTTGATTATTAAACCATATGCTCACACTAGCTTAAATAAATGGTTCAATTGAAAGAAAATACTTAATTCTTTCCTCTATAAGATTTTAAAAAGCTAAAATTCATTTCCTCCTCCATGCTAAGAGACTCCCAACAGATTTGGTATGATTGGTAGAGTAATAGGAAACCCAAAGCTCAAACAATTATCTAAATGAGTGCAGAATTGATTTCGAATTTGCAAATTAGAATTAAGTTTGCATTGAAAATTTGGAAGTGATTCTACTCTTGAGTGTTTAACTGATTTCATTTTAGGCCTTGTTTAAGAAGAATACTAAGTTGAGTGAGTGAAGAATCTTCCCAACTCAAAAAAACATTCACAATGTGGCCAGAAAGCAAAGGATTGAAGCAATGATGTAAATATATAAGAACTAGTTTAAACAACTTAAACATTTGTCTTAATTACACACTGGACAAAAATGAGTTCTTCTTTAGGGGCTAAAATTGTCCAGTTGAGTTGTTTGTCCTGATTAAATTAGATGAATAAATATTTGCTCTCTACCTTACTCTTCCAGGGCAATGACATCAATATATGTATTTTTACAGATGTTTCTTCTAAACATTTACAGATAAGCTATATTGATTGGGTAGGGAAATATTTCTTTATTAAAACTCAATTTCTGCATTTCTTTGGTTCTGAGCAGAGGAGTTATTTTTGGAGGCTACTGACTGACTTCTCTGGCATCAACTGGAGTAGCCAGTAAATAGGATCTGAGCGTCTACATACCAGAAAGTGTTGTGGATTGGGGTGTATTCCTGACACCACTATTTATCACTTTTTGCTTCAGGTCCTCTACTCCTTTCTTGATCTTCACATTCCACTAAACCAGGAGCAGTTGCTGATATCCCTTTTAGGTGAAGTTACAGGCTCTTATGCTCATTGATCTCCCACAGAATAGCCTCCATTGATTCCTGCAGAGGCCCAATGGGAATCACTTGGATAATGATCACCTGTTTCCTGTCTCCTCTATGGCTGATATGATTAGGTGAGAAACTGACTAAGGTCTCCTCCCAAAAGATATGCTCTCACTCTTCATGGCATACTACCCCTTAATTATCTTATTTTAGGAGCTAGAGAAACTCTAGTGGTTTTTAGAAGGGATGGGCATAATCGGTATGCTGGCACCAGCTTTGGGTTGCCAGAGGTACACAGTCCCATCCCAGGAGCATGAGAGGGGGAATTGGCCACCTGAAGCCTGACAAACCAGGGGTGGTGATTCTTCAGCGGTGTTGGGGGATCACATGATGGATTTTATCATGGGAAAGCCTCTTTGTGATGGAGATTTTATCCTGCTGGAGAAAGAAAATCATGTTTAGAAATGGGGGAGCAGATGGTGATGATCTGGAACCCTCAAGTGCTGGGATCTAGAAGGATGTCTTGAGTAGTCAGCTGCTCAGCCACCACAGCTAAAGGAGGTTCCCCAAGAGAAGACAGAGTTGGATTGTTCCTTGGAATACTACTTAAAGGTCACTTCAATAGGCTTACTTTGAACACACTATTTAAAATCAGACCCACTGACACCCCTGGGCCTCTATTTCATGCTCCACTCTATCTTTTCCATAGCCCTTATCTTTTCTGTATACTGTGGTTAACTTATTAATGACTTAGTTTAATTTTCATCATCGTATGTCTCTATCAGAATGTAAGTGCCACAGAGGCAGAGATCTTTGTTTGGTTCATGAAAATTCGGTTGAACCATATACAATAAGATTTCCATTTTGGGGGGTTAATACAGTACTATGTCCCAAGAATATAGAACAGTATCTGCTACGTAGTAGGCCCTCAGTGAATATTTACCAAATGAATTGTGGAGAAGTAGCACTGATTCCGCATGTCAGTGGGACAGCAAGAAGAGTATTTTCGTTTATGGTTGAAATTTTACTCACAAGCTCTAAGCAGCCTCTTCCAGGGAAAAGAAGGGCTCAAAGAATCCATTCTGCAGCAAATATTTTGTGCATGTTAATGTGTGTAAAGTGCTATGAGAGGAATCGCCATTAGCACCTGTACCTACACCTCTTCTAAAAGTTCGTTTCAAACATCCTACTCTAACTGCCAAGCTGCTGCCTCCCTTATTCTGGCACTTAGGCTCCAACAGAGAAGAGGAGGTCTCCATTCCAGTGAATCTACATCTTTTTCCTTATCCATTTACCTCTTACGTCCTCACTTCCATCCTTATCTCCCCATGGCTTATCATTATGATCGGTCCGTTATAAATACCCTCTCTCCATCATACCTTCCTGGCAAACCCTCCACACTGCCTACAACCAACTCTCTACTTCCACCTGAGAAACTGAATCAATGTCTATTGTTCATATAAGGAAACCAGGGTTTAGAATTAAGAGATTTGTTCAAGGCACACATAGCTAACCATGGGAGTAATCTTTTTTTTTTCTTAAGTAAACTCTCCACACAATGTGGGGCTCAAACTCATGACCCCAAGATCAAGAGTCCCATGTTCTGCTGACTGAGTCAGCCAGACACCCCACCATGGGGACAATCTTAATAGCAGCCAACATTCATTAAGCAAATGCTTTATGTCATGCATTGTCACAAACATGATCTCATTTAATTTTCATAACAACGCTCTCCCCCTGTAGATCAATATGCTGAGGTTCAGGGAGATTAAGTAAGTTGCCCAAAGTCACCCTGTTAGCCAGTAGCCTACATTTCAATCATTCAACAATTGTTTATTAAGCCAGTAATCTCTGCAAGCAATGTACTGGGATCTAAGTCTACACTGGTAAACAGAACAGACACAGTCTTTGCCTTAATAATGACATAGTAATGGCCGACATTTACATGTTTATGCTCTTACGAGGTCCTTGGCATTATTTTGTTTTACACTCACCAAAACTCTGTGATATAGACACTATTAACAGAATATAGAATTTTCAATGAGAAATTGAGTTTTAAAGAGGAACCTTCCCAAGATCCTAGTGCTGGTAGGTGAACTGGCTAGAACAGGTGTATGGATCCATAAAATCTGATTTCCAAGTTCACTTTTCTTATCACTATGCTATGCTTCTTCCTGGATCTTGAAGTCTAGTGGGCAAGAAGGACACTAACAGTAAACCACAAGTAAATGCATGAGATTTTTCAGGCCACCTAATAGACCCCTTGGAAAGATAATCCAGACCCAGTGGACCTCTTTTTATATTTCGATAACATCACCTTCCTCTGGCCTGCCACGTCCATGGAGGTTATGGAACTGTGTGTGTGGATGTCTGTCAGGTTGTTCATTCTTATAATATGCATGATGTCAGGCAAACCCAATTTTTATATGATGGTTTCTATTGAATGTAAAAAAAAAAAAAAGCCTGTCAAGTTAAAAAGAAAGAAAGTGCTTATAAACATTCCAAACATTTGTTTTGTGTTGGCTGGAGTTAGAGTCTAAATAAAAGCTGCAAGTGTGACTAATAATTATAATCTAATTTAGTGCACTGAATTGGAAAGGAGTAATTAATGCTTAGGACTTTTTGGAGTAAATGATTTATGGTTGACCTACAGTAAGTTATTATTGGAATTAATAGTGGGAAAGGGAGGAATTTTAATGCAAATTAATTAAGTTTAGAGCCCTTTCTGTTTAGGTTGATAGAATAGTGGAAAATTCCAGGGTCTTATGTTATTTGGCTGAATTTGGACTTGTGATATGGGATAAACATTCTGTTGTAGGTCTTGGGTGTAAAGACAAGGGCCTCATTCCAGGCCCAGGACTTTTCTGATCTGATCAGAGAAGAGCCCTGAAAGAAAAAAAAAAGAAATGTATGCAAAAGAATAATGTATCCTCATACAGTGTTTACATGCCCCGAGATTTTTGTACTCTCTCCAGCGTTGGTCTTTGAGCCACCAAAGCCACCATCACCAGCATTTACTGAGTGCTTACAGTGAGCCATATGTTAGGGATTTCCAACTCCACAAATTGACATTTTATTCTGGGATGCTGCTCTGTGCAGTAGGATGTTGAAAAGCATCTCTTGCCTCTACTCACTAGATGCCAGTCACATCCTCCAGTAATGACAACCAATAATGTCTTCAGACATTGTTGAATACACCCTGGGGAAGGGGGCAGAGTTATCCCTAGTGAGAACCACTGTGCAAGATGCTTTATGTGCATTAGCTAGTTCGTACCTTACAATACCCTATAAGGCATATGTATTAGTACCCACCACACAGATGAAAACAGAGGCTTAGAGAGGTTTATACTTGGCCAGTATCACAAAGCTAATACATGTTGAAGCTAGGATTTAAACAGATCTATGTTCAAAAAATAATGATGTACTGTATGTTGGCTAATTGAACATAATTAAAAATAAATAAATAAATAAATAAACAGATCTGTATTAACCAAAGCCCCTGTTTTTAGGTAAGTGATATTTTTGAGATTATTTAAGTCACCTCTCTCATTTTTAACAAATAAGCAGCAGTTAAGTGTTTTGGTCAACATCATACAGTTAATTTGTAGCAGAGGTTAGTCTACAAATAAGACATCCATAAACCAGCTGGTCATAGGAAATGGAAATTCAGCTGATAAGTGAAAAGCATATTCACAACAACCTTGGTTGTATTGCTGGTCTTAAGTTTCTCTTCTCTTTTGAATGTTATTCTTTTCTTTGTACAATTTAGCTTGAGTATAAAGGGGTCTTTCAAATCCCTGTCAATTAACTTTGAAATACATACTGAGATTTTAAAATCTGTTTCTTAACATTGGAAAGAAACAGACCCTTGGGTTATTGCTGCTTTATAATTATGTATAAAAGTATTCCAACCCACTCAAATGTTTTACCAGCCCATTTTTTTCACCAACAAGTAGAAAGAAAGCCAAATAATCCGTGAGAATTCTGTTCTATTACTAGGACACTCTGGTCCTGCTGGTGGGCCAGTGGCTAAGGGGGTAGGTAGCTGCATGACTATAATAAAATAGCAACAGACAGCCTTGGATTAGAACTTTGCAGTGGCCACTCCAGCCAGCATTATTATTCAATTCCACGTGTAACACAGTGGGGCCTGATCTGAAATTTCTGCCCAGTAGGTGTCTAGCCACAGAAATCAATGTTTTCTCTACAGTAGATAGGCAAATGCTTTCAGAATCTGTTAGGCTGAAGAAATCTAATAGAGAAATCTGCATAATTAGCTCTTTGACTAATCTTGTTCTTGCCTTGGGGTAAGAGGCAATTAAGACAGCAAAACCAGTTTCAAATATTTGAACTGTGGGGGAAAACGTACAGACATTTCAGATCTAGATTAAGAAGCTTATTCTCCCTGGAAGGTCTTCAGCCTTTTGGGATATAGAGCTTTCCTGGTAGCAAGTAGGTTTCTTCGGGTACTGAGGTGCTGCTGGTTTCCAATGAATCTATGCTCGTGGATTTTCTAAGGCTAGGGATCCCAAACGTAGATGTGGTCAGTGAGTAGTACTGGACCAAGGAAGAGAAGTAGGCAGGGCAGAGTGAGAACTAGCATCAGAAGGCAAATAACACCTATCCAGTGATAATAGAAGATGTAGAGAACAATTTCAAGAATTAGAAATACAGGTTAGTACATTTCTTTTAGACTTTCAGGTTGACTTTGCTAGAAAGAACCACTACTGATATAGAGTATAGAGTTCAAAAGCCCATCTGTGGACTCAGATCATCTGGGTTCTAATCCTAGCTCTCCCACCTACTGGCTGTGTGACATGGGATGAGCTGTTCAATTTCTCTTGGCTTTGTTGTCTTCATCATAGGACAGGTTCAAAGGAACAACCTCATAGAGTTGTTTATAAGGCTTATCTGAAACAATACCAATAAAAATTTAGATCTAGGGGCGCCTGGGTGGCTCAGTTGGTTAAGCGACTGCCTTCGGCTCAGGTCATGATCCTGGAGTCCCGGGATCGAGTCCCACATTGGGCTCCCTGCTCAGCAGGGAGTCTGCTTCTCCCTCTGACCCTCCTCCCTCTCATGCTTTCTGTATCTCATTCTCTCTGTCTCAAATAAATAAATAAAATCTTAAAAACAAAAAATTTAGATCTAAGCATAACACATGGTACTTAGTGAATGCTGGCTGTTGTTGTACAGTCTAGCCCACTTTGTAATGGGGTAACTAAGGCTCTAAAAAGTTATGGCAGAGCTGGACTCCATGGCTTCTCCATCCCTGGAATCAAAGAGCTTTCCTATGACACACTGTAGCCCCTCCTCATAATACCCTGGCAGGGTAGAGAAAAGTCATGGCAAGACTCTAGCTATATAGTGAGTCAGGCACAGATGGGGGCTTTCAGAGCTCCTGAACAGCAGCACAATCTTCTCCCCATCTGAAGAATGTCCTTCTTCAACATAGTGACATCTAGGACATCTGTGAGCCATTGCTGTAGAACACGGGAAAAGAATCACTGATACATATCTCATCTTTTGTCTGTTCAGGATGCTATGGTATACACATATGTGTGGTTTAAACTTTAGGACAAAGCAGAAAATCCTCAAAATGTCTATAAGGGGATATTTCTATCAAAGTATTGAGATTATCACACCTTGAGAGGAGGTAAAATGAGATGCCTTACTGCATATGTTTAGGTTTACATATCGAATGCATTTTGATTGATACCACACCTCTTCAGGTACCTAGAGTAAATATAGATTTTAACAGAGATTTTAACTCATCATATCATGGCCATAAATGGTTTAGGTTTCACTCTCTAATAAACCTGGTCTTTCTAAGCAAGATAAAGCAGTTGAACTAATAATCACTAGACCTGCTTTGAACAGTCACTGAGAAATTAAGTCAGTGAGAAGTAAACCTCAGTTTTGCCCACATTAGCGGAGATGGACAAAGAAATTAGTCCTGTTCTAATAGAAAGAGCCAGCGGGCCGAGAACATGGACTGGATCATGTAAGGACTATATGACAGTCCTTGGAAGTCAACCAAATCCTTCCTCTGATCGCCTGAGACCCAGTCCTATTCTTCCAACTTTTCTCTAACCAAGTGCTTTGTCAGGCAGAGACCAACACAGCCTCATTACAATTTAGAGGGGCCATTACTGTGTCCATCACCCACCATCTTCATCTTAAGAAACAGAAAGCCTAGATCACTGGCCTATCCTTTGCTGAGACCAGGAGAAAACAACAGGAGAAATGGATGATTGGTGTTGCTCTTTTTCTCTGTCCACTTTCCTCTTGTAAAATGCTCAATTTGATCAGACCATGTTAAGGTAAAGAGGGTTAAAGTAGCCCTAGATCAATTCCTTACTAACTCAGATGACATTCGTAACAAGATTATTACACACCCGGGGTGCAGATAAACTCTTCCAGAGGCTGAGGAAAAAGCAATCACCTTTACCTTACCAGGCTCCAGGGGTGCGGCTGAAGATTATTAGAAGCCTGGGGTATTTATGGAATAGGTGACACTTTAGTTCCAGGAAACTGGAGTTTGGGAGAATGATGTCATGTTGGGACAGCTCTTGAGGACTCTGCACATCTCTGATGTGACTGTTTGGTGCTTTAATAAAAGGAAGGATGGCTTATTTATATTTTTAACCTTTCCTATCTCCCATTTCATCCTTCCAGTGTTAGGTTAATGACTTGCCCTCTTCAGTATTGTGAATGAATTAGGTTGTATCACAAGGAAAAACATGCAATCTGCAAATTCATCATTTTCAGTGACTATGAATATCAACAAAATTACTGACTTTCAGGAAAACATAAAGGAAGAATATGATTTATGTTATATTAATTCTTTAAATTGAGCATGCATCCTTCTGAGTTGCTCTTAACCTTAGGAAAGCAATTTGAGAGTTTTGCAAAACTTAAAGACAGCTTATACAATTGAAATTTTTTGGATGAAATTTATTTCTTTCTAAAACAGTTTGAGGTGTTTCATCATGGATCATAGGGGAAGACCCAAGATCATTAGTAATCCTTTAAGTACAGAAATCCCATGGGCCCTTGTGTTAGTATTGAAATCAGTGAAACATTAACTTATTGCTTAATTTAATCATAGTAAGTTTTCTCATCCCAAGAAAGAGAAGGACTTATTAGAAGTAAAAACATCTCCAGTTTCATATACTGATAAAAATGAAACGAACATAAAGATAACCAAAATGGAAATTTTCATTAGGGAACACATCACTTTCCCTGCAATAAAATACATCTGGGTTCTGACATTTTTCAAGTTATGTGACCTTGGGTGAGGGGCTTAATCTCTTCATGCTTTACTTTCCCCATCTGGAAAATATCACTAGGAGGCTTAATTGAGATGATGTATGTAAAATGCCTGGCACTGTGTCTGTCCCAGAGTAACCACTCTGTAAGTATTAGTGATTTTTTTCTTACTTACTTTCAATTTTTGCTATCTTATTCAACTTTAAGTGGCCATAAGCCACCTTTAATCTTTCTAGAATAAGCAAGAACAAATTATAAATTAATATGTTCATTGTGCAGAAATGGATAATGACCCTTGGATGTGGAATTGACTATTGTATTTTTATCTCACGAAATCCACCTCTACTGAACTGGAATCGGGGACTTGAGCAAGGAAAGGGGATAGGGAATGTCCCAAACTGGGGGATGGCTCAGACAAACTTCTGAAAGGATAGGATAATCCTATATCTGCTTTGCCAGGAATAGTCAGGGCTCATGCCTGTTGTCTTGGCATAATTACTTATAGCTCCCTTTACACTGGGAGTCTTCTTGTTGGACAATGAAATTTATGGTCACCATAATGATTGCTTCATTGAGATCTCCCTGGAAAGAGGACAAGTTGATACTGAGTGAGACAGGGGCTTTGAGAGAAGCCAGAAGACTCTTCCTGAGGTTTTGGCCAAAAAAGTTGACCTATGTCATCTTACAGAAAAGACCTTTTCAATGTCTCAGTCCTGATAAAGATTAAAGGAGTTTTTTCCATGATTTCATTAAATATTTAAAAGTATAGAGCTTTCTAAGCCCAGTCTGATTAATTAAATCATCTGGACCTTAAGTCTCTATTTTTTTTTAATGTTAATATGTTGAAGTTGAGATGATGACCAAAAAGCCATAGATGTGAACAAGCTGTTTCTTTGGGTCCACGGGGGTGACTGAGGCTCAGTGGAGGTCTCTGGAGTGTGGGGTCTAGTCCTCAGCTGTGTGGAGCCACAGATTGAGAATTCAGTCTTTCTAACAGGCCTCTCAGAGCGCAGGGCTGAGTACAGCAGGGAGAGAGCTGCTGACTTCAAGGACAATGAAAATAAGGATGAAAACAATAGCTCTCATAAGACTGATGAATCACAGGCCTGTACCTTTGAAACCAACAATACATTATATGTTAATTAATTGAATTTAAATTTTAAAATGTTTAAAAAAAAAAAGAAAACAATAGCTCTCAAGTTGTCAAGCCCTATTCTGAGCTCTTTGAAAAGGTTATTTGAACTCTTTTGTTTCTAAAGCATAACATGTGAAGCAGAGTTTTCCTGGGGTGTGAGCTGTCTCAATCCTGTAGCAGATGCATAAGGTCATGAGTTGGCTGTGACCAGGTTGAGCACAGGATCTCCCAGTAAGAGAGGAGTCCGCGTATTCTATTTAAAAAATGCATATGTTTTGGGGCGCCTGGGTGGCTCAGTTGGTTAAGCAACTGCCTTCGGCTCAGGTCATGATCCTGGAGTCCCGGGATCGAGTCCCGCATCGGGCTCCCTGCTCGGCAGGGAGTCTGCTTCTCCCTCTCCCGCTCCCCCCTCTTGTGCTCTTTCTCTCTCTCACTCTCTGTCTCAAATAAATAAATAAAAAATCTTTAAAAAAATGCATATGTTTTGTGTTTGTGATCTGTAGGGTCCTTTAAAGCATGGGACCCAGGGTGGGGGCCCCTCCTGCTCAGGCATAAGGATAGAATCAGAGTTAAAGAATATTATCTCCTATTTTGCAGTGAAAGGACTTGAGCTACAATGAGCTTAAGGATTTTGTTCAGAGTGACACAAACAGCTAATTAGGGACAAGTTTCATAATCCCAGCTATCTTGTCCTGAAACCTGTGCTTTTAACCAGTTTGCAATATTTCTGCCTTATGCACTCCTGCATTGCTGTTACTACATTTTATATCCCTGTGCACACACAGTCTTCAGACCACAGGAAGCCACACACAGGAGTGAAATGTTATCCAAGACAATTCTGCTATAAACACATGTGTCCATACTCCGCTCTTTTTCTGGCACACATTGTTCATTATCGATGGTCATCCATTAATTCAACATAATTGTGCACCTACTATGTTCCAGGGACTCTTCTAAGTTTTACGGAAGTTAGCAGGGGACACAGAGACAAAATCCCTGCCCTCAAAGCGTTTATATTATATAGGAAGGAAAAAGATCATGAAAACATATGTACAGAATAGATCACTGATTTGTAATCATTTCATTTTTTACCAAAGAAACTTGGATCTTAGGCAAAAATTACCTAGAACACTAATACTATATACCAACATATCAAAAAGAATATGGTGTGGTGGAAGCAAGTGTAGAGCCCAGAGGCCACTCCCCCGCCACAGTCTTCTGTCTGTCTGCCTCATCCCCTAGCAATTGTGGAGGCCCCTCTAGAGAACACAGTTTGAAAACCATTGATCTAAGGTGCCTGGGTTGCTCAGTCGGTTAAGCTTCTGCCTTCGGCTCAGGTCATGATCCCAGGGTCCTGGGATCGAGCCCCACATTGGGCTCCCCCTGCTCAGCAGGGAGCCTGCTTCTCCCTCTGCCTGATGCTCCTTTTGCTTGTGCTCTCTCTCTCTGTCAAATAAATAAAAATAAAATCTTTTTAAAAATTGATCTAGAATATCCATTGTTGAGGAAGTGTAATTAAAAACAATTTTTTCTCCCAATCCAGAAACTTCTCCACAAAATGTAGAAGAGAAGGAAAACAATTTTCTTACTGAATAAGCATTAAACCCCGACATGACGCACATCATAGGTGGTCATCAAGAGATTGCAAAGACAGAAAGAAATCTCATCCTTTGATAGAGCCGAGCAGATACCACCCTTTTCATACATGCTCATAAGACAAACGATAACTAGTCCTCAGGGAATAAGTCCTGACAGCACCATGGTCACACACAGTTCATCCGAGTTGCACCTGTTAATTGGAGCAACCGTCTAGGTTAGCTAATTAGCTCTATCCAAACACAAATGTCTCCTGTGTTTACGTGCTCCTATCTTACAGCTCGGAACAAGGCACCTATTGAAGTTAGGCTCCTATCCTCCCAAAGAAACTGGGTAATAGGGGTTCTATTTCCCTCAATGTTTATATTTCAAAAAGATATGTCCTAGGTCCTTGAGAAAGACATTCCTAGATCACAAAGTTGACAAAAGTTTTACTTAGTTTCTAAAAAGATTGATATACATTTCACTGAGACAGAAAAAGAACTTACAATTACATGTTTTTAAAAGTAAATGCTCTAGTA
Source organism: Mirounga leonina (assembly GCF_011800145.1). NCBI lineage: Eukaryota > Metazoa > Chordata > Mammalia > Carnivora > Phocidae > Mirounga > Mirounga leonina. The sequence continues at coordinate 18,158,772 of NW_023270265.1, read as the reverse complement.
ACAGGTTCTGGAGAGGAGTCTCTCCCCTTTTCCACAGGGAAAAATAAGCTTCTTATTTTTAGTTTGTATTTATCCCTACACCATTCAGATATAGGCAGCTGATTTTAAAAATAAAGACAAAAACGGGCTCCTGGGTGGCTCAGCCGGTGAAGAGGCTGGCCCTTGCTTTCAGTTCAGGTCACGATCTCAGGGTTCTGGAATAGAGCCCTGTGGCAGTCTCTGTGCCCAGCAGAGAGTCTGCTCAAGGATTCTGTCTCTCTCCTTCTCCCTCTGCCCCTCCACCTGCTCATGTGCTCTCTCTCTCTTTCTCTCTCTCTAAAATAAATAAATCTTTAAAAATAAAAAATAAAGACAAAAACAAAACAAAACCAAAAACCTTGTTTTCCAACAGAAGGATGTAATTGATGGTTTCGGAGAAATGGGTTTAAGAAACCCGGTTTCACATCCATTGGAGTAAAGCAGATGTTTCTGACCCTACAGCCAGTCTGTGATAAGCCTGATTCAAGCCTTTGGCCCAAAGTTCCCAAAAGCATTACCCAAAGAGTGAAACTTTTCTTCCTCTGGCTCTGAGGACTCAAAAGTATTACCATATCCCATGGAGCTAGAAGAAAAGAGTCCAGAAATGAAGACATTGGTTAGAATCATGCATTGTTGAAGCCCAAATGTGTCTTAGACATCCTACAGTCCAATATTTACCTAAAGGGACACTGATGCCCAGCCAAGGTATGTGTGTGTCTGAAGTCACTTAACCCACAAGTTAATGTCTAGAATAGAACAGAGGAAACAAGCAGATCATTTCTTGTCTTACAGAGAAGCTCTGTGCCCAGATACGCTGTCTCTGGTCTCTAGTGGTTGTGGAATCTGGGAAGAGGTGCAGAAATGCCATCCATGTAAGAGCAGTGACATCTGGGATTCAGGGTCTCTTGGCTCTGCATTAACTGCTCCCTCCCCCCTCCCCCCATTATGTAAAGCAAGCATGATGAAGTCATTCTGCTGGTAGTGGTTAGAGAAGACAGGGACATCAAAGAGGCTCGGTCTGAATTTGGAAGGCCTAATACAAAAGAAAAGCAAAATGAAACAAGAGAAGGAAACTTCTATAGCATTAAAAACCTGGAAATGCCTGAGGGGTGTCATCCATTCCCCACTTTCATTTTGCAGATGGGAAAGTGGATGAAGAAAGAACATCTCCCTGCCTCAGCAAGGGAAGATGGCAAATGACTTTAAAGGACAAGGAGACCTTGGCTTGTAACGTCAGAGCATTCCAGAATATCTGCAAGGTTGTTTGGTTTCACTTGAACCATATTTGTTTTCTCTTTACTTCAGTAGTTCATGCCCCCTGGGGGAAGCTTGGCATGGTTGATAAGATGTATATGAACCCACATGTTGCCACCACCTCGTATGCCATATGACCAATGGGACCCAGCTTACTGAAGACGACCTTGAGTTATACCTATGCCGGAAGACAAAACTGGTTGGTTTTTGGAAGATTATAAGATTTTATGGGGCTGAGTAGGCATCACAGAGGGCTCCTGGTATCTGAACTCAAAACCCAGGGTTTCTCCCCAAGGAACAAAGAGTTTGAACACCACATCAGGCATCCCAACTTTTAAGACATACATTTGAGACACAATCCCCCAAAGCATCTAATTTTGAAAACGGGTGGGGCTTGTGTTCCAAGACCCATAAGACTCTAGTCATCTGAGTAACTGTTCTTACAGGGCTTCTGGGCTCAGACTCACCATCCCAGCTCAGAGGCAGACAATTGTGCCTTTAAAGCAAAGGAGGCTCACCTGCTTATATGAAAACATCATCTTGAGGGGAAGCATCTAATTTAACATATACATCTAGAAGCTTGGTGGAACACTCTTCAGGGACAGAGGCTGGCAGGCTCTCCTTTTACCATGCTCCAGAGCACCAGCACTGCTGGAAGGGAGCTTTTCCATGAGTCTGTTGGCCCAATTTATGTGACTGGCTCTGGAGGCCAAAAGAGCTTGCGTTCCCATTTCCCTGGGACTGTAGTAATCGGTGTCACCAAGAAAGGAGCTCCTACCCCTATCTGGCACCCCAGTTTTTGCAACTGCTACCAGGGGACACCTCTAAATCACCTGGCTCTAGTGGCCAGTGGGGCTTACTTTCATGGGCCTCCCAGGACTGTAACCAACAGAGAAAGAGTTTTCCAACAGCTATCACCCGCAGGGCACAGCAAAAGGCAGCAGACTTAGGAGCTCAGTCTTTCTGTGAAGGAGGCCTATTAGCTAATCCATCATGACTGTGGCTTGAGGGGCAAGCTTCTAATTAAACATGATAAAGGGGTCAATCCAACAAGAAGATATATATATATATATATATATATATATATATATATATATATATATATATAAATATATTTGTACATACCTATGGACCCAACATAGAAGCACTTAACTATATAAAGCAAATATTAACAGACCTAAAAGGAGAAATAGACAACAATACAATAATAATAGGCAACTTTAATACCCCACTTAAATCAATGGATGGATCATCCAGACAGAAAATCAACAAGGAATTATTGGCCTTGAATGACACATTAGACCAGATGGATTTAACATATGTCACAGAATACTCTACCCAAAAGCAATAGAATATACATTCTTCTAAAGTATACATGAAACATTTTTCAAGATATATCACATCTAGGCCATAAAATAAGTCTTAATAAATTTAGGAGGATTGATATCATATTTTACTTTAATTAACATAGTGTTTCCCAAACTTACTTGAATGCAGAACAATTTTTTGAAGACATACCTATTTATTTATTTATTTATTTATTTAATTTTTTTTTTTACCACTTGGATAAACACTGCAATTGGTGCTCAGGTGCACGTTATTATTGCCTTCATCATTCTTTATAGACTCTTGAGCTTTTGACAAAAGTGTTAGTGGATAAGCTTATGGCTAACATGGATCACATTTTTTTTCATTTGAAGTCTCAAGGGCCCAGGATGGCACCAGGTCACATCTCCTGGGAAGTCTGCTCAAGTTCTCTTTACCCAAGCCTGGGACAGGTACTGTTCTACAGGGACAGCTGTCTAGTTACATACCGCTGCATAACAAATTATCACAAAGTTTAGTGGCTGGAAACAACTTATTATCCCTTATAGTTCTGGGAGGTGACTGGATTTTGCTGAGCAATATTTTCTTAGGATTTATCATGCTGTAGCAGTCATAGAGCAGCTGGGACTGGATCATCTGAAGACTTGACTGGGTGGAAGATCAAAATGATACACTTACTAGACTGGAAGTTGCTGCTTACTATCAGCTGAAAGCTTTACTAAGCTGACAACCAGATTACCTACTTGTAGTTTCACCAGTTGACATGGGTTTCCCATAGCATGGTGGCTGTGATCTGTGAGGGATCATCTTCCAAGAAATCCAGCCAAAAGCTACAAGGCTTTGTAGGGGAGGAAAAATTTTTCTTCTACCCTTCTAGGTTCTGTGCCTGGTCTAAAAATTAAAATAGCATGAGACAGATTAACAGGAGAAAAACAAATTTAATTATGTACATACTTCTGAAAGCCCTCACAAAGATATGAGACTCAAAAGGCAGCCAGGCAGTTGAGGCTTATATACCATCCTGAGCTAAGGAAAGGGATAGGGGTGGGGCTGCAAAGGGGAGGATAGGCCATTCACAGGAAGGCAAGAGGAGGAAATGTTTAGAAAACATCTCTATTGCCCAATTACGCAGACAAGTTTCTTAAGTAAAAAGTTACCTCTGGTAATAGGTCTCTTTCTGCTACAGGCCCTTTTTTCAATGTAAATTCCTTTATAATTACAGAATTTCCCTGCAATTGGGGAAATTTATATTTCTTTTAGGGAGTTAAGCAGTAGGTAAAGAGCTTTTCCTGATTCTGCTGGGTGTTGATTACATTTAGCTCAAAATAATCTTCATGCCAAAGTGGCATATTTTGGGAAAACTTGTTCTTAACCCCTTCAGTTTCTTAAGACATAGGCTGAAATCCCTGAACATCACTTCCATTATGTTCTATTGGTCAGACAAGTCACTAGGACCAGTCTATATCCAAGGGAAAGAAATTAGACTCTACTTCTTGATGAAGGAATAGCAAAGAGCCTGTAACATTTTTTTTATACCTATCAAAACACTTGTTACTTGTTACTTTGTATTACAATTGCTTGTTTACTTTAACTCTATCCTGTTACATTATCATCTCTTTTGAGTGTCTTGGTTATTGCTGTACCTCCTAGTTAGGAGTCAATACATGTTTGTTGAACAATCAAATGAATGAGTGAATGCAACAAGGAATGTAAGATTACCTTGACGAAGTTTAACTGTGAAAGAGCTATAGATCTGTGAGATATTTTTACATTTTTTTTTAAGTGGAGACCAACACAGGGCTTGAACTCATGACCTGGGATCAAGACCTGAACTGAGATCAAGAGCCGGATGCTTAATCGACTGAACCACCCAGGTGCCCCGAGATTTTTTACATTTTTATTTATCAAAATGAAATGCACTGGAGCACATGTGTAAAGAAAAGAGCTAATAGAGAAATTGAAATTACAAGAAGGAGAATGGATGGTGGGTAGAACCAAGTTCTTTATGAGATCAAATGGATATGATCCATAACAAGGTGAAGGAATTGGCCTTGGGAAAGAGGAGAATGATCTCCTTTAGCACACAAAAGAGGCTATGTGTGGTACAGATAAGCTTGTGAGCAGAGAGGGAGGCCTTGAGGGGATTATGTCTGATGTCCAGTCCTCTAAAACCATGTCAAATATGGGAAGAAAGTAGACCTGCACTCTGGCTCTAAATGCCCTTATTTCTTCAGTGACTTATTCATTCAATATGGATACATCGTGCCAGCTACGTATGCATGCGGTAGCACCGTGTAATAGGCTAGTGATTTCCACCAGTAGTGGAGTGAGCATATCAACTCACAAGCATTTTAAGGGACTTCTCAAACTTGGTTATAGAAATTTTTAAAAAAATGTTTAAACCTCACTCTGGTTATTTAAATATACATTATTTAGAAGTAAAATGAATTTGGGGGAAAATCCTAAAGCACCTCACTACTGCCTGTCATTCACCCTCCTCATGACTCCTATATAATACCACAAAGCCACAAAGAAATTTACAGCTGACAGTAGCTTCAGAAAGAACACAGGAAATAAATGAGGGGACTTGTTGAATTTGATTAATAATGAATGACACTTTGAAAATAAAACATATACACTAAATTCTTCCTTCTAGAGCCTAGAGTCAGGAAAAACTTTACATCTTCTAATGAACTCATATTTTTTTTAATTGGTTAATGAAGTAATGTTATTTTCTTATTCCATCACCAGCAATATCATTGCTTAACTTAGAACATGATTACAATAATTATCTCATCCTGAGTATTTAATGCATGTATACCTCTCCTTTTTGTATTTTATTTCTGGTATTTTAAAAAATATTTTTATTGTCTTGCTTATTCAGACTAAATGTGGAAGTTATTTCAAGATTGCATTGGAAGTAGGCAGGGTATACATTAATTTTTAAAGAAATGCTGAACACAAGTGGTAGAATGATCTGGCCACTAAGATAGTCGATCCATCAGTCCTAAAACAATGCTCATCTTAATATAACTCCACCAAGCTGAACATATAAGAAAAATGGGTGAAATAGGACACTGAAATAGTTGCTATAGGTTGTGTAAGAAGTTAATTCATAGAGCTCTCAAGTGTGGTAAAACGAAGAAATCTTCCAGAATTCTAGACAGCACTTGAAACAACTCAAAATGAGCTGTCCCATGCATGATGCCATATCTTCATACAAATGTTAGTCTGATCCTATAGAATCTATAGCTATTCTCCATTCAATTATAAGTAGATTGTTTGAGGCTAAGGCTAAAAACTAACTCTAAACATAGAGAAACAATTATGCACAATTCATGGATTTATTTATTTCACAACTATTTATGTATTAACTACTATGAATTGGGTACTGTATGGGGAACTAAGGATGTATCAAGACAGAAAAAGACATGATCTTCACCTCATGGACCTTAGACACTAAAAGAGCCAGATATTTGACAGGAGGGATGGTACATATAGTAGGCTAAATGGTGGCCCCAGTGATATGCCCAGGTCCTAATCCCTGGAACCTATGAATATTACTTTATATGGCAAACTGTGTGATTAAGTTAAAGATCTTAAGAGAAGGAACTTACCCTGAATTAACCAAGTCAACCCTAAGTGCAATCACATGTGTCCTTATTAGAGCAAGGCAGAGAAAGATAAGACAGACGCACCGAGGAGAAGGTGATATAATGACGGAGGCAGAGATTGGAGTGGCGACCACAAGCCAAGGAACACCAAGGAACGCCAATAGCCCCAAGAAACTAGAAGGGACCAAGAGCAAATTCTCCCACAAAGCCTGCAAAAAGAGGGCAGCCCTGTCAACATTTTTGATTTCCAGACTCTGGCCTCCAGAACAGTGAGAGAAACAGTTGCTCTTGTTTTAAACCACCAAAGTGGAGGTAATTTGCTACGGACACTAATGCAGCACACAAAATTACTATATAGTTACAATTTGTGATAAGTGTCAAAAATGAACTGCACAGGATAATGTAAGAGTATAACATAGAAATCTACTTCTCATTGAGTGTAGTGGGGTGGGAGCCATGGGGAACAATACAATTATAGACTCAGTGTATGGAATTTGGGGTGATTAATCATAGTGTTACACACAGGCACACATTGCAATATGGCAAATTCAGAAAGAGCCATGATGATAATACATTGCTCTGAACACAATACAGTGAAACTAGAAAACCCAAAAATGAACAGGTTTTTCCACCTGGCCTACATAGATAGATAGATAGATAGATAGATAGATAGATAGATAGATAGATAGATGGCAAACAAACAATGTGTGTTAATCCTTTGGACAAAGGAGAGATACAAAACAAAACTTTCTAGAATTCCTAGAAAACAATAATGAAAACAAAACATATCAGAATGTGTGGGGTATAGCTTTAAAAAAATGCTGAGGAAAATTTCTAGGATTAAATAAAATTTTAAAATAAAATGGCTAAATGTATAATTCAAAAAGCAAGATATAGAACAACAGACTATAACAAAAGCCATCAGAAGGAAGTAATAAATAGAAAGGAAGAACTTAATGATCTAGAAAACAAAACTAATAGTTAATCAATTAATAATAAGCTTTGGGGGGAAAAAAATGAACAAAATGTGTAACAATAGCTAATTTGATTTTTTTAAATGGTAAAGTGGAGAATATACAAAATAAGAATAGGAAGACATAACTATTGTTATATATTTTTAAAATCATAAGTGAAACCCTTCTAAAGACAGATTACAGACCAGTTTTCATTTAAAAAATTGAGAACGTTTTCAAAAAACCCTTTACAAAAAGGAGTTTACACCAGGCCTGAATGGTTTCACAGGAAAATCCTGTGCAATTTTAAAATAAGTTAATCCTAGGGGCGCCTGGGTGGCTCAGGTCATGATCCCGGGGTCCCAGGATCGAGCCCCACATCGGGCTCCCTGCTCCGCAGGAAGCCTGCTTCTCCCTCTCCCACTCCCCCTGCTTGTGCTCACTCTCTTGCTGTCTCTCTCTCTGTCAAATAAATGAATAAAATCTTAAAATAAAATAAAATAAAATAAAATAAAATAAAATATAAAATAAAATAAGTTAATCCTAAAGGTGTTTAAATTATACCAAAGTCTAGAAAGGAGAAAAGGGGAAAGGGTCCAAATTCTTTTTAAGAAGCAGATATAATACTGGTACCAAAAGCAGATAAAGTTGGTACTAGGCAAATCTGACTTATGAATACTGATACCAAAAAAAATCTTAAATTATATACTAGCAAAGAGAATCCAAAATTACAATAAAAAAATAAGACATCATAACCAAGTGAGATTCATTTCAGAACACAAAGAGGTTTTAACATTAGGCAATTCATTAATATAACTGACAATATTAATAGAATGAAAGAGAACACATCTCTATTTCCACAGATGTTGAAAGAGCTTTGTATTGCTGGTAAACTTTGCCAAATTAGTGTCCTCTAGGTATACGTTCTAGAACACAGATCAGGAGAGAAGACTACAGATCTCTGCATGTATCACCAAGATAAGGAAGGTTACTGACACTTCGGAAACTAAAAAGTGAATACAAAATCACCTAAAAATCTTCTAGATATCATGGACGTCACAAAAGTCAACACCTACAAGGACAAATGAGCAAATATGTTCTGAAGGGTAGCTGAATCTCAACATAGCACCGTCTCTTGAGGCAGAACATAACCCAATTGAAGTTGCATTCAAGGCAGACATCCAAGAGCAGGAAAGTAAAATCTCATAAGCTTTAGCATGAGTCAAACCCTTTTTGGAGTAATGTCTATGGAGGCCAGGGGTCAAGGGCAGAGCACTAGAATGAGAGTCAGAGACCTGGGTTCCGGTTCTGCCTCTGCCACTGCTGAGCTGTGTGACCTTCAGCGGTGGCTTCCCCTCGCTAAGCTTCAGGCTCTTCCTTTGTGAGGAAATCTCTTAGATCTCCTCCAGCTCTTAAATGGTGTATGTCCAAATTCTATATTTAAAGGGAACTAAGAAACATTGTTAGAGCAGCCAAGAGCAAAATGAAAGGAAAAGAGAGAGGGGAATCAGTTTGATAAATTGTCTAGTGTGGAATATCAAGGCAAAAGGATAAGAGGACTGTCCCTGACAGTGTTCCTCCATTTCCAAAATCACCGTAGCAAAAGAAAGCAGGCTTTCTGAAGTGTGTAGGACCGGGGAAGAACTGAATTCTAAGTATGATGATTTTATCCTCAGAATTAAGCTCTGAGTACCACTAGTTCCCCAGTGCTTCTCAAATTTTCCATCTAAGGTACCCCTAACACTTGACAAAAATGGAAGCTCAGCCCTAAGAGAATCAAGGACATAGGGCCAGGACACTGGCAATAAAATCAAAATGACTTTAAAATCTTCTGATTCACTGTAAACTTTGAAATACTATTGAAATTCCATTCTGTAATATTCAGATGTTTGCCTTAATTATAAGCCATATTTTTAACTGCCAAACCTAGAAAATGCTCTTTGTTTATCCTTTGGCTCCCATACTCCCAGTACTCCCCCTGGAATACCTCAGTGTGGGAACCAACAACCAGTTGAGAAATAAGACCAGGCCACTCATAGGCTGGGCAGAATACCATAGGGATAAGGATAGAAAGGGAAGCTCAGAGGCAAAATTATAACTGGATCCTCTCCTATGCAGTTTGAGAAGTTGTTCTCAGCTTCCACTTAGTCATGCCTGAGACTGCCATGGTGGCCAATTAAACCTCTCAAGCTTGCGTTCACACAGCTTGTTCTCAGAAGCAAATCCAATAGTGTCCCTTTGGGGTTTGAAGGAAATTACAGTTCCAAAGAATGCCAACTATAACCTCTGTGACCCTCCCTGCCCTCTTGTGCTCTCTCTCTCTCTATTCAAATGTATTTAAAGCAACCAGGAAAACTTCCTACTGAAGTCCTGATGGGCACTTAAAGTATTTTGAGTCCTTTAGACCAATTGCATTCCACCAACAACCTAATGAAGATAGGCTTCCAGCCAGCAGAGAACACTTCTTCAAAAGGGCCATGCCCCACTAACCTTGAACAATCTTTAATTGTCTCTGGGTCCCAGTTTCTTGACAGTAAAATGAAGAGTTTGGACAATTTATCTCTAAGATCTCTTCCCTAAGTGGTCACATTTGTGCTATGGAGATTCTACCTTCAACCCCTATGCAACCCCACCTCCCAGCATGCACATAGCACCCCTGCTTTAGGTAACAGAGATGGGCACATGGCCCAGATTATTGCCAATCATAGGACCCCAATCCCTGATTATGTGAGCAGTCCAAGGAGAGGCCACCTGACCAATTCCAGAGTCCTTCCCTGGCATTTTTCAAGTAGAAGCTGAAAGAGAGAGAGATGCTCTGTGTCCTCACTGTTTCCAAGCTGTTAGTATATGGTCCTGGAAGTTGCCAATAGCTGTGACTTATGCCACAAGGGAAAAGTCATTTGATAATAGGAGAAAATTAGACCAACAAGCAGAGATGAGAGACAGGCAGAGATAAACTGGTGGTTTTCAAGACCTAAGTTTTATTCATTGATATAAAGAACCTCTATTTCTTTCTTCAGTTCCACAAGTTTCTCCTAGTGTTGAGAAAGGCAGTCTCATGCATGTCATATTTCAAACCCAACTCAGCCACATAAGAATGGGCCTTGGGCCTGGAACACTTCCTTACCAAGAGATAGAGTCCCCATAGCCAGTGCTGGATTTATCACTTTGTGTGGGAAGAACTTACCCTGTTTCAGACTCAATGTGCACTCCTTTGTCTTGCTTAAGCATATATGTTAAATGGCACCTGACCAACCCAAGTACTCCATCTGTCCCCTCTGGGGAGGAGATGGAATCCTTCTATGGGGAGGAGATGGAATCCTTCTATTGCAGCATGAGAAGAGTGAGTGCAGGCCAGCTGCCCAGTGTTGGGTGCTAGGAGGAACCTCTTGGCCATGGGGAACTGGTGCCAGCTACTGGAGCTGATCTTGTCCTGCCTCTTCTCTGGGGAATGAAGTGATGTTCCACCCGGTGATTGACTGTTGCTTTCCTTGGCGACTCCAGTACCAAGATGCAGTGGGTGTAAGTATTTGGACTTCTGCTCCTACTAACAGGCAACGAATGTCCTTTGCCTGACACATACCCCTTCGTATAAATCCCATTTTGGCTTTGAGTAGATTAAACTAGTCTGTCACCTACAACCAGAAGAATCCTGACACACATACCTATTCTTCGTTAGTGATTTCACTGCTTCTAGAACTCAGGGGAACTGAGAGTAGGTTCTCTCTACTGGTCCTTGGAAAGAGTTTTTGCTTTGAACCTGCTTGGTGTAGAGGTAGAGGTTAATAAAAATAATATCAATAATCATAATTATTATCATTTGTTGAGAACTTACCATAGATCCACACTTTCATGTATTAGCACATTTAAATTCCCACCAAGAAGGTAATATTATAAATTACATTTTACAGATAAGGAAACTGAGGTTTTGGGAGGTTCCATAACTTACTCAAGTTCACACAGCTTGTAAATAGTAGACTTAAAACACAAATCTTCCTCATTTCAGAGCCTCGGTGTTGTACTGTGCTGTGCTCTATGTGCCTGTATAAAGTGCTTCTGTTGTTCTACTGATAATTGGTAATATGAGGGAGTATGAATAGTTTTCTGTAGATATGACAGTAACCCTCAGGAAAGAAAACTCAGTGAGTTGGGATGGCACTTTAACTGTGTAATCACTTTGTCTTTAACTTTTACCAAAACCAACCAACCAACAAAATCTAAAAAAACAAAAAAACACAGTTCCTTACCCGGCCCAGAGAGGTTCCAAGTTTTTTGCAGGTTGATATAAATTCAGGCAAAATGAAAGAAAGAAGACTCAAAGGGCCATTATTGTCTGCAGGCCAAAGCCTGTCATCATTTAGGGAAATATTGAAATTAAATATTAGAATCCTGAGATACTGTTATTTTATTCAAAGTCCATTTTTTCTGTCATCGACTTTTGGAAAGATGACTCTCAAGAGAATGTGGAACATCAAGTTAAGTGCTTTCTCTAGGAAGGATTGGGAGTAATCATAGTGGTTTTAAACCAAAGAGATAGCTTCGCTCTGAGCTAAGTGTCCTGAAATGATCCCAGTGATTTACTGTGCTTTAAGTCCTACATCCTAACACCAAGTTAAATTAACAGAATGAGATAAAATGGAAGCCTCTGTCTATATATTCAGGTTGTGCATGCCTGCAGTTGTATATAATATATAATGCTACAGTGTGACTTTACCCTCTTTGCTGCAGCCAATAACTCAGTAATAACTTTATGCCAGCTAAGGGGACAATAAATGGCAGACCTCAGTATATTTTATGCTGCATTAGTGCATTGCTTCAGCCAGCTAATGATCCTGACTTCCCAACCTACATCTTTTATTAGTGAATCTGAATTTATAGACAACCTCCTTCTCCTAGAGCACAGAGCAGCTCCTGTGGCCCACACCCTGTTGTAGCTCTACAGCTAAATCAGTCACAGCGACAGAACTTTCACATTGGAAGCTAATCCACTTAACTTTTTCAGCACCTAACAGCTTTCTCCTTTGTAAGAAGCGAGCTACTTAATTAGAACCCTTCTCTTCCTACCTTTTTCCTAACACTCACTGGAGCTCTAATTACCTAAATTCTGTTTTCCTCATTAGACTGTAAGGCACAAGGGAGTGGGAATCAAGTCAGTCTCCTTCACAGAACGTGGCACCCTATCTGGTGCACAGTATATGTTTAATAGACACTGGGTGCGGTTTTTACCATTATGTGATCATAAAAAACACTGGATCATAAGAAATGTGGTCATAAAAACGCTGCATCATGTTAGCTGTTCATTCAGAAATACATCTGTGATCTTACTATCCTGTCAACCGTCATGTATTTTGTGCCTATCATGTCCTACCCACCATGCAGGGGGAAACAAAGATAAGTAAGATCATCTCTTTGCTTGAGTTGCTTACAAGTTCAGGAGTCATGAGCCCATTGTAAGAGCTCTAATCCAAAGTGAATAATGCGGGTGCTATGAAAGAAGTGTAAGGCAAGTACTCCAGGAATTCAAAAGAGGTAGATGGATATTGGACCTTACTGTTGCAATCCGGGAAGAAGAAGGTGGCTTTTAAATGGAAGAGGGAGGATGGCTAGGAATTCAAAGAAGTTCGGAAGAAAGGAAGAAACAAACCAGGGGGGACAGCAGGAACAAAGCCGCAGAAGTCAGTAGGTGCAGGATCTTTTCAGCAAGGTCCAGCTAGCAGAAAGTTTGGCTTATCTGTAGGGAGCAGTAGTAACAGGATGGGGGTGAAGTTGGAGCTACATGTGGAGACCTTGTATGTCAGGGCAAGAGTGAGGAGCTGGGGCATAATTCAGATGTGAGCAGCATCCTGCATGATAATGGCCTATGGGAGACCATAGTCATCCTCAAAGCTTTGTTGTGCCTGGATGGCCCTGATTCACCTTCCGTTGCTCCCTTCAGTAACAGTATTTTTTCCTAAAGCCAGGCGCCTCGACTTCCTATGCTCCCGTCCCCCCACCAGCAGTATCATTGCCTTTCTTTTCTGGTTTCGAACTTACCAAGAGTTCTCAACTCCTGGGTACCTCCCTGTTTTTTCTTGAATTGCTATGCTAGTAGTTTCCTTGGAGACAGGGAAGGGTTCACTGTGGGTCAGGCGCAGAGCTGCGAGCCTTATTAAGTTTGGTTTCTTTTAATTCTCACAACGGGCTAATCAGATACTACCACCATTCTCCTTTTGGAGATTTAAAAAGTAAGGTCAGACAGCTGGTAAGAATCAGAGATGATTCAGAGTCAGGTGTGCCTGATTCAAAAGCTGAACCCAATCACTATACCCTCCTGATTCTCTCAAAGAGCTCATTCCTAGCAGCTTCTGGTCAAAAAGTGGTGCTTTGTCATTGGTCTTCCATGTCCTCACAATTATCTCCACACAGGGATGGGATTTATTTGACTCTACAAAGAGAGAAAAACTAACTGCAAATAAATTGGTTTCTTCTGCCTATACACAAAGGACGCCACATTGGCCCTGCTGCTCACACCATCAAATATTATTTTTAAGTCCAGGAAATTTTTTCAGATCTGCAGTGCTGCCTTTATTTTCCCCAAACCAAGTAATAACAACTGCCTTGCTTCCAACAAAAATAGAACGACAGAATTGTGTTTGCTTCTGGTTCCTATTTTTCTAGATTATATCGGAAAACACAAGGGAAACAATAAGTCTCAGAGTATATTAGGCAACAGTGTTAGATAATACATTTCTGAAAAGTAGTGGAAACATAGCCCTGCTAAATAAATATATATTGATTTGGCTGACTTATTTATTCCTTATGAACTAGAAACACAAAAGGCTATCTGTAAAATGTAATAACCGACCTGAACATAATACCTGATTTGATGTATTCTCTCAGTCACTGAAATTATCGAGAAAGCCAATCCTGAAATAAAATTTTCCTTTTGGAAGCCAAATGTTTTTTATTAAGATAATGCTCTCAGCTGACAAAACAGATGATACTCACTTTGAATCATAATACAAAATTCAAATATTTACTATTTAAAATTCAGTAGATTTGTCACAAGAGAGCTTTGTAAATCAAGAATTCTAAATGTTAAGGGGTATTCTTGGACTCTCGTGACCAAACATACAGGGACATCAATTTAGCTTTTTTTTTATTTCAATTCAGTTAGCAAACATATATCATTGGGTTTTGATGTAATGTTCAATGATTCATTAGTTGCATATAAAACCCAGTGCTCATCACATCACATACCCTCCTTAATTCCCATCACTCAGTTACTCCATCCCCCACCCACCCCCCCTCCAGCAACCCTCAGTTTGTTTCCTGGAGTCAAGAGTCTCTCATGGTTTGTCTCCCTCTCTGATTTCTTCCCGTTCAGTTTTCCCTCCCTGTCCCTATGATCCTCTGTGCTGTTCATTATATTCCACATATGAGTGAAACCAGATAATTGTCTTTCTCTGATTAACTTATTTCCCTTAGCATAATACCTTCCATTTCCATCTATGTCAGTGTAAATGGTAGGTATTCATCTTTTCTGATGGCTGAGTAATATTCCATTGTATGTATGGACCACATCTTTATCCATTCATCTGTTGAAGGACATCTCATCTCCTTCTACAGTTTGGCTATTGTGGACAATGATGCTATGAATATTGGGGTGCATGTGGCCCTTCTTTTCACTACATCTGTATCTTTGGGGTAAGTACCTGATAGTGCAGTTACTGGGTCATAGGGTAGCTCTATTATTAACTTCTTGAGGAACCTCCATACTGTTTTCCAGAGTGGCCGCACCAGCTTGCACTCCCACCAACAGTGTAAGAGGGTTCCCCTTTCTCCACATGCTCGCCAACATCTGTTGTTCTTGGTGTTGTTAATTTTAGCCATTCTGACTGGTGTGAAATGGTATCTCATTGTGCTTTTGATTTGGATTTCCCTGATGCCAAGGGATGTGGAGCATTTTTTTTTCATGTGTCTGTTGGCCATTTGTAAGTCTTCTTTGGCTTTATACCTTGGGTTCACGTCACAGTTAGCCATGGAGGCATGGACATACATTTGGAGGGAAAAGAATGGTGAATTTTCTGAAAGAATTCCTCAGAGAAGGTAAGAACTTCCTATTAGAGTCCAGAGTTGAGATACCCACAGGAAATAATAATAAATGATTGATAAAATTTGCCAGTAGTAGCACTCTGGCGGAGGGCTGAGAAGCCAGGTTTTCCAAGGCTCTGACCTGGGTTTGGCACCCAAGTTTAAAATCCTACCTGAAGATCTCCTGAGGAATAAGCTTTAGTGCCTTAGCCTGACACAATCACCACGTTCAATATCTAGTCAATCACAGGAAATAACTCTGTAGATAGTATTATTGAATAAAACAGATGTTTGCTGAACATCCATCTTCACCCTTCAATTTGGCTAAATGTGGCTTGAGCCCCACGTTCCCAAGTGATGTTAGTCCCAGTCTTCCCCAGGTTTCCATGAGTTTCATTCATCTCATGCTTTTCTGCACCTCTTGCTTTCTTTGAGGATATTTTGTGGTTATTCACAGGCATCTTGAGTTAGATGCTTAGTCTATTAATTTTTTATCTTTCTTATTTCTGAATGTGTGCTTTTAAGTCTATAATGTTTCCCTGCCAACTACCCGCTTAGCTGCATTCTCATTTTCCTGCGTTCGCATTCCAGTCCATGCTAAATATTTTATAATTTCACTTAGCTTTCTTTAACCTATTATTTCAAATCAGATTCCATAGTTTCCAGTTGTATTGGAGGAGGGAGAAAGTTCTTACTCTGGCCATTTTTAAAAATCGATCTCTGATTTATTACATTGTATTTAAATATATAGTTAGTAAAATATTCTTTGGGATTTTTCAGACTTCCTTTGTTGCCTAGAATGTGATCAGTTTTTTAAAAGCTCTTTCATGCTTGCTTAAGAGGAATGTGAATTTTCTATATGTTGGGGGCAGGATTCTGTGTGTTTGTGTATCTATTAAATAAAACATGCTAATTGTGTTATTTGAAAGGTGTCTATTAGTCATCTTGGTCTTTCAGTTTTTCAGATTTCTACTGAGTAGCTACATTAATTTCATCTTAAATATTGCTTATATATTGCTTTATATATATTTTAAGATGCATTATTTTTCAGGGGCGCCTGGGGGGCTCAGTCGTTAAGCATCTGCCTTCGGCTCAGGTCGTGATCCCAGGGTCCTGGGATCAAGCCCCGCTCTCTGTCAAATAAATAAATAAAATCTTAAAAAAAAAAAAAAAGATGCATTGTTCAATGAATACAAAAACATTGTTGCTACACAAGCCATGCAATATGCAACACTTTAGTTTCACACTTTTTAACTTCAAAAATGGTTATTATTTATTATAATGCCTACTTACATTGATCAACATGTTTTAATGACTTCCTACCTGATCATGGATTCTTTTTTGCTTGCCTTTTTATTTTGCAATAATTTCAAAATTATTCACAGAAAAGTTGCAAGTTCAAAAAAACTCACATACACCTCTCACCCAGATCCCACAATTCTTAGCAGGTAAACCTTTTTGCTTTATATATATTATTTTTCTGAAGATATCACCTCACATCTGTTGGAATGGTTATTTTGAAAAAACAAGAGGTAAATACTGGCAAGGATGGGGAGAAAAAGAAACCTTATACACTGTTGGTGGGTATATAAATTGGTATAGCCATTATAGGAACAGCATCACGGTTCCTAAAAAAATTAAATACAGAACTACCACATGATCCAGCAATCCCACTCCTGGGTTTGTATCTAAAGGTATAAAATCAGTACCTCAGAGAGATTCCTGCCCTTCCATGTTCATTGCAGCATTATTCACAGTAGCCAAGATGTGAAAACAACCTGACCATCTACAGATGAATGGATTAAAAAAATGAGATCACACACACACACACACACACACACAGAGGAATATTATTAAGCCATGAAAAAGAAGGAAATCTTGCCATGTGTGACAACATGGATGAACCTTGAGGGCATTATGCTAAATGAACTAAATCAGAGAAAGACAAATACTCTATCAGTTATATGTGGAATCTAAAGAAGCCAAACTCATAGAAACTGAGAGTAGAATGGTGGTTACCAGGGGCAGGGACTGGGGGGGAATGGCAGATGTTGGACAAAGGGTACAAACTTCCAATTACAAGTGAGTAAGTCCTGAGGATCTAATGAACAGCATGGTGACTATAGTTAACACTACTATATTTTATACTTAAAAGTTGCTAAGAAAGTAGATCTTAAATATTTGCACACACAAAAAGAAATAATTATGTGAGGTGATGGAGGTTACTAACACTACTGTGGTAATCATTTTACACTAATATAAGTGTATCAAATCATCATATTGTATACCTTAAACTTATACAATGTTATATTTCAATTATACTTCCATAAACCTGGGGGGTGGGGAAGAATACCCTGTCAGCTTAATGAATGTCTCCTTTACTGGATCTTTTTTAAATGTTGGGGAAGATTGTGTGCTCATTTTGGGGGCCAGTTGGAAAGCATTTAACGAAAATTCATTATGTCTACATCCTATGACTGGGAATATTTTCCAGAAAAAAAAATATACACAAAGAGACATAATAAAAATAATAAAATATATTTATAGCAGCACTCCGTAATAGAAGGTTTGAAATCACCTAGGTATTCACCAATACGAAATGGAAACCAAAATGTGGTCGATGCAAGCGATGGGGTTAATAATGCTAAATGTAAGAAAGTATGAAGCAGAGTAAGATGTTTAACACAGTAACACTTATTGTAAGTGTTACTTACACAAGAGTGCACAAGAATGGATGACTTTGATGGGGAGAGATGAAAATTGGAATCAGGGATGATTAATAAAGGAAAGAAAATAAATAAAAACAGAGATATACATGGATATATGATACCTTTCCTCAAACTCAGATTTACAAGTAATCCAATTTTGTGCACCTGAGGCTCATTTTATAAAAAAAATTAAGTGTAACCACTAAAAGAACACAAATATAAAATCATTGGCTTGGAAGCTGCTGGTGCTGGCCCCATGGGAGCAGACTTGCCGTAAGTGATCAAGAAATAGCCAGCATTTCCTTGCTTCATTCCCCATGCCAATTGCATCATTACAAGATTGACCATTTTTACTAATTTAGGACATGATAAGAGAGAGATGTTCTTAATTCCTGAGCCATATACTGGAACTAAAATGGGGCTCTGGCAGTGGTAACAATGTAATACCACAGCCAAGCACTTAGCAAAATAAGCCCAGGATATAGACCTGGGAATAAACTTTGTTTGGCCATCCCAATGTTATTGAAGCCTCTCATTTTAGAGAAAATACTTCAAATGTCAACTTCAGAATCACCAGCTCGAACATTTCATTTCCTACCCAAACTTTCGAGTTTTCAAGTAGATGAACGCTAGCCAATTTTATGATTACCATGAAAAAAATTGGACAAAATGTCAGCTTCCCATAGCCAAAAAGAAAGCTTATTGACTAGGAAGCTTTCCTCTTGAGCTTGTCCCACACAGCTGCAACACTTAACCTGCTTACACTCAGCAGGACATGCCTCCCCAGAGCAGGAAACAGGAAAACAGTTTCAGTGGTTCTGCCCTCTTTTTTGGTTCATCTGTCCCTACTCACCTTCATTGATTTCACAGCACTTTTCTGACCTCTTCCTGCCCCAAATCTGCTTTCAGGTTATCCTTGTCATTTGGTTTAATTGAAATCCATTTTCCTAGCCAGTTCGTTCCCACAGTTGCATAGAAACCTTCAACTCTGAACTTGGCGCACATCACATGGGCCTGTGTGTCCCTAAAATAGATAACTCTACTCATGAATACATTGCAAAATCTACAACATCCCAGCCTCACCCAATTCCTAAACCTAATTTTATTCTTCACTGCCCACCCTCTGGCTTTAGCAAACTGGCTGATAATTTCATTTTTCTGTGTTAAAATGCATATTTGCCCGACCTTTTTTTTTTTTAAATTATCAAACCTGGAGAGTTAAGATTTAAAAAAGATGCGTTTGAGACTGTGTGTACCATTTTTCTCAAGAATGATTCCCCACTCTTGCTAGACAGGAAGAAAAGAAAGGGAGAATTGAAAGAACATACTTCTGTTCTGAGTTTAGACAGTGACCCTAACACATCATGAATAAGGAATAATCAGACACCCCCCCCCACCTCGGTCTGGGTCTTAAGAGAAAATAAAACAGTAAAAAATAAAGCCCATGCTTGCACACACAAGCATACGCACATTTCTTCCTTTCTATGGCAACCCTGGAAGTGTGGGCCAGTGAGAAGCTGGGGCTACAGAAGAGGGGTGGAGAGATACGGGTCGGGCTCTACAATTGTTTTGCTCACTACCCTCTCAAGGCAATGCCCTAGGACCACCCTCCTCGCCCATGATTGGAAATACGAGCCTCTGCCCTTCTGGAGAAACCACTGGCACCATAACCACTGTAGTCTTTTTCGCTTGCAAGAGGACGTATGCTCAGACCTGTGAGGATCTTCCACCCTGGGCATTGTTTCCATCCCCATCTTTACTTTCCTATGTTCCCAGTCAATGGGGTGCTTTTCAGTTTTGTAAGTGCATCAGGTCAAAGGACTCTTGGATAAATTGAACCATGCAGGCGAGCTCAACAGAAATAAGCTGTAAGCGATTGACTTTAATCAGCAGAAATCTGTGACACCGTTACGTCTTTCCTTTATTAATCATCCCTGATTCCAATTTTCATCTCTCCCCATCTGTGACACAGCCTCAACCAACTCAGCTTTGTCTTGGGGCTTGCTCCACTTCCTCAGACCTTCACTGCCTTTGCGGAGTTCTAGCCGGAACCTGCCAGTCATGCTCCAGAGAACGCAAAGTGATCTTCAGCCTCTAGGCAGTGTCCGGTTTATCCTGAGACTTGTCTCCATTTTAGACTCTGCAAAAGCCTGCATCCTGACCTCTTGGGGCACGTGTTCCTTTCTCCTCTCTTTTATAATGGACTGCTCGATGACAGTGCTCTACAGATAAGCACACCCCAGAGAACTTTGCAGGTGTGCTTCTGCAGAAACCTGTGCACGCATGAAGGCGATTCCAGTGGCTTTTTGAAAGAGCAAACCAGAGGGCCAAGCAGTGTCCCAGAGCAATCCTGATGGAGACAAGAGCCCTGGATGCCAGTCAGCCTCCCCCGCTTGGCAGACCTCCTCTCTGAAGCTCGGAAGCCGGGGTCTCCCTTCAGGAGGGATGTGTGTTTATTTTTCTGTCGCAGGACTGTGAAAATGCTTTGTGTTCAGACTGTTTTGTGACTTCAAAGAGATTTGGGAAGCCAGAGTTAGCAGGGTCAGCTTTCAGATTGCAGTTTGAGGATAATATTTGGAAGGAGCTATACATGAAAGCAAAGGCAAACCTTGGGAAATGTTGTGAAAATATGTTTTTCGCCTCACCAGCTAATTACCTCCCACTCACGGGAGCCCAGGGAGAGGGCTCTGGGTAAATGTTTACTGCAGCGGATGCTCCCTCGTCACAGGGAACTGACAGTCCCTAATCCAAGTGTGCGCGTTGCCAAATTAGAAACGGAAATAGATTGTTCACGAGACGTTTGATTCTGTTTCTGGTTTTTGTGCAAAATCTAATGAGACAAGCCACAAACATGTGAGTGCCCTGAAGCTGACACTCACATCTAAGATTGGGCACTCATGCTGGCTCCTCACCAGTTGTTAGGCACCTGGCGGGGGGTGGGGGGTCGACACCAGGGGTTGTGCTAAGTTTGAGCTGTCTCATGGGGACAGCCACCAGCCACATGTGGCCACTGAGCATTTGAACTGTGGCTGGTCCTATGTGTGTAAAAATACATCCTGGATTTTGAAGATTTAGTGCAAATACATCAATGTAAAATATCTCAGTAAATCTTACATGGATTGCAGGTTGAAATGATAACATTTTAAATATATTGAGTTCACTAAAATACAGTATTAAAATGTGTTACACCAGCTTCTTTTTTACTTTTTTTTTAACATGGCCACTAGAAAATTTAAGATGCCATACGTGGTTCGAATTCTATTCATGTTGGACAGCAGGATGCGAGAGTCAGAAGTCAGGGGCAGAGAAGACACATATTTGCCTTTAAAGAACATCTCATCTTACCCCTGGATAGACAAGTCAACAGACAACTAGGGCCGCATTTGGCGACACTCACAAGAGGGGTACCTAACCTCCTCTGGGTCAGAAAATGCTTCTCAGTGTGGTAGCAGAGCAGGACATCCACGTCCTGAGCCTGGGAACCCTGTGAACAGAGCACCTTACCTTGAACAAAGGATTTTGCGGGTGTGATTAAGTTAGGGCTCTCGAGATAGGGAGAGAGCGTGGATTTTCCAGGTGGGCCCAGTGTAATCACAAGGGTACTTACGAGTGTAAGAGGGAGCCAGATGGGGTGATGCGATGGGAGGAAACCTCAACCCCCTGTTCCTGGCTTTGGAGATGGAGGAAGAGGATCACGAACCAAGAGTGTAAGTGGCCTCTAGATGCTGGAAAAGGCAAGGAAGTGGATTCTCTAGAGCCTCCAGAAAGGAACACAGCCCCGCCGACACCTCGATTTTAACCTAGTAAGACCTGCATGGCACTTTTAAATGACAAAACTGTAAGGTGATACATTTGTGTTGTTTTAAGCCAGTTTAGGTATTTGTTATGACAACAATAAGAAACCTATACGTCAGACAAAGTAATATCTACTCTTATAGCTGAACAATTAAGAGGAGTGATACCGGTGAAGAGCTAGGGCATGCGGAGGATGAGAGTTCCAGCAGGGAGACATGCGGCCTTGTGCACCTTTCCACCATCTGCTGCTAGACCAGACACAGCCCCTCCTGGGTTCAGTAGCTGTTTCCAGATCAGCCCGTAGTGTTTTGTGACAAGTCTGTTTTGTCTATTTTGGGGTTCTCCTGTTTTTACACCCACCAGACACTCCAATGCTTCCCTCTTCTTCATCCCCTGCACACAAAGATGCCACACAGGTTTTGTGGTGGCTGATAGTCTTTGGGGTTTGTGAGGATACCTTGTCACCATTTTATTGTACATGCTGCCCATGGGGTTTTTGTCCAGTTTGGTTTTGCTCTCTACTTGCTCTCTCTGTTTATAAGTGGAGTGGGAGCGATTGGGGAAGATTATAGAACTATGAACGGTTGCCCCTGCCAGCTTTGAAGAATCAGACAAGGAAACTGAGGTTTAAAAGTGAAGTAATTTGGGCCACATCTTAAGCAAAAGGCAAAATTGTGATAGAACGCTGATCCGTCTGACTCCTCTTTCTACTGAGGTCATGCAAAAAATCACCCAGTTCTAAATAATCCAATCAAGAAATGGGCAGAAGACATGAACAGACATTGTTCCAAAGAAGACATCCAAATGACCAACAGACACATGAAAAAGTGCTCAACATTGCTCAGCATCAGGGAAATCCAAATCAAAACCTCAATGAGATACCACCTCACACCAGTCAGAATGGCTAAAATTAACAAGTCAGGAAACGACAGATGTTGGTGGGGATGTGGAGAAAGGGGAACCCTCCTACACTGTTGGTGGGAATGCAAGCTGGTGCAACCATTCTGGAAAACAGTATGGAGGTTCCTCAAAAAGTTGAAAATAGAGCTACCATATGATCCAGCAATTGCACTACTGGATATTTACCCCAAAGATACAAGTGTAGGAATCCAAAGGGGTACGTGCACCCCCATGTTTATAGCAGCAATGTCCACAATAGCCAAACTGTGGAAAGAGCCAAGATGTCCATCGACAGATGAATGGATAAAGAAGAAGTGGTATATATATACAATGGAATATTGTGCAGCCATCAAAAGGAATGAGATCTTGCCATTTTCAACGATGTGGATGGAACCGGAGGGTATTATGCTGAGCGAAATAAGTCAATCAGAGAAAGACATGTATCATATGACATCACTGATATGAGGAATTCTTAATCTCAGGAAACAAACTGAGGGTCGCTGGAGTGGGGTAGGAGGGATGAGGTGGCTGGGTGATAGACATTTGGGGGAGGTATGTGCTATGGTGAGCACTGTGAATTGTGCAAGACTGTTGAATCACATATCTGTACCTCTGAAACAAATAATGCAATATATGTTAAGAAAAAAAAAAGAAGAAGATAGCAGGAGGGGAAGAATGAAGGGAGGAAAATCGGAGGGGGAGACGAACCATGAGAGATGATGGACTCTGAAAAACAAACTGAGGGTTCTAGAGGGGAGGGGGCTGGGAGGATGGGTTAGCCTGGTGATGGGTATTAAAGAGGGCACATTCTGCATGGAGCACTGGGTGTTATACACAAACAATGAATCATGGAACACTATGTCAAAAACTAATGATGTAATGTATGGTGATTAACATAACAATTAAAAATTTTTTAAAAAATCACCCAGTTTTGACTTCCACAGTTTGAGATGGATATTGACAGAGCATAGAGTGATCCTAAGTGAACTGTCACATTCCTTCATTTGTTTTTCAGAGACTTACTGAGCCCCTTCCACGGGTCTGGCTCTCTGCCAGGGGCTGGAAACAAAACAAACCAAGGCAGATTGGGCCCTGCTCTCATGAAGCTCCCATTTTACTGGAATATGAGGAACAGCTGAATGCAGCTAATGTGCCTGCTGTCTGATGCCCCAGCTGAGGGAGGGGACTCGTGCGTTCTTATCAAATTATAGCTATTATTATGTTTTATTTCCTCTACCAGTCCTAGTAAGTATCCTGCTAAATGCATTTACCTAAGAATCCTCCAAGTTACCTAAGATCTTTGCCTCTGGCTCACACAAGGCGTCACAGAGAAGTGAAATGGTTCATTAAAAAACAGCAAGAATGGGGGCGCCTGGGTGGCTCAGTCAGTTAAGCATCTGCCTTCGGCTCAGGTCATGATCCCTGCGTCCTGGGATCGAGCCCCGCATCGGGCTCCCTGCTCCATGGGGAGCCTGCTTCACCCTCTACCTCTGCCTGCTTCTCCCTCTGCTTGTGTTCTCTCTCTTTCTCTGTCAAATAAATAAATAAAATCTTAAAAAAAAAAAAAAAAAACAGCAAGAATGCCCACTCCCTAAATTCCAGGAAACAACATACCAAACTGATGGAAGCTACTCAGTCCCCTGAACAGGTCTTCGTCCTGGGTCTAGTCAAACCTCTCTAATGAGATGGCAAGCATTTTCAAGGTAGGGAATCCACTTTATTCTTCTTTCTATCCTCTCTGGCACCTACACGGACACCGGATGCCCCATGAGGACTGAGTGTTGATTATTCGGTCTTCAAAAGTTAACAACTTCAGACACTATGAGAAATAATGAGAGATTTTCAGGCAAATGCGTTTCGGTGTCCCAAATCATCTTCATGCATAGTGTGTGCTGAAAACCTACCACCTTCTTTGAATCCTGGATGCACCATTTACCAGCTGTATTACCATGGCCCATTTACCAACCTCTCTGAGACTCTGTTTCCAAACACGTAAGAGAAGGTATAAAAGAATAATAGTACCATCCTCCTTGTGCTGAGATAAATAACACACAGAAAGCACTCAGAACCAGTGCCTCCTACACAAGAAGCAGTCAGGAAATGTTAACTATTATTGTAATTATTATTATTGAAGATGATGGTGGTTACAAAGGCTAGTCTGAGGGAACTGCTGGTATCCCTGTGGTGCTAGCTTTTAAAACAAAATCTCAGAGCCTGAATTTTTGCAATTAGAATTTTATCTTCTATGAATCTGAGTCATCGTTCATTCTTAAAATGTGACAGCAACACCTAACCTACTGTGGTCTGCCACGAGCCCAATTTAGTGGGCTCTGCTAATTATTAAGGTAAGAAATTCTATTACTGCCTGGTGAATTCTACCTCCTGGAGAATTCTATTACAGAATTGCAGAGTCACCTTGTCTCTGTCATGACTACTTTTATCTCTCAACTTGGAGGGTCTTTTGGAATGATATTAAAATTTACATCAGTGAAGTCTGAGGAGCGGATTGCCCTCCATAACATGGGTGGGCCTCATTTAATCAGTTGAAACCCTAATTAGAACAAAAAGATCAGCCTCCCTGAGCAAGAGGGAATTCTCCAGCAGAATGTCTTCATACTGAAACTGCACCATTGGCTTTCCTGGGTCTCCAGCCTATAAGCCCACCCTGCCTAATAACATGAGGCAACTCCCTATAATCTCTTTCTATACATATACACATCCTATTGGTTCTGTTTCTCTGGAGAACCTTGACTAATACAGTCTCCTAAGAAATCTTTTTTTAAGATTTTATTTATTTGTCAGAGAGAGAGAGCATGCGAGCACACAAGCAGGGGGAGCAACAAGCTGAGGGAGAAGCAAGCTCCCCACTGAGCGGGCAGCTGGATGTGGGACTTGATCTCAGGACCCTGGGATCATGACCTGAATCCAAGGCAGGTGCTAGACCAAAGGCAGACTGAGCCACCCAGGTGTCCTCCTGAGAAATTTTATTAGCCATGTTCCTTTTTTTAAAAATCCAGAGATACAACACCTTGCTATCCAGAGCTTTGCCTGGAGGCAGGATGACACAATGTGTAGATTAGGGCTATAAAGGGGGGTGTGAGTTTGAATTCTGATTGTGCCATTTACCACGTAACTAGCCTTGGGTGAGTCCCTTCAAATCTCCCTCAAATCTCCCATCCTCAGCTTTCTCATCTGGAAAATAGGAATCTGTGTCTCACTCAGAGAGTGTGTGTAACAACTGGTCAGTGCTTGGAAAGCTTCTGGCATGCAATAGATACTCGATAACTTGTATTTAAACATTACCCTAACGAGTAAAAACGAGATTTTTCTACCCTCAAGTGATGACAGTTGTCACTGACTTGTCTAGGCTTCACTTGAGCTGGAAGAAAAGTACACTTCTTGAATCTCAAAGAAATCCTGGATTTCCTTCACTAATTAATATTCAGCCAAGGACTCTAGCCTATTTTCATTTCTCTGAATGCTGTAAACCTCAGGTAATCAACCTCATTGTGTAGCTGCATTTCTCTCAACAAAGTTATTCATAACAAGATGACAATTAGGTGCAATTATCTCCAGAGACTGAATTGTAATCACCACAGAATGGAATTAAATTTCCATATTATAAAGAAATTTAGAAAGTGAGGTGTCTTGACACCTTTGGCAAACTATTCATTTGCTTGTCTTTTTGCACAAAGTTATAATTTAGAAAACTGTTTTTCCACCAAAACCCAATGGGACAGCTTACAGGTTTTCCCCTCAAAACTGGTATGTCCTTGGACAGGACTCCTCACAGGGGAAGAATTTAGATTTCTTGAGCCCAGGCTAAATTCCAGGCACTCTGATCCTAGTGTCCCTTCTTTCATCTGGCTTCATTCTAACAGCTGCTCCATAAAATTGGCGTTCAGAATCCCGTTCTAGGGATTTGGAAATTTAGGCTCAAAGAGATGAGGTAAATTACCCAATGTCTTCAGCATTCAGATTCAGTTTTGTCCTACTCCAAAGTCCACTATTATCAATACCACATGGCTTCTGTCAGACCGGTAGCAACATATTCTTTCTTCTACAAGCTGGTCAGACCCTGAGCCTAATGAGAATTCCACAACATGAGCAAAATAGTTGGTTCTTTTTCGTTGTCAGTAAAGTTGCATAAGGATAATATTCGGCTACTTCCCTCCTGTTAATATAATGTAATTAACATAACATAACATAATGTGATATGCTATAATATAAAATACACCTGGATCAGTGCCTTCCCCCCCAAGATCAAGTCCTCCCATAATCCTGAGTCTAATAACCACTTGGACATCCCATCCAGCACTTTCATTTCCTGATTTCCTCATCCCCAGTGAGTTTTCTCCAACTTCAGCCACTCAGTCTCATGGCCATGAGACTTTGTTACATAAAAACTATTTTACCACTCAGTCATTAGCCATGCATCCCACCATCTGTCCACTTTCTTTTACTTTAACAGTTCCCACTTTGACCATTCTTTGACCCCCCCATGTGATCTTCAGTCCATTAATCCTTCTGATTTCCCGCAATTCATTATCCCCTTCCTTTTTCCCTTAATTAACTTAGAGTCAACAGTCTATCATTTTCATTACACTCTTACCAATATCCTAAGATCCTTTGTCTCTATAAATCTATATAAACTAACTTAGAAAAATGATGACGATATATTAAGTGAAAAAGCGTGTTTAAAACTCACTATGAAGAATAGCATGAATTTTATAAAATATGTATATGGATGAGTGTTTGTATATATAGAGAAAAATATTCAGAAGAATATTTACCAGAATATTAACCAAGATAATTTGGGGATTTATAGGTAAACTATATTCTGACTCTCTTTAACAAACACATACCAATCTTATAATCAGGGAAAGCATATTATTTTCCAAATTGAAACTTTTTAATAAAGAACTGTGGAGGGATATCTTGACACCTCTCTTTCCTTCTGGGGAGTCAGAGTACTCTTGTTAGAAAGGTGTTTAACTAAACAGGCAGAATTCCAAGAAGGGTCTCACCCTGAGTTGTGGCTGTCAGGCAGGCAGATGGGATGTTGTCATTGTTCTTACAAGAGGCAACGCTGTCCCATGATGAAGGTAGGGGTCCTAGGCTTCTACCATCTGTTGTTCAGTGATCCAGTTACAGCCACTTTGGCAATCTTCCTGAAGAAGGCTTTTAGTTCCCCAAATTCAGCCCACCTGGGAACACTTCTGCTAACAGATCATCATTTGATAGAAAAATTTAGACATTTCTCGTTCCTTGGAAGCAAGCTTTCTCACATCAGGATTATACCCATACATACAACAAAACTTAGAAGCAGAGAGGACTAGGAATAAAGTCTGTCCTTTTGACTAAAAAAATATAAGCCAACATCCTTTTTCAAATAATATGAATGAGTCATAGAATCGAAAAATAATTTGTCCCTTAGTTGACATGAGAGAAGAGAACCTATAACAGAAGCTCTAATATTTCAGCCATTGCTTTTATCAATATCAAATAATGAGAAGACAAAAAAACTTTGGGATCAGATAGACCCGCATTTAAATTCTAACTCTTCCAGAGACCAGTTGTATGAACTAATGAAACCATCTACTATTCTTTCAGAGCCTCATTTTCTTCATTCACAAAATGACTATGACAGCACTCACTTCAGAAGGCTTCTGTGAAAATTAAAGGAGGCAATGATATAAAACTCCCCACTCAGTGCCTGGGACATCTAGGCGCCCAGTGTACTATTAAGTCCCCTAGCATTTTCTGTTCAGCCACTTGTCTTGAGAAAACCTCTGTGTCAACATGGGATAGATGTCTGGCTGCCTGGAGATGGGAGAGTTGGCTTGACCCCTTTATCAGTTCTAAATATCTCTTTTGAATCCCTGTAATGCTTCCTGCCTTCACAGTTTCAATGATGGTAGTATAATTATACCAACATTCTTTTGGTTTACATGATATATCTTTTTCCACTTTTTTACCCTCAACATTTCTGTATGATTTTATTTCAAGTGTTCTCCAGTAAGCCAAATATAGATGTATTGTGTTACTTTTATCTAGTGGGACAGACTTCGTCTTTAAATTGAAATATTTAGTTCACTTACATTTAATAGAACTACTGAAGTATTTGGATTTAAACATCTTATTATTTGCTGGCTATTTCTCCATCTCCTTTATATTTATATTTCTGTCTTTTTGTTTTCTTTTGCATTAACTTTTTAAAAAAATCTCCCTCTCCTTCCATTAACTTGCTTACTATGCTTTATTTTACTCTTCTTTTAGTGATTACTGCAGAGATTATAACCAGTATTTTGACATATTGTGATAGAATATAAATTAGTATTTTTTTTTACCATTTCCCAGACAATACAAAGACCTCTTTCTCACCTTATATCATTTTTGTTGTTTTTAAATTCTCTCTCATTACTGCTATCTCTGTACAGTCAACATACATTCATATTTACTCATATGTTTCTCCTTTCCAATATTCTTAATTTCTTCCTACATGTCTTTGCTTTCTCTACCATCATTTTCCTTCTATCTTTACTCTATTTCTTATAGGTCCGCTGGTGACATTTTTTGTCAATTTGTGCTTGCTTGATTTTTTTTCATAGAACCCAGGTTGACAATTACTTCTCTTTCAAAACATTGATGCATAATTCTACTGTCTTTTACCTTACCTCTTTTTAACAACACATTAGCTGTAATTTCTTTGAAGATAATATATCTTTCTTTTCTTGCTGCTTTGAAGATTTTTTTTTCTTTTTGTCTTTACTTTTCACCAGTTTTACAATAATGTGTGCAGGTTTGATTTTCTTTGTTATTATCCCATTTGAGTTCATAGTGGTTCCTGGATCTGTGACTTGAAGTCTATAATTAGACTTGAGAAAAAATCCAGTCTTCACCTCTCCATTTGTTGCTTCTGCTTCATTTTTTCATTTCTTCTTCTGCAACTATAATTATACACCTACTAGAATTTTTCACTATGCATCTATCTTCCTTGTATCTATTTTTTGGAATTTCCTATTCTTTTGTTTCACTTCTCTTTAATCTGAATATCTTCTTCTGATCTATCTCTCAGTTCACTAATTTTTTGTTTAGTTGCTGAACTTAATATCCTATTAAACCTACCCATTGACATCTTAATTTCTGTTATTATGTTTCCTGTTCTACAAATTTCCATTTGAAATAGAAATTTTATAGTTTCCTGTTTTCCTCTATCTTTTATGTCTTTGTACATATTAAGCATAAAAATTTTAAATCCCATGATAAAGAACTTCATTATCTGGATGCCTTCTGGAATTATTTCTTTTTGTTTCTTTGTTTGTTTGTTTTTAGTCAAGTATTTTATTTTTATACCTTTAAAAAATTTTGCTGGACATTACATGTATAAAATTTGTAGAAATAATATGACAAGAGATCTTGAAAAGAAGAAAGTTTGAGGACTTCTACTACAAGAAAATCTTATTATAAAGTTACAGTAACCAAGGCAGTGAGTTATTAGCACAGGAATAAGCAAACAGACCAATGGAATAGAATAGAATGTCCAGAAACAGACCCTCACATACAGATTCATGATAAAGATTCATGATAGAGATGACTTCAGTGGAATGGGGAAAGGATTATCTTCCAATAAACTGTACTGAGTCAGTTGGATATTTATATTGGGGGAAAAAATGAATCTTGACTCCTATTTTGTGGAGTGCTGGTAATGTTGTGTTCTTGGTCTGGGTGCTGGTTACATGTATGTGTTTGTTTTGTGAACATTCACTGAGGTATATGCTTTTTGTATATATTTTATACTTTAATGAGTGTTTTTAAATTACCTGTGAAAACCACTTTTATACAAAGCCACCAGTTCTCTTTAAATCCACATTATAAAAAATAAATAAAAATTAAAATAAAATTATATTAAAAAATAAAAATATCAAATATTAGCTTCCTGAGCATGATCTTATGACCTTGACCTGAGTTTTCCAATATGGTAGCCACTAGCTACATGTGGCTACTGAGAACTTCAAACATGACTATTAAGCACTCAAATATGGCTAATCCAACTGAGAAACTGCTTTTAAATTTTTATTGAATTTTAAAACTTCTCAACATAGTTATTAGGGGAAAAAAATGAGTGTATAGAACAACTTGGGTATGTGAATTTACTTTTTCAACTGTAAGTTTTATAAAATCTTAAAAAGAAAACAAGTATTTCTGATAAAAATTTAGTATCTGAATTGAGATGTACTGTAAGTGTAAGATATACACTAGATTTGGTGTGGGAAAAATGTAAAAATCTCACTAATTTTTATATTATTACATGTTGAAATGATAATATTTTAGATACAATGATTTAGTAACACATTATTAAAATTAATCATACCCATTTATTTTAGTTTCATTTTTCCTGCACATAATTGGTTTATTGAAAAATCTGATTCATTGTGATACAGCATAGAATTGCTTTGTTATTTTTCTTTTCTTTTCTTTTCAAGTAGGGTCCACACCCAGCACAGAGCCCAACACAAGGCTCAAAGTCCACCATGAGATCAAGACCTGAGCCAAGATCAAGAGTCAGATGCTCAACCGACTGACCCACCCAGGTTCCCCTCTTTCTTTTTTTAAATTTTAATTCCAGTATAGTTATCTTATAGTGTTATATTAGTTTCAGGTATACAATATAGTAATTCAATAATTTTATATATTACTCAGTGCTCATCATGATAAGTATACCCTTAATTCTCTTCACCCTTTCCCCCACCCACCTCCCCTCTGGTAACCATCAGTTTGTTCTCTATAATTAAGAGTCTGTTTCTTGGTTTGTCTTTTTCCTTTGTTCATTTTTTTGTTTCTTAAATTCCACATATGAGTGAATCATATGAATTTTTTTTTCTCTGACCAACTTATTTCACTTAGCATTATATTCTCTAGATCCACCCATGTTGTTGCAAGTAGCAAGATTTTATTCTTTTTTATGGCTGAGTAATATTCCATTAGAGATAGATATAGATATAGATAGCACTTCTTTATCCATTTATCTAGTGATGGACACTTGGGCTACTTCTATAATTTGACTATTGCAAATAATGCTACAGTAAATATAAGGGTGAATATATCTTTTCAAATTAGAATTCATTTTCTTTGAGTAAATACCCAGTAGTAGAATTACTAGATCATATGGTGGGTCTATTTTTATTTTTTGAGGAACCTCCATACAGTTTCCCACAGTGGCTGCACCAGTTTGCATTCCCACTAACAGTGCAAGAGGGTTCCTTTTTCTCCACATCCTCGCCAATATTTGTTGTTACTCGTGTTTTTTATTTTAGCCATTCTGACAGGTGTGAGGCAATATCTCATTGTGGTTTTGGTTTGCATTTCCCTGATGATGAGTGATGTTGAACATCTTTTCATGTGTCTGTTGGCCATCTGGATGTCTTCTTTGGAGAAATGTCTGTGTCTTCTGCCTACTTTTTAATTTGATTATTTGGTTTTTTATGTGTTGAGTTGTATAAGTTCTTTATATTTTTTGGATACTAATCCTTAATCAGATAAGCCATTTGCAAATACCTTTTCTCATTTAGTAGATTGTCTTTTAGTTTTGATGATATTTTCCTCTGCTATGCAGAAGTTTTAATTTTGATGTAGTCCCAGTACTTTATTTTTGCTTTTCTTTCCCTTGCCTGAGGAGACATATCTGGAAAAATGTTGCTACAGCCAATGTCAGAAGAATCACTGCCTGCATTCTCTGCTAGGATTTTTATGGTTTCAAGTCTCACATTTAGGTCCTTAGTCCATTTTGAGTTTATTTTTGTGTATGGTGTAAATGGTCCAGTTTAATTCTTCTGCATGTATGTCCAGTTTTCCCAACACCATTTGTTGAAGAGACTTTTTCCCATTGCATATTCTTGCCTCCTTTGTTAAGAATTAGTTGACCATATAATTGTGGATTTCTGGAGTCTCCATTCTGTTCCATTGATCTATGTGTCTGTTTTTGTGTCAATACCCTATTGTTTTGATTACTACAGTTTTGCAGTATGTCTTGAAATCTGGAATTGTAATACCTCCATTTTTGTTCTATTTCAAGATCGCTTTGGCTATTCTGGGTCTTTTGTATTTCCATACAAATTTTAGGATTGTTTGTTCTAGTTCTATGAAAAATGCTGTTGTTTTTTTAATCGGGATTGCATTAAATCTGTAGACTGCTTTGGGTAGTATGGACACTTTAATAATAGTATTTGTTCTTCCAATCCATAAGCATGGAATACCATTTCATTTGTTTATGTCATCTTCAATTACTTTCATCAGTGTTTTATAGTTTTCAGAGTACAGGCCTTTCACCTCCTTGGTTAAGTCTATTCCTAGGTTATTTTAGTATTTTTGGTATAGTTGTAAATCGGATTGTTTTCTCTTTTTTCTTTTTTTTTTAAGATTTATTTATTTTAGAGGGAGAGCACATGCATGTGTGAGAGCACAACCGTCAGCATGGGGGGAGGGGTGGGGGAGGCAGTAGGACAGAAGGAGAAGAAGAGGGAGAAAAGCAGACTCCCCACTGAGCACAGAACCTGGACATGGGGCTCACTCCCATGACCCCAAGATCATGACCTGAGCTGAAATCAACAGTCAGACACTTAACTGACTGAGCCACCCAGGCACCCTGGGATTGTTTTCTTAATTTCTCTTTCTGCTCCTTCATTATTAGTCTATAGAAATGTAGTGAATTTCTGTATATTGATTTTGTATCCTGTGACTTTACTGAATTCATATGTTAGTTCTAGGAATTTTTTTGGTGGAGTCTTTAGGGTTTTCTATATATAATATTATGTCATCTGCAAATAGTGAAAATTTACTTCTTCCTTGCCAATTTGGATGCCTTTTATTTCTTTCTGTGTCTGATTGCTGTGGCTGGGACTTCCAATACTATGTTGAATGAAAGTAGTGAGAGTGGTATTTTAGTTTTCACTAATGTGCCTCTTAGAAAGTTTAAAATTGCATATACGTATTGCATTGTCTTTCTGTGGAGCAGAACTGACCTAGATGAAATAAATGTGGGAGAAACGTGAGAGAAAGGGTCTCTTTCTAGTTTTTACTCATAAAATGCATCAGCCTAATTAAAGATAACAAACATCAGTAAATATTCCTATTTGGATTTAACCTATAGATCAAATTTTTCTCAATCAAACACTTCTGGAATTGTTTGTTAAATGTAAAAAAAGTTTTATATATTTTCCAACCTACCAGGTAGCATCTGTTTTCATTTCAAATGTATTATTGTCTCCTTTGCTAGGCAGCAAGCTCCTTAAGACTTGAGACCAAGTCTTTTACCTTAACACTGGCTTGTCTGAACAAGTGTTAGGCACTCAGTAAGTCCTTGATGGTTAATTTCCAGAAGCTCTTCGGTGTAAAAGCTGAAAAAAAAAAAAAAAACAGCCAGTCTGTGAAAAGTGTTTTATTTGAAAAGCTGTTTTTTATTCTTTGTTTCTGCAAGATTGACTAGAAATGGAAAACGAGTATTTGCTGTTGTTGTCTAGAAATTTATCTATTGCTGCTTTAGAGCCCTGTGAACTATAAAGCTTCTACTGAAATCAAAGCCAAGGTGTAAAGGTGGATAATTGGATAATAAAGGAGACCTAGTAAAGGTCTACACTCTGAACTTTCTCTTTAAAATGTTTACAGATTATGGGGCACCTGGGTGGCTCAGTCAGGTAAGTGTCTACCTTTGGCTCAGGTCATGATCTCAGGGTCCTGGGATCAAGTCCTGCATCGGGCTCCCTGCTCAGCTGCGAGTCTGCTTCTCCCTCCCCCTCTGTGATCTCTCCACTTTCACTCTCTCTCAAATGAATAAGTAAAAAATCTTTAAAAAATAAATTAATAACAAATAAAATGTTTACAGGTTAATTACTCACATTTACCATTCCTCTTTCCTAAAACACCACTATATTCCAGAAAAGGGATAAAGACATACACCTGTGAGGATAAAAAGAACAGGAAGCAGCAGACAAAGATAGTAGGTTCAGAACTTAGAGACACGTGGAGATGGGGCAACTGTCTTGGCAAATCATAGAGTAGAAAGCTAACTACATGAGGAGCAGAGCCAAGAAGCAAGAGGGTTTATGATAAAGAACACCCAAAGGCTCACAAATTGGAGGTTCCAGAGACCTCTGAAGTATGGTAGGCATAGGGAAGAAGAGAATGGTTGAAAGTTTGCATAGGGAAACTTAAGTTTCTTTTCCCCACTATCTCCTTTTCAGAGGAGAATATGTTTGACTGATACTTGAGGATCCCCCAACAAAACAGCAGGTCTTTGCTTGATAACCCTATAGTAAAGCCAACCACTTAACCATGCATGTACACATGTGCACTGCTTCTGCACAGAACATCAATCTTAAACATGAAACGACAGCTAAGAATCGGGAGACATTTAAGAAAATCCTACACACGGAAGACTGATATTAAACAGAAATAAGTCTGACAAAGAGACAATGAAGCAGAAGAAAATTTACCCCAACACACTCACAATAAATATGCACAAGAGAAGT
This sequence comes from Mirounga leonina, assembly GCF_011800145.1. Taxonomy (NCBI): domain Eukaryota; kingdom Metazoa; phylum Chordata; class Mammalia; order Carnivora; family Phocidae; genus Mirounga; species Mirounga leonina. The sequence continues at coordinate 18,123,604 of NW_023270265.1, read as the reverse complement.
TTCCTTCTCTAGAAAACAAGAAGAGGAAGCTATAAAAAGGAACACCAGATTTTTTAAAAAGTTTATAACTTTTGAGGTAGGGAGAAGATTCTAAGATCTCTCAGCGAGGGAAAAATAATCACCTGAAAGGATCAGTAATCAGAATTTCATCAGATTTCTCAATCATGATGTAAGAAGCTGCAATGTAGATGACAATGTGGAAGACAATGGAGTGACACTTTCAGAGTCTTCGGGAACAAGATGCATACTGCATTTCTAGATGCAGCTAAACTATAAAATGAGAGCAGTGGTAAGAAAAGAAACATTTCCAGATATGTCATGCCTCAAATAATTTATCTCGCAAGAACTCTTTCTCAGGAAATCAGTGCAAGATATATGACACCAAAATGAAGGCACAATCCAGGATGGAGGAAAACTGAGCACCTAGAAGATAGGTACTCTACCCAGCAGAGTAGTGAACAGAATTCCCAGTCTGGTGGAGAAGGAAAAATCCCAGGATGAACACTATGCAGCAGCCCAGATTCAAACAGGATGACAGAGAGCTCCAGAAGGAGAAGATGACACGGGGTATGTTTTAACATGCAGACATGAGGTTTACTCTTCTAGTGCAAAGTTTGGCATGAATGATTGATAGATACGGTAGAAATTCAGCAAAAAAAAATGTTTTAAATGAAGCAGTTGGTAAGTTTAGGCAAAACAAAGTTTAGTCATCACAGGAACTGTATGACTCAGCTCTGAATAATAACGTGAACACTGAATGATGATTTAACCAAAATGATGACACAACTATATAGGGGTCAGGGAAGTGTGTGTGGTGGGGGTAGAACATAAGACAGCAAATTCTCACTTATCAGAGTAGTTTTTTTTAATAGTTACTAACATTGAAATATCAATAGATAGCAGTAGATATCTGATGCTGATATCAATAAATATTAATAGAAATATGCTATTTAGAAATCAGTAGATAGGGGCACCTGCGTGGCTCGGTCGGTTAAGTGTCTGCCTTTGGCTCGGATCATGATCCCAGGGTCCTGGGATGGAGCCCCAGGTTGGGCACCCTGCTCAGCAGGGAGTCTGCTTCTCCCTCCACCCTTCCCCTTGCTCCTGTTCTCTCTCTCAAATAAATAAGTAAAATCTTTCAAAAAAAAAAAAAAAGAAATCAGTAGTTAAATTCCAGAATATATACTCCCAGAAAACTTCATAGTGATTGCTTCCAAGAAATCACCCCTGGAAAATGAGGGAAGTATGGAGGATAAGGGACTATTGGTTTCTTTATGTGTGACTATTTGTCTCTCAGCTATGTATATGCGTTGATTTTTCTTTAAAAAAAGAAACTAAAATTTATTTTTTAAGTAAAAAACATATACACATAATTCTTCAACATATATGTGTCTCATTTGAATGTGACTCCACTCCTTGGCTCCTTGGGGTCCCAGCTTCATCAGTTTTATCCTGAACATGCCCCATGTTCCTGGTGCTGGCGAGATGCTTTCCTGAGATTCACTCACAGGATCCTCACAACTATATGAGGAAGTTCACTGGAATTCTCTTTTCAAATAAAGAAATAAAGAATCTGAAATGGAATAAAAAAATCAAGTTCCCAGAATTCCTTGGAGCTAACGGTGATTCGGTGACATATTTCTGTCCAAGAAGATGTAAACAAAAGTCTGCAGGTGCTTCATCTTCCTTGCAGCAGGAACATAGGTATGCTGCAGCCCTCTTGAAACAAGAAACATACAAGCCACACACAGAGAATGAAGGCTGGAAACAGCCTGGATCGCTGACCTTTTTAGTGAACCACCAAGCCATTCAGGAGTGTCTACTTCCAGACTTCTTGTTAAGTGAGGAAAATAAAAGTGTTTAAAAATACTTAAGCCACTCTAGTAAGATTTCTATTGCACAACCCTGTTGATACAGGCTCCAAGCCTCTTCTCGTTCCCAGATCCTGTTGTCCCTCAGATGTCAAATTAAAACCGTCAGGGAAGCAGAGCATGGTTCCAAGTACAGATTTCCCCCTTGGAGTTGTTCTTTCACATTTCTCTCTGAAGGTGCATAAAGGTGGGAGGCTCCTGAGAAAGTGTTGGTGAATTGCAAAGTCACAGAAGCAGCCAACTTCCTGAGACATGAGTCATTATTTCCTTGGCTCGGTGGGCTAATCAATAGAAACTTTCCTTTTGAAGCCTGTTGTTGGGATCACTTAAGATGGCAGAATGGCATGAGCACAGTTGTAGCCCAGAGCAAAGCAGGAATCACACTGGACTTGCCTGGCGGGTTTTTTTTTTTTTTTTTTTTTGCATTTTTAAAGTTTATTTTGGTATAAGTAACAAACGTAGGAATGATATTAAAGAGTAAAGAAAAAAAAATCACCTCTTCTTTACCACAAATATTTTTATCTTGAATTTTGAGTTTATTCAGAGTCCAGGTACTCATGTATTCTTACTTTTCATCACTGTAATCATATATGCAAATTTTCACTTTGCCTTAACATTATCACAACAAACCATAAAAGTTTTTCATACTCTTCATTTTAATAACCTATTCTTTTAACAAATACCTACTATGTGATAGGCAGTAATGTGAAAACTACAAACTGAATAATATTTCATCAAGTAGATGTATCATGTTTTACTCAACCATCCCACTAAGAACGGACATTGACTTCTTCTCCAATTTTTCCTTTTATAGATGAAAGATGCTGCTGTGATCATCTTCATAGGCATAGCTTTTGGCTTCTGATAATTAGTTCCAATTGTGAGTAGTGAGATTACTAGATCAAAGGGTAAGGCTATCTGGAGGTTCTTAACCATAAATATTTTCACTGGGGACCTCAGCTACCTTCTTCAGATCAGCATCTTTTGAACCGAAATCTCAAATGGGTGCCTCTGGCTAGAAGAACCCAAGTTACATGTCTTTGTTGTAGTAGTGAGGCAAGTTGGAGAAGAAGTGACTAATTTCTACCTTGAGACACTGAGATGTATGAGGGAAATTTCCCAATGTAGAAATGTGTTTAAAAAATATTAGCATCTGGGTGGCACCTGGGCCGCTCAGTCAGTTAAGCGTCTGACTTGATTTCAGCTCAGGTCATGATCTCAGGCTCCAAGGATTAAGCCTCAAGTTGGGCTCCCTGCTCAGCCGGGAGTCTGCCTCTCTCCCTCTCTCTCCCTGCTCATCGCCTCACTTGTGTGCATGCTCTCTTGCTCTCTCTCTCTCTCAAATAAATAAATTTTTAAAAATAAAATAAAATAAAATAAGAAGTATTAAGCCAGCCCAAACTTATGCTGTCTTTTTGTATACTGAATTGACTGGGCCAGTTCTCCCAGCTGACCCTATAATATGGCTTCATCTTTTACCACTCAACTGAAACTATTCTTATGAAGGTCCCACTTGACCTTATATCCACCAAATTTACTGACCACTTTTTATCTCTTCTCTTGCCAAGTGCCCCAACTTTACTTTGGTATTCCTCCTCCTCTTTGAAACTTAATGCTTTGGTTTCCATGACATTATACTTGATGAGTTCTCTTTCTTCGTATCAGACAGTTCCTTCTTGGTCTCCTTTTTGATCTTCCTCCACTGACCCCCAAATATTGGTTTCCTTGATGTTTCACATGTAACTGTATCTTCTCACAACTGGAGATAATTTTCTCAAGCAAGATCAATCTCCCTCATCAACTACCACCTTGTATCAGTCAGACTTGGGATAGGAAAAAAAAAAAAAAAACACTTTGTATACGTCAAATATAAAAGGCTTAAATACAGGAAACAACAAACCTTGGAAGGACTATGGATAGTGAAGGTCAGAGGAGTCACCACAGATGTTCTCAGGGGTCATTTTGGCTCTCTTGATCTGAGTGAGTAGTTCTAAAGAGCTCTCCTACAGGCTGCTTTGAACCTCACGTCTCCCTACATCTTCCTGCGGTGGGCTCTGGAAAGTAATGGCCTTTTCTCTTTTGTCTTCCAACTCTCTGCTGCATCCTGTCTTGTATCTGTGTAGTACATGTTCTAGAGCAAGAGCATCCAGTCACAGAATCCCCAGAAAAATTGAGATTCACTGTGTTTGGACTCCTGTAGGTACATGTTCAATTCCAAACCAATGCCCAGCTCTATGGGTGATGCATGTGACTTGTCTGGGCTCATCAGTAGAGGCCATGCTCCTAAACCCAATGTGATTGGCTTAACCTAGTCACATGCTCTACACCCGTGGAGCCACAGGTGGAGTCAGCTTCCCAGAACCAAATAGATCCCAGCTGAAATCAAAGTCTCTTGGAGAGGGGGAAGAAGGAAAAGAGGAATCCTCAGGTGTCCATTGTCCAACCCTACCTCCACTGTCTTCATTTTCTCCTGCAAAAGCACAGGAGTCTTGTCATAACCAGTAACTCCCTCTGTACTCCATGGTCCTCACTATAGCCAGAGTCACTTATGTAACATATAAATCTGACCCTGTCACTTCTGTCCCCTTCACCTAATTCTAGATAAAGTCTCTGTGATCTGGTCCCATTTCCCTTACGTTCATCTCTCTAATCCCAGCCTCACATTTTATGCTGCAGTAGCATCCAAATACCACATGCCTGCCACCATGCCTGGCATGAGGTATGTGCTCTACCAGTGGTTACTGAGCAAGTAAATAAATGAATAAATGAGGTGAGAGGAGATTATTTATTTTCATTCTAAAATAAAACTCAGGCTAAGGTAGACTTCTGGTTCTTTTGTATCTCACTTCCCTCCCATCCTACACAGGGTCTCTGTGCACAGTGGGTGTTCAAAGATGCTTGTTAGCTGACAAAATTAGCACATTCATTTTACTACCCAAGAAAGAGCTCCATTGAGTTTTGATTCCTGGCAAATTTAAAAAGATTTTCTGGGTGTTAAAATTATTGGGCTGTTGTAGGGAAAAAAAGTGGGTGAAGGAACTCATTAGCTCATTAAAATACAATGAAAGGAACATAATTAAAACATTTAGGCAATTTCTGGATCACAGAAAATGAATAATCAAGAGGTACAAAACAAACTCCCCAACAGTCCTTGGCTGTGACAGGCGACACTTCCAGCTTTCTCTTCACACTGTCAACCGGCTGGCTCCAAACCCTCTCCTCTCCCCCTCCTTACAAGAAAATGTGTTTTAATGAGCTTTATTCTTAGCCCAGAACCTGGAAGTAGGGGCAGCATAGAGCTTGGCAGGAAAGCCCTTGAAAACCTCAAGGGGAGAGTGGGGCTTTCCTACCTCTGTCCCTACTCTTAGTAGTTTGTTTTTGTTTTGTTTTGTTTAAAGATTTTATTTATTTATTTGACAGAGACAGAGACAGCAAGAGAGGGAACACAGGCAGGTGGTGGGGCAAAGGGAAAAGCAGACTCCCCACTGAGCAGGGAGCCCTATGCAGGGCTCCATTCCAGGACCCTGGGATCATGACCTGAGCTGAAGGCAGATGCTCAACCAGCTGAGCCACGCAGAGGTCCCCACTAGTTTGTTTTTGGCCCAACGACTGTACCTGTCACTGTGCTCAGCACCTTACACATACCCCATTGAATCACCACAAATGAGATACATATAATTCTCTTTCTTTCATCAATGAGACTAAGGCCCAGTAATATGCCCAAAGTCACACAGCCAGCTGATAGAGTCAGAATGCACATAAACAGTTCCAACCAGCCTCTCTCAGGAGCCCCTGCTTTTAATCACTATGCAAACCTGAATAATCAGAGTATTCTCCCTCTGCAATTTCAGTAGCATTTGGTCCCGCAGGGCCTAGAATGGGAGGACTCAGTCTGCCCCACCCCACCCCCACACCATCAGGCACAACAGTCAGCTCTTGCACATTGGGTGGGTGGCTGATGTCATTCCGGTTACCCTCACGACCCTACTCCTTGAAACTTTTACCCTCGCACCTCCTGCTGTGCCTTCATTTCTTTACCCCTCACATGGCTCCTCACCTCGCCCCCGCCCACAAGTTCCCAGCGATCACCAAGTGTCCTTGAGCTCCTCCTTGTGACATGCACTCTCTGGAGATCTGATGGCACAGAAGGAACAGCAGTGTCTCATCTGAAGATGCTCAGAGGAAGAACACAGGATTAGAAAGCTCTGGCAGCAATAACCAGAGGGAGAAGTACTGTCAGGCAGGGGGACTGGGACCAGGAAATGGGAACAAGTCTGATTTCGACTTTAGACACTATGCTGCTTTCATATTCACTGTGTCCCATGATCCCACTATGAAGCCACGTAGCTCTTCTACTCACTCACTAGCATACTGTCTGTGCCACACACTGAGATTGTCACACCCAGGGCAAGCCAATCAAGTCCATTTTATAAATGAGACCTGGTTCTCAGTGGGTGTTCATAAAATTTTTTATCCTCTCATCTAGGTTAATTATTCTTGCTAAGGAGAAACTAAGGCTCTGGTTCATGGCAGTCCGTAACAAAATTTTTAAGTGTAAAATATTTTTTAAAAATATTTAAAAATTGTATACCTCTGTTACTTATGCCCAGATATTGTTCTGTATCTCAAGACACAGAATAGTGCCTGGCACATCACAAAGATAGACTTACTCCCCTCAGCTTGACTAATATTTATATAGGTTTTTTTTCTTGACCTCCCTTTTCTTAGGGCATTGACATTGGAAAATTAGCAATTATAAATTCTTTTTCTGGCTCTTTGAGATGTAAATCTTCTCCCAGGCTTTTGCCGATTTTACAACCCAAGAGCGCTGTTCTCGAGAACCTGGGAGCCATCACTTTGGAATGTAATCGTGGAAAGAGCTAGCGCCCCCATCTCCTGGTCTCTGTGGGTTGGTAGGAGCCTGTGTTAGTCAAGGTTCTACATGGAAACAGGAAGGCACAATCCAGGCCACACAATATATAGACATAGCTTTCACACTTTTCCCCTTGACACAGTCCCAAAGCCTTCCAGGGAATAGATGGGAAACCAAGAGTGGAATCGGAAGACAAGTTCAATCAATCATCGAAAAGGCCAGAGTCGAAATTGCAGCTGACAGAATTTCTGCCTGAAGTCTTGACAAAAATAATGTGTCTGAAGAAATAATAGAGCTAATATCATAGATGTTCAGTGAAGGGAGACATGCAGAAATGGCAGAAAGAAAAATGTATCAAGGTGGAAAGTGAACGAGACTCTATTCTTCCAGAAGCACTGAATAAAAGCAGACTGGCCAAGAGAACCGCCCAGCCAGGGAGGGATCCCCAGGCTCCCTCAGTGCGAGGAACGCCTGGGCCTCTTGCTTCTCTACTTTGTGCTGCTTCCCCTACGACACAGCACCCATTAGATGCTAACAGCTCCAGCTCAAAAAGAACAAGGAAAGGAGAGAGGAGATAAAAGGGATGATGACATTTGAGTCCTTTGTAACAGTTCTGGGCAGGGACCAAACTTCCTGTTAACCAGGACAAAGGCAAAGCTAGGAGAAAGGGGTTTCCTTCCTGGTAGACCTCGGATCTTCCAGTTGGTGGAGTCCAGGAACAGACCCCTGTCACCCATTATTTGTGGGCCTCCTGACATCACATTCCTTTGGGCCAGTTAAGCTTCCTTGGGCTCTGACAGCCATGGTGGGGTATGTCCATTTCTCTAGGAATCATCTGATTGTTTGGCATCCAGTGCCTGGACCTCCCCTCCCTATTCTGGTGGCTTAGCACCCCAGAAAGTTTCGCTCCCTCCATAGTTCTTTTTTTTCTCACTTTTTTAACTAAGGTACATGCATATAATAAAAAAAAAAAAACTGAAACATCCCCCCAATCCTGGTTTTCCTCCCCAGAAATAGCCACTGTTCTTGATGCATCTGTACAGAGAAACTTTATACTTTAAAGTGCTCAATCAGCAAAACAAATGACTGCATTTTACATACAATGATACACCAATCTGTGCCCATGGGCAGTGGTTATATGCAGACCCCATATTACCATTTACTTCAGGGTTGCTGTAATTTGTTTTACTATTATAAGCAGACACTACCAGGGTGAATTACATTAAGGTTATAGCTATGAATCAACTTGACATTTTCAAAGTGCTAGACAAATATGTTATCATCTGTTGTTTGTTTTTATTAATAGGATTAAAATTTTATTTTAGTTGCCATAAAGAATTCTACACAAAATGAATGGGCTCACACAACCAGCTCTTGTTTACTGGCACTTTAGTTAGCTAGGAGAATTATGATGGGGGAAACCGTTTGCCACAGTCTTCCCAATCCAAGCCTCACAACTGAATTGAGCAGTTTATAAAGAATAGTATTCTCATTTATCATGTGTAGTAAACAAAGAAGACAGTGGTACCAACTTTCCCATGTTCACCATATCCCACCCCTGTCCCAGAAAAGGGTACCTGTATAGGAAGGACATTCTCTTCTTCAGAATGTACATGGCTGGTGACCAATGCATCTTTCACAACCCTTCCAAAAACTTAACTCAGTTTCCCCTGCAAGTTTCCTGCTCAAGAAGGGGAGTCAGAGAAATAAGATCAAGACTCAGAGCAAGAGGGGCACCTGGGTGGCTCAGTCGGTTAAGCATCTGCCTTCTGCTCAGGTCATGATCCCAGCATCCTGGGATTGAGCCCCGCATCGGGCTCTCTGCTCAGTGGGGAGCCTGCTTCTCCCTCTGCTTTCCCCCTGCTTGTGTTCTCTCTCTCTGTCAAATAAATAAATAAAATCTTAAAAAAAAAAAAAAAGACTCAGAACAAAAGAATGAGATACTGAGTTCAACAGAGTCTCCCCTCCTGGGGCAGCTGGCTCTGAAGCCCATTCACAGGATAAAAATTGCATATCATCAAATTATCCTTGAAAATCTATTATAAAGGCATTACCTTGTTGTTTACAATCTCTTAGTAAATCCAACAGAACGCATCACTGATTCTTCAGTTGAGCTCCCGTCAAAGTCTTTGGTTTGTGTTTGGAGGCATATTCATGAGGAATGCACATCACTGAACACTAGAATCACCCTCCACACAGTGACACACTCATGCTGGAAGAGGCACTTGGGGACCGAGGGAAAAGCAGATTCATCTCTCCCATTCCTTCCTTCTCTTGGGCATAGACTCATTAAGAGCAATGGGCAGCAGAATCACCAGCACCATGAAATAATGTTTCTCCTGAGCTCCACTCCAGCCACATTCAGATTGCTGGCTGAGTCTGGTTGAAATACCTAAGAGTTAGAAGCTTGAAAAATACAACTGCACTCCACAGCAACCAACAGCCCCAGACTTGTAAATATGGCTCAGATATGTTATTGTGCTCCCTATACATCCTGCATTATTGCCCACCAGAGCCCCCAAGAATTGCCCTTCCCTGAAATTGCAATATAAGAAGAGTGCTTCCTTCTCACTGGCTTTCAATGACCCTCTGATAGAAGTGGCAGCCTAATTACTAGTGGCTGACAGCTGGGTCTTCCTTCATGAGAAATCCACTAATTTTAAGAATCCACGTTTTTAGGACCACGTCATGATAATCAGTACCAAAATCATTTCTACTTTATTTGATTTCTAAGTGTTTATTTCTCATTAAAATAAATTCAATACATTTTCTACTCCTCCTTTCCCATGACAAAATCATCTTTGAGTAATATTCTGAAAGGACCTCCTTTCATTTCTTTCCTAATATGAAATAATCACAAATGGAACTTTAGGAAATCTCCCATACAGATTCAAGAGGGATTTTGTGGTCATGCAAGTGTGATATCAAGAGAAGATGTTTGTTTTCAAAGTACATTTTGTTCTCTGCTAGATCTGATGACTATCAGTAAATCTCACTTAGCCTAACAAACAGAAAACCTAACATAAGCTATGCTCTGTGACAGCGTTTCCCAAAATTTGTTCTCTGGAACACTATGTCCACAGAATTTTTATAGGTATTAGAACAAGTCACTTTGGGAAACATTTTTGGTTTTGAAGAGTTTCATTCACTCCAGGACTTCTCAGAGCCTTTAATGTGCTAATATTCATGGTATGTCTCCAAGAGGAGGATACAACATATTCCCAAATGTATATGGTCATAAAACCCTTTTCTCAGAAGATCTCATGGGACTAGTATTCCATGGCGCATGCTTCAGGAAATGTTGCTCTGTTGAATATATTGGGCATAAGCCAGGATAGGAATGGTCCAGAGACAATGGAATCATTCAGAAGTACAAGTATCAATGACCACTATCTTCCCAAGTCCATTTACAGAATTGGGCCCTGCCTCTTGGATCTGCGAGGAAAAGTGGTAAATGTTTATGGGAGCTCTAGATCCACATCAAATAGGGCTAGTTAATGAAGATGATTCGCTGGGGAAAAGGTATCAGAAGCCAAAAATCAAAAGTCAAAAAGTGTTCTGGAAAAAAAAAGAGACAGAAGCAAGATTAGAGGGGGAATGGGATTGATAATAAGAAAATAAAAGGATAGAGTACAAACAGGAAAGAGGAGCAGTTCTGGAATTAATTCCACATATTATCAGAGCTCCCACCAGGTACTTCTCATTGGGTAGACGGGCATATTTTTCTGGACTAGGGACCCTCTAGCTAGGTCTGTGTTGCCCTTCACAGATCCCAGACAAGGCTCCCCTTCTTTCTCTGTGGCCCTGCCTGGCTGACCACAGCTAGGCCCAATTATAAATGTCCCTAAAATCTTACCTTGTCTTACTCCCTGACTAATCCAATTCAAAGCCAAGTGTCTATGAGCATCAGCATGCCAGTGATAAGTATGATTCCAGGTCGCTCCCCAAGTCCCCTTTTGCCAGTTAGAACAAGGAACAGAGCCCCAGGAATGACTATCCAACATCTGTGTCCCTCCCACATTGATGGACCTCAGACCACCCTCAACCCTCCAGACCCTGCCTTTGGCTCAGTCAAGGGTCCTGCCTGACCCCTATACCCACGTTCCAACTCAAATCCCTCCCAGGACCACCATCTACCTTGGGCCAGAGCCCTGATTTTTGATTCCTCAACCTCTGAATCAGTACCATTTACCTGAAAAATGTTCAGAAAATAGTCCATCGTGAATTCATCTTTGCTATGCCCTTCCCACCTGGTAGAATGTGACTATATCACCTTGAAGGTTCATTTCACTACATCTCTGCCTCTCAACAAAGCCAGACCCTTATACCTGTAACTTGCTCACTTCGGTCAGATCCCCAGAGCCTTGAAAAGCTTGCTGCTGCCTTCTTCTGCAATGCTGTTTTCCAAGAGTTGTTGTCTAGCCTTCTGTACCCGTTCCAAGATGCTAGGGTGTTTCATTAATCAAAGTTCATTGGCGACACTTTGATGCCAGGATTCTCAATCTTTCAGGATAACTGAGTATCACTGTTCTCTGTCCGAGGTCCACACAGGGGTTCCATAACTTTTCTAACAGATCTGGTATTCCCATATCTGAGATCAAGCATTTGCAATTACTGAGCAAGAACTGGGGTCTCAGCGTCCCATTATTGTCCACCACCTAATTTACACTCACACAAAAGAAGACATTCACATCCTTTTGTCTCTTCCAGCTCCTTAATTCTATGGGAAAATACACAGACTCGATAATATCCCACAGCTCATTAAAATTCTTCCACAAGAGGACACAAATCTGGTATCAAGATACCACTGTATTGCCACTTACCCTACATAAGGTACCTAACTTTTCTGAGCCTGTTCGTTTTCCTATAAAAAGGAGATAATAACATTTTTGAAGGATTCAAACAGATAAGGCATATGAAGTGTTTATCACATCACCTTGCTTGTGACTAACATTTGTTAAGTTCTACTGTTTTTATTACTAGGGAGAACACTAACTTTACATGTGTGGATTTGTGGATTTCATAATTTGAAATAATACTTCCATTTCAAAGATGAATAAGAAGAACTCACAATGATGGGAGACCGTCGTGTCCCTGCTCTACAAAGCCAAGTTGAAAACTGATTATCGATGTCACCTAATCCACTATTCCTCTGCTCCAACGACTTCCTTCCTGAAAAACAAGAATCATGAAAGCAGAAAGCAAAAAGCAAACCAGAAGTGACATATGGTTAACAATACCCCATGAATTGAAAAGGAAGGAAGGCTTAAAGGACAGGGGAGACACGCAGAGGTTTGCTGGGAAGCAGCCACTGAGCCGGCTTGAAGAAGTCCCTGGTCAGATTAAAGGCAGATTCAGTTAAAAATTGGAATATATGAGTCACAAGTACAATGATGTTCTCCAAACATTTTGGCCATGATGGAACAAGAGAAATAGAACATTTAAGAGAAATTACAGAGTTGTAATGCTGCACTGGGGTAAGAAATTGATACCAATAGTCCTGGGTTTTTGGGTTTTTTTCCCCATGTGCAGCTCATTCCCAGAGGCAACGAAAGGACTGCTGTCCCAGCAATCAAGACTTAGTATCCAACTTCCTTTTCAAAAATCCATTTGTCAAAATGGATTTTTCCCACCTCCTTCGGAAGCACACCTAAAAATCAGTACTGGCAGCAAAGAGGAGAGCACTAGGTCGCCTGGTCTCACAGCTGCTCTGCTCTCCAATCCCGGGGCAGAGGCAGTGGCCGCTGAGCCAGGACATCACTCACTGCAGCCAGAACACCCAACACCATGTCAGAGAGCTTCTCCCCTCTCCTCCTCCTGTTTCCACACATGGCTTGTGTTGGGCCAAGATTTTGATGATGGAAACCGCACCCGGAAGAAGAAGAAGAAATCTCGTATCTTGCACCCGGGGTCCAGGCATGCCCCCCACTGCCACTGCAGAGGCAAAGGCGGGATGCTTAAATCTCGGTCTCTTCAGCAGTTGTTACCAGGCTGGCATACTTTATGTTTCCTTGCCCTGAGGCAAAGTCCCTGTTCACTCTCTAGTGGTAAAATGTCTAATGTTTTCAACAACTTTGGCCCTGTGCAATTCCCCAGAGCTGGATTTGAACATTTCTAAAAATGCTGTAAACAGTTACTCAGAATTCCCTAGAGATGTGGTTGCAGGTTTTCTGTTCCAATGGCTGTCACCTTAATGCAAATCCTAATAAGCCCAGGCCTGACCCTTGCCAGCTTCCCCTAATAAGCCTGCCGGCCGATGGGCTGCCATGCACAACCCCACAAGAATCATCTTTCCAACCAGTACCTTGGGGTTTCTTCACGCACACCCCCGACTCCTAGCTCACACGTCTCACCTCCTACATCCCAACGCCCTCTCTTGTCCTCAGTGATGCAGACCTCCCTCCTGGCCACACCGCCTTCCCCTTCCACCTTCTGTCACCCCACCTGCCAGCCCCCAGCCTGTGGCCAGCCCCTACCTCCTCATGTCTCCATCATACAACAGTCCCCATGCCTTCCGAACTCTGCCTGAGACTCATCTTCAATCACAAGTGAACTTCCTGTTTTCTGCACCTTAGACTGGAGTATGAGAGCCTCAGAGCTCCAAGAGGCTCTGGGAGATCATACATTTCCTCCAGTGGTTCTGAACGTGTGCTTGCAAACACCTGCATCAGAATCAACTAGGAATTGGCTAAAAATACAGATTCCTGGACCTTATCCCAGACCTACTACATCAAAATCTTTGAGAAAGAAGCCCCCAAATCTTCTTTTCTAACAATTTCCCTAGATCATATGCCCATTCGATGTGAGGTCCATAGATTACTCCAACCTCCTCATTTGATAAACAATGGCTTCCATTCACTAAGCACTGATTGTCTGCCAGGCATGTGACATGCTTTCATTTATTTAGTCCTTACAACATCCTTATAAGATGTGTGCTATGCTCCATTTTACAGATAAGGAGGCTGAGTCCTCTAGAAGGTAATTGATTCACCCAAGGTCACACTGGAAGTGGCAGAGACAGGACTCAAACCCAGGTATGACTGAAGCCCTGAGAAGTACACTTCTGGACCCAGAGGCGGCAGAATGAAAGGCACGATGTGCCTCATTAGAAGTTTACTTTGAAGGTTACATTCTTATGCTACAAAAGCAGCATTGACATGCTTGCATTCAGCCAGGAGAGGAGGAGACTAAGAGCACTCAATGGGTTCCTGTAGATTCCAGGCCTGGTTCACTCAGAAAAAATCCTAACAACAATGTTCCTTCAACAACAGAATCTTTGGCCTTGTCCATTTCGGATTCTTTCCTCTACTTCTCACTCCCTGGCTACATAGAAATAGCCTCAAGGAGACTTAAAAAGAAAACAAAACAAAACATCCAGCAAGTGTTTTTCCATAAGGACCTTCATGCTCGGAAGAAAGTGTTCTGGTAATGATGAACAGTTTCATTGCCTCTTCAATAAGGCCCTTTATTAGTAATGGCTTTTGAGAAAATTGGTGACTGGGGTTCAACTCAAGCACCATTCAGAGATATGAGCCAGGCCACCCAACTGTGATTCAGATGGTTTTGAGGAAAGCAACCTTTCTGATGATAGGAAGCCCCTCTGGAAATTATTTAATGCACACAAGTTTTCTCCAATGACATAGTTTTCATCCCAATATATCCCTTCCTTGTGTCTCCTAAATAATGTTTGATTGAAAAAGACAAAACAATACAATTTGGTAGTTGTTTCATTAATTTAGTGGGTAAATTAAGATCCCAATAATTGAATTAAGTATTTACTTATATAAATTGTTCAAACCAGAATGCTAGGAACTTTTGCCTACAATGAATTAAAACCTGAAAACATAACATGACTAGTTGGGAGGGCTTTGGGTCTCAGTGAGTCTTATTTTTATTTGATGTATAGCATACAAATCATCATGTCCCTGTGGAATCCTCCTCTGCCCCTGAAGGCTAGGAGGGTGAGACATTCACTCCCTTGACCCAAGTATCACCATCATGAGATGGGCAGGGTGTGGTGGGGCACAGGCATTAGCCAGAAGAAGAACTTTGGATCTGGGAGAAAAGAAACCCAAATTGTAACAATTCCTTTCATCTTGGCGTCTTTGAGATCCCCACACACTTACGATCTCTTCTGTCAATTTTATTTCTTTTACTATCTCTTAAAAGTCAGTGGGTTTTGGCTTCATTTTTCTATACCGGGACCTCTTGGGCAACTTCACATGTACTCATAGGACATTAATAAGTCCAAGTTAAGGATGCCCGAATCTTTGTTTCCAGCAAAATCTTTGTCTTCTGAGCTTCGGATCCAAAAATCCAAATGCTTCATGTGCATCTCTGCACTGCCCATAGGGCCTCACTTTACCAAAGCTGAACCATCTTTCCCCAAATACACTGCTCCTCTCTGATCCTCACCATCACTGTAAGTGGCTGAGCCAGGAATCTGGGCATCCCAGCAACTCCCTCCCTCTCTTACTAACCACATCTTCCAGCCAACCCCACACACAGTGGCTTCCCACACGTGCCTCCCCCTCCTTTCCATCCCCTTAGCCCCAGTCCTTAGTCCTACAGCTCAGGACTCATCCTGCCCTCACTAAATAATTCACCAGCCCTCTCCCTGACCTCTGCATCTCTGGTCTCCTAACCTTCAGGCCATCCTCCTCCACACGGCCCAGGTCCTAGAGAAAGTTTTCTAACAAATTTATATATATATATAAAATATATAATGACATCAATGTATAATGATCATGATCATTATATGAGCAATATATGCAAATAGTAAAAAATTCAGATCATACAAAATACATGGATTGAGAAGTGTAACAGATTGAATTATTAGCTCCAATGCTGCACCCTTTTGTTTTGTGGCCAAATAAACCATGTTATACAGCCTCGTAATCCTTCCCTAAAAACAGAGTGTGATCCCCACCCGATTTTAGGCTCAGCCACGGGACCTGTGCTGGCCAAGTGAATGAGGGTGGAAGTCATAATGTGGCCATGCAGAACCTAACCTGAAAAGACCCCTCATGTTCCCTCTAATCATCCCATGAGAAAGACTTATCCAAGGAAGAATGAGAGACACGTAGAGTATACCTCAACCCAAACTGCAGAGTTGCCCACCGACATGTGAATAAAGTAAGTGCTTATTATTAAATTGAGATTTTTATGGTTGGTTATTGGCTGTAATAGTCAACTTTGTCAAAAACTGGATATCTCCCTCTTTATTTGCCTGTCCGTATATATTTACACAGATACATATTTTTCTAGTGGAATCTTTTTATTCCTTTTCCATCTATTTTATTTTGGATATCTTTGTTTATTAGCAAAAAAATTAAAAATAGGGGTGCCTGGGTGGCTCAGTCCGTTAAGCATCTGACTCAATTTCAGCTCAGGTCGGGCTCCGTGCTCGGTGGGATGTCTGCTTGAGGATTCTCTCTCTCCCCCTCTCCCTCTGCCTCTCCTCTCTCTCTCTAAAATAAATAAATCTTTTTTAAAAATTAAAAATATAAAAGGAGGCTTTATGGCTGCCATATGTAGTAGTGAAAGCCAGGCCTTGCTGTAAGTACAAATTAAACAAACTTTTCTCTATCAGTCAAGATGCTTTTGTTTACAAATTTTAAAAAACTGAGTCAAACGGACTTACACAATAAGGATATTTATTATCTCATATAACAGAAGGAGCAAAGATAGGACGGGCTTCAAGGACTGTTGCTCCTATAGGTTAATCATGTCATCAAGCATCTAGGTTCTTTCCGTCTTTTGACTCTGCCATCCTTAGGCCTGGCAAAAGGCAGTAAATGGCCAAGCAGTTCCAAGCATGATATCCAGAAATATCCAGAGGAACAGCTGTTTTATTTTATTGTTACACATTTTTATGATTTCAAATGAGTATTTAGTTTAGGGGGGAAATAAAAAGAAGAGAGAGACTATAGTTAATACCCAAGAAATCATTAATAAAGTGGAAAGTCAAGCACCAGGAGTTGGTTTCCCCTGGTACTTCCATAGACACAGCTATTTGCAAGTTGACCCTACTTGATCAGCCCTGTTTCCATGTGGGAAAAAAATACACATAAGACCATGATTATTAGAAGGTGGGGATTATTGGGGGCTATCCTGGAGGCCGGCTACCTCAATTAGAAAAGGGGACTCTCTCCTTATCTAGCTGAGGGAGGATTCACTTTTCTTCTTGTTGATTTTCTCTTATACTATAACACTTTCTGACCATCAGTGTCTCCTATGTGGTCAGTATCCTAATGATATCTTGTGGAGTCCTGGCTGGGTTGTCTGGAGGGCCCTGTGGGGCCTCCCCACTGCAGAGTAACTTGACACAAGAGATTTGACTCTGGCTCAACATCTTTAATCACTTCCCGAGTAGCTCCCACCAGCAGTCAATGCCACAGCCTTCTGCTATTGAGGTCCCTATTCCCAGAAAGCATCCCTCACAGGTGAGGATAGGCAAACCGGGCCAAGCCACCCTCTATTGTGTCTGCTCAATCCTTGGAAAACTCCTGTCTCCTTGACATGCCAAGTGTCAGCTTGCAGGTTCTCTGGCGCTGTCCTCTTTGCCTCCTCTCTCCAGTTCTCATTTCCCCTGCTCAGACCGGCACAGAAGCATAAAAGCAAATTGTCAAAAGGGGTAGCAAAAGTAATTCAGTCTTCCCTTCTGGAAAATACCTACTCTCTTCACAGATGGGTATCTTGAAGAGTCATCTCCCCACTTGCAGGGGAGGACTGATGAATCTTTCCCTCTCCCGAGACTTCTTTCAGAGACCAGGAAGGCAATGGTGATTAGCGGTAAGGGACTAATTTGATGACTTCTTAATAAACAAACCCTGTAAGGAGTTTTCTGACTTCAACTCTAGGTTGTTCATTTGAAGCTCTTTCTTGAATGTGGGAGTATTTAGTAACTTTGGTGTTCACTTTTGGCCCTGGGCATAATTTAATGTCTATAAGAAAAGTTTCACCCAAGTTAAACATAAATAATATTCAATCAGCTATGTAAAAGGATCATAACCAATTTAGAGTAAGATTTTCTTTGTACCTGACCTTCCCTTTCTCCTCCTATGACATTTCGGAATGCTTCCCAGATACTTGGACAAAGAAGCCTTTCAAGTTTACCTGAAAGCCTTCTTTGGTGACTTAAATTAAATCAAGGAGATGAGTAAGTTATCTCTCAAATATCAAATTGTGTAACTCTCGCTGGCTACTTGGAAAACCATATTGATCACTGCAAACTAACTGTAGGCTCAGTGGAAAGGTGAGCCTCGATTAATTAGCAATGTCTGCCAGGGGAGATTGAAGGAAACAGGCAACATTCACATTGAATATTTGCTAGCTAGTAATCTATACTCTTCTGATAGTCCAATGGAAATTTCCCTGTTTACTTCATCTTTTTCTTCTTTTATAAGCCAGCATATATGTGGACTATTTGTCCTAGAACAACCCCATCCCTGTGTCTGTGCCCACCAATGTCCACAGTTTTTTTTTCTTTCAAATTTTTACCCAGAATTCCTTTGGCTTTTATTTCAAACACAATTATATATTCTGCATATCTTTAGCCTGAACGCAGGAATCCAACTTAAATTCAATCAAGTCACAAGGAGTTTCTAAAATGATGTTCCAATTATCTTGCACAGGATTGTCAATTATGAAGCCCATGAATAAACCCAAAGCTTTATTTCACCTTGACATCAGTCTGGAGTTTGTTTTAACATATCTTTGGGTTCCTCTTAGAGGGAAAGTTTCCATAAATATGAACCTCAGGAAAAATTTGTAAGACTTCCCCTTAAATGATTAAAGAAGATACAGGTTTCACTACAATAGGTTTTAAGCAATCCAGTACAAGAGCTGAGTGGCCAAAAGAGTGGGACATCAATTTGTAAGATGTTTCAAAATTGTGGAAATAGAGTTTCTCAACCTTTTGAAACCAGAACCAAATAATAATAATATTCTGCCTTCTTCCTCCATGTAATAGCCAGTGTACTTATCAGCAACATAAGATGAAGAACCATGTCTTCCTTCCCACAACTCACTTCTTTTCTCCTCCTGTCACTCCTAGTTGGGAAGGTTTTTGATGAGAGTGAAGAGAGTGCTCTTGGGATAGTAGAATAACTCATCAAAGTTAAGCAATGAGAGCCTTTCAAGAGGAAGATTTGATCTTATAACTGTTCATCTCTGAAGATTTAAATGCCTAAAACCTATTCCTTTGACAGACAGCAAGGTCCAATCTCCTCCCTTCCAGGACAGGCCCAGTGCTTATCATGACTTGAGAACCATGTGGCCACCTTCAAGATGGAGTCTGGACACCACTGTTGGGGAAGGTGGGGATGCAGAAGTATGGAAAATAAGGTGAAAAACCTACAGAGGGACAGACAAAAGATGGGAACCAGCAAGAGAAGGGATTCTTTTACACATACCAATGACAGATTCTGTGAATGTTTACAGAAACTTTATGGGGAAGTTTTATTTTTTTAAAGCCACATATTTTGCACCATTCTTTGAACTGATTATGTTTTCAGCTAGGTGGTAGTATGATTCTTTTCTTTCATTTAACCACCTATACCTGTATGCTCTTCTAGCAGTTACAGGCATAACTGAAGGGTTATACAAGGAGCTATCATGCTAGATTCCTTGAAGCCTGAAGTTGACTGTGAAGGTACACTTTGAATGGGTTCCATTTGGCTACAGGCTCCATCTTTCACAGAAAGAGCTCAGCACCCTCAACATCCCCCGCCCCACTTCCACACAGTCAATGCATGGCAAATTCTTAAAGCCTCCCTCCCACGGTACCCCCTTACTCTGTCATCTTCTTGATTCAATCTCTCAAACCTCCTACTTCAATTTTTCCTAACCCATGTTAATCCTTTTGCTTTGGATCAAATCAAGTTTCATTTTGGGCCCATCAGATTTGATGCTTAAGAACATCTTTTGATTCCCCAGCCATTATTTGGTTTCTAGATTCAATTCCCCTTTCCTCTGCCCTCGGCTGAGGGCTAGCCCCACACTCAGGCTGGGCACAGTCCAAGGACTCCTTTTTAACAAGAGGACAAGACAAGTTCAGACACACCCCTGAAATATTGTAAAGTTCCTCATTTCTACATCTCCTGGGTCAATACTGTGAGGAGGAAAAGAAGAAGGAGGAGGGGGAGGAAGAGGGAAAGAAGAAAGAGAAGCAGGAAGGGGGAAAGGGAAGACAGAGGGAAGAGAGGGGGAGAGAAGAAAAGAAAAATTCAACCAACTATTTGTTATGCCTCCCTCTAGGACCCACACAGGGCATGGATGAATTAGGTGAGTAGCTATTACACTGATCTTTTCCAACAGAATTGCTTTTTGGGGCTCATTCTTCTGAACAGTCATAGGGTCTGTAAATCAGAGACTGTGTCTATACAGCAATGAGTTAACAAGTTAGAAAATGAATCCATCAGTTGAAGCCTGGTCTTTGTCTTGTCACATTGGCCAGTTTATTGTTTTATGCTAAACTGACTGAACTGGCTTCTTTTGACAAAGAGACACAGCTTGAAAATGACTTTGCTTTGTTTGGTGACATGATGGGTTTATTATAAAACCAGCTCTGAAAGGAAAGAGAAGCAGCATGGATTTCAAACCCACCCTCCTCCCAAAATTAGCCCCTCATGACTCATGTAGAATGAGATGCAATCCTGGTGTTTATGCTCAGGGAGAACATGGGGAGTTTTTCCATGCAACATAAGAAAATTGTAATAACATCATGGGGTAGAGCTGGCATAGAAAGACATCTTTAATTAATCCCATTCTACAACTGAGTCATTTGAGAGGCCTCAACTACTCATGTGGAAAGAAGTCCAAGAATTGTGACCAAGCATCAATCTACAGCTGCTGAGAGTTTTCTCTGTAGCCAGAACTGTAATAGGAGTTCCTGTGGGAAAGGAAAGACCCAAACCCTGACCTCAAAGTGCCTGCAATTTCTTGAGCCAAGACAGACAAGATGAAATATTATAAGGGAGGACCACAGGACTGTATAGACCTCGTGTAACTACAAGCTCTTCTTTACAAGAAATTCAGCCTTAGGGATGGAGTGTTTCCCAGTCCTGGCTGCCTGCAGATGGCATGTCTTATATCTATTCATGCGTGTATATAGGAACTCTTCACCATACAAAATAGAGGTGGCTGCTGTTCGTTCTCAGTTCTGCCACCTCAGCCTCTACTTTCATTTATACAGCCTTTATTTCTTCACACTCTGCCAAAAGTCCTGTCTTTGTGACACAACCACCCAACAGGTCGTAACAATCAAAACTGCTGCATGTGTCTCTAGGCTGCTCTGTACTTTAGAAAGCTCTTCACGCATGTAATTTCATGTAATGCTCTCAACAGCCATTTGAAGATGTAAGTAATATTCCCATTTCACACATGAAGAAATTGTGACTCAAAGACTCTGTTAATTGTTCTCAAAACTGGCTGAGTATTAGAGTCACTCGGGAAGCTTTAAAAAAAAAAAATTAAAATTCCCAGATCGACTGCAAAGGTGCAGTAAGTTATTTTGCCATAAATTACCAGTCTTTGGGGAAAAAAAAAACAAAACTGGTTTGTCCAAGGACACACAAGGCTTAATCTGGCAAAACCAAGTATCAGATTTTTACCTTTTGTGTTCAAATAAAACAAGACCATCCGATATCCCTGCAAGTCCTATAGCTTGCAGCTCTACCTCACGTGATCCATTTTGTGCCACACAGTGAAGGCTAATCGAGGTACACTTTGGTTGCCTGCTGTGGGAAGGTTTGTGCGTGTGAGTTTTATCAAACCCAGGGTTAGAAGGTGAAGGCCCAGGTTTGCAAGGCCCTGACAGGAACAAGATTTGTTCCAGCTGGTCAATATTTTATTGAAAAGCAATGAAGGAGAAAGAATTCCATAAGCTTCCAATGAAAAGAAGCTTTTAAAAATCTTTGAAATATAAGGCTGCTGATGAAGTAGAACTGTACTTAATTTTAATCTTCTCAACCCCCATCTCATCAAGAATTTGGAGCATGCAGTTGGTTAAGCGACTGCCTTCGGCTCAGGTCGTGATCCCAGGGTCCTGGGATCGAGCCCCGCATCGGGCTCCCTGCTCCGTGGGAAGCCTGCTTCTCCCTCTCTCACTCCCCCTGCTTGTGTTCCCTCTCTCGCTGTGTCTCTCTCTGTCAAATAAATAAATAAAATCTTTAAAAAAAAAAAAAAGAATTTGGAGCATGAATGGGCTTGTGGATGACCATGCCGATCAAAGCCACTATATATTTGTATGCCCTGCCCAAAGGAACAAAAATATGGGAGACATTACACCCGCTATCCTCAACCCTTATGGCACTTCCCTAATTGTGCCACCCTAAGAAGACACTGTTTCCTAATTAACATTAAGTGGTGGATGTGTTAATGAGCCAGATGGTAGAAATCCTTTCACAATGTCTATGAATATCAAGTCACTGTGATGTACACTTCAACTTTCTTAAAATCTTATGTGAATTATACCTCAATAAAGCTGATGAAATAAAAATTAAAATTTTTTACATTAAAAAATAATTAACATTAAGAGGCAAAATGAGTGAAATGCTTCAAAACTCTGTTATCATGAACTATCTGGGGAACTTGTTAAAATGTACTTCTGATTCAGTCAGTCTGGGGCCCTGAGACTCTGCATTTCTAACCTGCTTCCAAATGATGCCAACGCAGCAGTAGGCCTGACCACATTTTGAGTCGTAAGTTGCTAAACTAGACCCACATGCTGTTTCAGATGAGAAATGGCCACTACTACGTAATTAGCTAAAGTAACACATTGACAGGAATCAGAGGCCACCAGACCAAAAAAAAAAAAAAAAAAAAATCAGAAAAGAAATTTAAACAGCTCTTGTAGCGGAAAAAAAAAAAAAATCCTTCACATATTTGTTTGTTGAAAGTGTAGAGTGGGCCAAAGGTGTTTTTGTGTTCCGTATTGCCAGGGAGGGCTCTGGGGGCTAAAAAATTAAGGCAATTTTCCTGGAATGATACAGCTGGCAAAAATCACCATCTCAAACATCAACTGATACCCATGTTTCAACATTGTCTTTTACTGGATCCGCGCCATGACTTACCATTGCAGGATCAGTGTGGGGGCAGTAAGGAGAAACCTCTCCAGGACTGGGAAGTAAGAGGGAACAGGGAGCCGGGTGGGATTGGGAAATAAGATATCCTCTGAGAGTTAAACCCTAAGTGAACTAAAACAGTGATCCATGAAGTCACCCTAAGAAGACAGAAAGCCTCCTAAGCCAGTAACGCTTGACCCTACTCTAATTGTAGGAATTATCACATGTAAAGAAAGAAAGTCTTAATCATAAGAAGGCTGGCCACCACAGAGGCCTGCAAAAAGCCAAGTCACAGAGATTAATTTTGTGTCTGTTGACTAAGGGAGAGACAAAGCCTCATTCAAGAATATGGGGTCTTATGTAAAGAGACAGTGTCTATATCAACACACTAGAGGTGGATCTATCAGACATTCAGGACCTGGCACCACAGAACAGGGGTTGGTCAACTACAGCCTGTGGGCCAAATCCTATTTTTGTAAATAAAGTTTCATTAGACTGCAGGCATATCCATTCATTTACCCATTTTCTGTGGTTACTTTTGCGCTATAGTGGCAGAGTTGAGTAGTCTTGACAAAGGCCATACGGCCCACAAGCCTAAAATCTTTACTATCTGGCCTTCTATAGAAAGATTTTCCTCATCCCTGTCATACATCTTTTCAATCATATAATGAATTCCCTTTGCTCTGAGTCTGAGCTCACTAAGCAAACTTCTGATTATGATTTGGCTTTCTAGGTAGAATACCAACAAAGGAGAGACTGCCTTGGCCATTTCTTATTTCTAGCTGTGTTTACATTCTAGGGTTTTTTGGATTTTTTTTTTTTTTTACATCAATGTCTGGGACCTCACCTTATCTGAATCATCCCATAGTGATGGTTCCTTCCTAAATTTGCTTTAAAAAAAAAGGGGGGGGGGATACTTTGTTAAGCCTATAAGACAAAGGGCTAAACATCTAGATGGTGGTGGATTCACTTCTCTTCACATTAAAGTACATTCTTAATAATTCTGGTGAAGATCTTTGGGAGTAAAATGCAAGCAGTGAGCCTGGGCCCAATTCCCCAACCCACAAGGAGAACATTTACTTTGTTAACCCCAAGAGTAAAAGTCACAAAAGCTTACTTCTACACAGGGAACCTCATTCACTGCTTTGTGATTGTGTTCCATTTCTGGTCCATATAGGTGTTGACCTGACTTTTTCATTCAACTTTGCCTTTTTATCCCTTTTTTAAATTTATATTTTATATTGCCTCATATATTTGTAGC
This sequence comes from Mirounga leonina, assembly GCF_011800145.1. Lineage (NCBI taxonomy): Eukaryota > Metazoa > Chordata > Mammalia > Carnivora > Phocidae > Mirounga > Mirounga leonina. Next base: position 18,099,532 of record NW_023270265.1, on the reverse strand, counting down.
AAAAAAAGGAGTGTCTTGTTACAAACATGCTATAACATCTTGACCAAAACCACCCCTTGCTGACCTCCAATAGAATTCTTGTATTGAGTTTAATTGACTGGGTATCTTATCATTCATTGTTTGGCCGACATTTATTGAGTGCATACTGTGTTGCAGGTATCATGATCCACTCTGGGGATTCAGAGGTGACATTTACATATATGTGCTGTTCTTACAAGTTCACAGCTGGAGGTGAGCTAACCTATTTGGCAATCCACCTCTAAGACTGAACAAAATTGCCACAGTGATTAGTTCCCCAGGTCAGGCTCATTAGCCAAGAGGACAAAACTAATCTTTCCCCTTCAGTTAACTTCATGTCCTCTTTGCTCCTAGTAAGTCACCCAACCCATCAAAGTTTACTTGTCATCTAAACTATTCTCATTTATGAATGTCCTAAATATATGGTCCTTCTACAACACCTTTGATAACATATCCACAAATTAATGCTTTGATAACCAAACTAAAAAATCAACAATACTGAATCTTTAAGTAGACTGCAGCGTCTTTGAGAAGGATATTTATATTTGCATTTTGTTGTTCATTTATTGCCTTCTGCAGAGTTCAAGAAATAACAGACCTCCTGGTGCAGCATCCTTGAGCAGGGTGGGGAATGACCGTGTTTCCCTTAGGGTGCACCCAGGCAGTTCTTTCATGCACTCATCTGCTGTACATATGACCACTGTCTTAATTGTCTTCAGCCCCCTGCTGGGAGAAATCCAAAGAGCCTTAGCTCCAGCTCACCACTGAGGTTGGCAGATTGTTGACTATCAGTACATCCCGCCCTGGCTACAAAACAGTAATTTTGTTTTTAGTGCACAGAGGTACAACATCATTCAGAACACTCAGCAATCACTTTCCTAATTTAAGAAAAATAGAAGGAGCATGGTGAGCCCTTACTGGAAGCATAGTTGAATCAAATCTCTCTTTTAGGATTTTCCTACATAAAATAATGAAAAGGCCTTAGTTATGAAATCACAACTTACAAATCAAAATGCATGAAATTACTTTTCACCACATGTTTTTACTGATATGAGTAAGGCCCACACTGTGTATATTTTAAATTAACCTTAATGCCATTTGTGATCACTGAGAAATTTCTGTCTCAGAGAATTGGTAACAACTTTAGAAATTTAAAAAATTTTTAGTTATAACACTGCTGCCATTGAAGAAACTTATTGAACACTTACAATGTTTCAGGACACTGTTCTCAGCACTTTATGTGTTTTACCTCATTTTCTCTTCACAATAACCTTAATTGACACTTATACAAAGAAGTGAAGGCATAGTGGTATTAAATAATATGCCATATTCATGGATATAGCAAATCCTACCTGGAATTCAAGTAGTCATTCCATGGCCTTCATTCTCACCCAGAATGCTAAGCTACTTCTAAACCTCAGCTGTGTTTACGACTAACACACACCCACAAGCAAGGGCACACACACACACACACACACACAAATGTGTTTGAAGGAAGGCGTGACCTTCACCGTTTCACTCCACAACTCACTTCCATCATGTTCCAATTCCCGGGCTTCTCCTTCAAGCAAGATTTCAATTGTGTGGGGATTTTTACATATCTGAAATTCACATCTGGCATCTCTAAAATGGATGGATTCACTCATTCATGCAAATAGGTACTGAGTTCTCATGCAGGAGACTCTGCAAGGTGCTGGCAGTGCAGTAAGGAACCAAACAGACATCATCTGTGCTTTCATGGAGCTTAAAGTGCAGCGGGAGGACAGGTGGACATAAATTACATGGAGATACGTCACATTGTGGGAAGGGCTCCTGGGAGAAATGCAGTGCAGCTTTCCTTTAGGATCTGATCGGGGAGTGACAAGAGAAACAACAGAAGACTTGCCTAAGAGAATGACCTCTCAGGGGCTCCTGAACAAGTGGGAGTGGGAGCAAGCTGGGTGCAGGGAGATGGGACAGGGCATTCCAGGCAAAGGTCCTGAACAGCAACCAGAAGGGTGTCTTCCACCAGGTTCCCCAGCATTACACTCACACAGTGCACACCCATCAGGAAGTCAACATGCAATCCAGGCACTCTCAATTCTTTTGCCATAAATGGAATTTGGATAAAAGGCCATAACTAAACCGTAATTTTTTCATACTTTGAGCAAATCACTTTTACTGAAAATACTAAAATTGCATGATAGTGGAACTGTTTTGAATACCCAAGCATAATGGTGACTCTGTAATTGAAGTTTCTGTCAGTACTAGTGAATAATTCAAATGTCTCTCAAATGAAATTTTTTACTTTGGCCATGAAAATAATAGCAGATAATATGAATAACAGAAAGAATAGTAGTAGTAGTAGTAGAAGTAGTAGTAGTAGTAGAAGAAGGAGGAGGAGAAAGAAGGAGAAGGAAGAAGGAAGAAGGAGAAAGAAGAAGAAGAAGGAGAAGAAGGAGAAGAAGGAGAAGAAGGAGAAGGAGAAGGAGAAGAAGAAACAACAAGAAGAAAGCTCATGCTCATATCTTGTAACCCGGAGACAAGCAATGTTAACATTTTGGAATGTTTCCTTCCAGTCTTTTTTCTATGGATATTTTACAAAGATTAGGTTGTATAAACAATTTTTTAATTTAATTTACTCATTTAACATAACTGTTTCACTTGTTATTATAAACTCTTCATTAACATCATTTTAATAGCTATATAATATTTCATCATGTAAATATATCCCAGTTTACCTATTTCCCAATGGTTGAGCATGTGGATAATTTCCAATGTTCAGTACATAACAAATAATATATGATAACAAATGGCATATAACAAATGATATATCATAAATAATACATTGCAGGGACGCCTGGGTGGCTCAGTTGGTTAAGCAACTGCCTTCGGCTCAGGTCATGATCCTGGAGTCCCGGGATCGAGTCCCACATCAGGCTCCCTGCTCGGCGGGGAGTCTGCTTCTCCCTCTGACCCTCCCCCCTCTCATGCTCTCTCTCTCTCATTCTCTCTCTCAAATAAATAAATAAAAATATTAAATAAATAAATAAATAATACATTGCATAAAACTTATTTTTTTTTAATTTTTTTATTGTTATATTAATCCCCATACATTACATCATTAGTTTTAGATGTAGTGTTCCATGATTCATTGTTTGTGCATAACACCCAGTGCTCCATGCAGAACGTGCCCTCCTCAATACCCATCACCAGGCTAACCCATCCTCCCACCCCCCTCCCCTCTAGAACTCTCAGTTTGTTTTTCAGAGTCCATCGTCTCTCATGGTTCATCTACCCCTCCGATTACCCCCCCTTCATTCTTCCCCTCCTGCTATCTTCTTTTTTTTTTTTCTTAACATATATTGCATTATTTGTTTCAGAGGTACAGATCTGAGATTCAACAGTCTTGCACAGTTCACAGGGCTTACCAGAGCACATACCCTTCCCAGTGTCTATCACCCAGTCACCCCATCTCTCCCACACCACCCCCACTCCAGCAACCCGCAGTTTGTTTCCTGAGATTAAGAATTCCTCATATCAGTGATGTCATATGATACATGTCTTTCTCTGTTTGACTTATTTCGCTCTGCATAACACCCTCCAGTTTCATCCATGTCGTTGCAAATGGCAAGATCTCATTCCTTTTGAAGGCTGCATAATATTCCATTGTATATATATACCACTTCTTCTTTATCCATTCATCTGTCGATGGACATCTTGGCTCTTTCCACAGTTTGGCTATTGTGGACATTGCTGCTATAAACATGGGGGTGAATGTACCCTTTCAGATCCCTACTTTTGTATCTTTGGGGTAAATACCCAGTAGTGCAATTGCTGGATCATATGGTAGCTCTATTTTCAACTTTTTGAGGAACCTCCATACTGTTTTCCAGAATGGTTGCACCAGCTTGCATTCCCACCAACAGTGTAGGAGGGTTCCCCTTTCTCCACATCCCCGCCAACATCTGTCATTTCCTGACTTGTTAATTTTAGCCATTCTGACTGGTGTGAGGTGGTATCTCATTGAGGTTTTGATTTGGATTTCCCTGATGCCGAGCGATACTGAGCACTTTTTCATGTGTCTGTTGGCCATTTGGATGTCTGCTTTGGAAAAATGTCTGTTCATGTCTTCTGCCCATTTCTTGATTGGATTCTTTGTTCTTTAGGTGTCGAGTTTGATGAGTTCTTTATAGATTTTGGATACTAGCCCTTTATCTGATATGTCATTTGCAAATATCTTCTCCCATTCTGTCGGTTGTCTTTTGGTTTTGTTGACTGTTTCCTTTGCTTTGCAAAAGCTTTTTATCTTGATGAAGTCCCAATAGTTCATTTTTGCCCTTGCTTCCCTTGCCTTTGGCAATGTTTCTAGGAAGAAGTTGCTTCGGCTGAGGTCAAAGAGGTTGCTGCCTGTGTTCTCCTTTAGGATTTTGATGGACTCCTGTCTCACATTGAGGTCTTTCAACCATTTGGAGTCTATTTTTGTGTGTGGTGTAAGGAAATGGTCCAGTTTCATTCTTCTGCATGTGGCTATCCAATTTTCCCAACACCATTTGTTGAAGAGACTGTCTTTTTTCCATTGGACAATCTTTCCTGCTTTGTCAAAGATGAGTTGACCATAGAGTTGATGGTCCATTTCTGGGCTCTCTATTCTGTTCCATTGACCTATGTGTCTGTTTTTGTGCCAGTACCATACTGTCTTGATGATGACAGCTTTATGATAGAGCTGGAAGTCCAGAATTGTGATGCCGCCAGCTTTGCTTTTCTTTTTCAACATTCTTCTGGCTATGCAGGGTCTTTTCTGGTTCCATACAAATTTTAGGATGATTTGTTCCATTTCTTTGAAAAAAGTTGGTGGTATTTTGATAGGGATTGCATTGAATGTGTAGATTGCTCTAGGTAGCATTGACATCTTCACAATATTTGTTCTTCCAATCCATGAGCATGGAACGTTTTTCCATTTCTTTGTGTCTTCCTCAATTTCTTTCATGAGTATTTTATAGTTTTCTGAGTACAGGTCCTTTGCCTCTTTGGTTAGATTTATGCCTAGGTATCTTATGGTTTTGGGTGCAATTGTAAATGGGATCGACTCCTTAATTTCTCTTTCTTCGGTCTTGTTGTTGGTGTATAGGAATGCCACTGACTTCTGTGCATTGATTTTATATCCTGCCACTTTACTGAATTCCTATATGAGTTCTAGCAGTTTTGGGGTGGAGTCTTTGGGGTTTTCCACATAAAGTATCATATCATCTGCAAAGAGTGAGAGTTTGACTTCTTCTTTGCTGATTTGGATGCCTTTGATTTCTTTTTGTTGTCTGATTGCTGTGGCTAGGACTTCTAGTACTATGTTGAATAGCAGTGGTGATAGTGGACATCCCTGCCACGTTCCTGACCTTAGGGGGAAAGCTCTCAGTTTTTCCCCATTGAGAATGATATTCACTGTAGGTTTTTCATAGATGGCTTTTAGGATATTGAGGTATGTACCCTCTATCCCTATACTCTGAAGAATTTTGATCAAGAAAGGATGCTGTACTTTATCAAATGCTTTTTCTGCATCTATTGAGAGGATCATATGGTTCTTGTTCTTTCTTTTGTTAATGTATTGTATCACGTTGATTGATTTGCGGATGTTGAACCAAACTTGAAGCCCAGGGAGAAATCCCACTTGGTCGTGGTGAATAATCCTTTTAATGTACTGTTGGATCCTATTGGCTAGTATTTTGGTGAGAATTTTTGCATCCATGTTCATCAGGGATATTGGTCTGAGGTTCTCCTTTTTGATGGGCTCTTTGTCTGGTTTTGGGATCAAGGTAATGGTGGCCTCATAAAATGAGTTTGGAAGTTTTCCTTCCATTTCTATTTTTGGAACAGTTTCAGAAGAATAGGTATTAAATCTTCTTTAAATGTTTGGTAGAATTCCCCTGGGAAGCCATCTGGCCCTGGGCTTTTGTGTTTTGGGAGATTTTTGATGACTGCATCAATTTCCTTAGTGGTTATAGGTCTGTTCAGGTTTTCTATTTCTACCTGGTTCAGTTTTGGTAGTTGATACATCTCTAGGAATGCATCCATTTCTTCCAGGTCATCTAATTTGCTGGCATAGAGTTGCTCATAATATGTTCTTATAATTGTTTGTATTTCTTTGGTGTTGGTTGTGATCTCTCCTCTTTCATTCATGATTTTATTGATTTGGGTCATTTCTCTTTTCTTTTTGGTAAGTCTGGCCAAGGGTTTATCAATCTTGTTAATTCTTTCAAAGAACCAGCTCCTAGTTTCGTTGATCTGTTCTACTGTTCTTTTGGTTTCTATTGCATTGATTTCTGCTCTGATCTTTATTATTTCTCTTCTCCTGCTGGGTTTAGGCTTTATTTGCTGTTCTTTCTCCAGCTCCTTTAGGTGTAGGGTTAGGTTGTGTACTTGAGACCTTTCTTGCTTCTTGAGAAAGGCTTGTATTGCTATATACTTTCCTCTTAGGACTGCCTTTGCTGCATCCCAAAGATTTTGAACAGTTGTGTTTTCATTTTCATTGGTTTCCATGAATTTTTTAAATTCTTCTCTAATTTCCTGGTTGACCCATTCATTCTTTAGTAGGATGCTCATTAGCCTCCATGTATTTGAGTTCTTTCCGACTTTCCTCTTGTGATTGAATTCTAGTTTCAAAGCATTGTGGTCTGAAAATAGGCAGGGAATGATCCCAATCTCTTGGTACCAGTTGAGACCTGATTTATGACCTAGGATGTGATCAATTCTGGAGAATGTTCCATGGGCACTAGAGAAGAATGTGTATTCCGTTGGTTTGGGGTGGAATGTTCTGAATATGTCTGTGAAGTCCATTTGGTCCAGTGTGTCATTTAAAGTCTTTATTTCCTTGTCGATCTTTTGCTTAGACGATCTGTCCATTTCAGTGAGGGGGGTGTTAAAGTCCCCCACTATTATTGTATTGTTGTCGATGTGTTTCTTTGCTTTTGTTATTAATTGCCTTATATAATTGGCTGCTTCCATGTTAGGGGCATAGATATTTACAATTGTTAGATCTTCTTGTTGGATAGACCCTTTAAGTAGGATATAGTGTCCTTCCTCATCTCTTATTACAGTCTTTGGTTTAAAATCGAATTTGTCTGATATAAGGATTGCCACTCCAGCTTTCTTTTGGTGTCCATTAGCATGGTAAATGGTTTTCCACCCCCTCACTTTCAACCTGGGGGTGTCTCTGGGTCTAAAATGAGTCTCTTGCAGACAGCATATTGATGGGTCTTGTTTTTTAGTCCAATCTGATAGCCTGTGTCTTTTGATTGCGGCATTTAGCCCATTTACATTCAGGGTAACTATTGAAAGATAGGAATTTAGTGCTACTGGATTGCCTGTAAGGTGACTGTTACTATATATTGTCTGTGTTCCTTTCTGGTCTATGTTACTTTTAGGGTCTCTCTTTGCTTAGAGGACCCCTTTCAAGATTTCTTGTAGGGCTGGTTTTGTGTTTGCAAATTCCTTTAGTTTTTGTTTGTCCTGGAAGCTTTTTATCTCTCCTTCAATTTTCAATGACAGCCTAGCTGGATAGAGTATTCTTGGCTGCATATTTTTCTCATTTAGTGCTCTGAATATATCCTGCCAGTCCTTTCTGGCCTGCCAGGTCTCTGTGGATAGGTCTGTTGCCAATCTAATGTTTCTACCCTTGTAGGTTACATATCTCTTCTCCTGAGCTGCTTTCAGGATTTTCTCTTTGTCTCTGAGACTTGTAAGTTTTACTATTAGATATCGGGGTGTTGACCTATTTTTATTGATTTTGAGAGGGGTTCTCTGTGCTTCCTGGATTTTGATGCCTGTTTCCTTTCCCAAATTAGGGAAGTTCTCTGCTATAATTTGCTCCATTATACCTTCTGCCCCTCTCTCTCTTTCTTCTTCTTCTGGGATCCCAATTATTCTAATGTTGTTTCATCTTATGGTATTGCTTATCTCCCGAATTCTGCCCTCGTGATCCAGTAGTTGTTTCTCTCTCTTTTTCTCATCTTATTTTCCATCATTTGGTTCTATATCACTGATTCTCTCTTCTGCCTCATTTATCCTAGCAGTTAGCTCCCCCATATTTGATTGCACCTCATTAATAGGCTTTTTTATTTCTACTTGGTTAGATTTTAGTTCTTTTACTTCTCCAGAAAGGGTTTCTCTAATAACTTCCATGCTTTTTTCAAGCTCAGCTAGTATCTTGAAAGTGATGATTCTGAACTCTAGATCTGACATCGTACTAATGTCCGTATTGAGTAGGTCCCTGGCAGTCGGTACTAATTCTTGTTCTTTTTGTTGAGGTGATTTTTTCCGTCTTGTCATTTTGTCCAGAGGAGAATAGATTAATGAGAGAACAAAATGCTAACAGGGTAACAACGTCCCCAGAAAATATACTCTAAACAAATCAGAAAAGACCTGAAGCAGTGGGAAAAGACAGGGAAAGAGAGAAAAAAGAAAAAAAAAAAAGATAAAGATAAAGATAAAAACAAACAAAAACAGAACAAAACAAAACAAAAAAAACCAGAATGTGATCAAATATGATCAGGCTGGTATATAGATCAGTGCCACACACTAGATTTTGGGTGTATTTGGTCTGTTAGAAGAAAGTGCCTCCCAAAATTTTAAAGAAAGAAAAACTTATATATGTACAAAAAAAGGGTTGATATGGTGAAGGGATGGAATATGACTGTAAAGATGGAAATTATAAAAAATTTTATAAAAGGAATTGATAAGAAGTTGTTTGAAAAAAAAAGAAGAGGATTTAAAAAAAGAAAAAAGAAAAAAAAGGAGAGAATGTGATCAGGCAGGGGAGTAGAAAAAACCATACACTAGAGATTTAGGGTATATTTTGATCTGTTAGAAGAAACTATCTCAAAATTTTAAAGAGAGAACAACTTATATATATATATATGCCAAAAATATGGGTAACTACTATGAAGGGATAGAATATGACTCTAAAAATGAAAAATAAAAATGAAAAATAAAAAATTTTTTTTAAAAAAGGAATTGATAAGATGTTGGTTGAAAAAGAGAAAAAGAAAAATTCAAAAAAAAAAAAAGACAGTTAAAAAATTAACTTTGAAAGACTAAAGAATCATGGTAAAAAAGCCATGAATTCTATGTGCAGTATTCCCCTAGCGCTGGAGTTCTGCTGTTCTCATTGATCGGTAGACTTGGTCTTGGCTGGCTGTTCTCGCTGATCTTCTGGGGGAGGGGCCTGTTGCCGTGGTTTCCAAAAGTCTTTGCCGGAGGCGGAATTGCCCCGCCCTTGCCCCCTCCCGGCTAAGTAATCTGCTTGGGTTTGCTCCGGGAGCTTTTGTTCCCTGCAAGCTCTCCATCCAGCTTTGGAGGACGAGAGTAAAAATGGCGGCCTCCCAATCTCCGCCTCGGAGGAGCCAAGAACTCAGGGCCCCTCTCCTCAGTGTGCCCCCAGAGAAAAGCAGTCAGTCACTCCTGTCTCCCTGGTCTCCAGCCACACTCCATGCTCAACCGGCCTGTGACCGCGCGTTTCTATCTCTGGCACCCGACCCCGTGTGGAATCTCCAAACCCAGCAGATCCCTGTGGTGTGCTCCTGCGCTGCTCCTCCCTGGGGAGGAAGGGGAGTCTCCCCGGTTCTGCCACTTGTTGGGTCCCTGCTGGAGGAGCAGTGGCCCAACTGTGCCGCGGATCACGGTTTATGGCAACCCCGAGCTGAGAGCCCGTGCCTGGGCTCCGCCTCTGCAGCCGGCTTCCCGGCTCCGTTACCTGGGAGCTCTGCCACACTCAGGCACCCCCGGTCGTTCTGTGACCCAGGGGTCCTGAGACCACACTGTCCCGCGAGGGTTCCACCCCCAGCTTAGCCACCAGAGTGACGTCCCTCAGCGGAGCTGACTTCTAAAAGTTCTGATTTTGTGCTCCGTGGCTCTGTCACTTGCCAGAAGCGGCCGACGGAGGCCCCTCCCCCGCCGTCTATCCTCCCAAATATCGCCTCGTATTCACTTCTCTGCACACCCTACCTCCCAGAATGTGGTCGCTTTTCTGTTCAGAGAGTTGTTGCTCTTCTTTTCTTCGATCTCCTGTTGAATTCGTAGGTGTTCAGAATAGTTTGATCCCTATCCAGCTGAATTCCTGAGAGGAGACGAAATCCAGGAGACCTCCGCCATCTTGCTCTGCCCAAAACTTATTTATTTAAAGCATAAGAAGTTCAGAATAGAACTCAGTAAATAGTAGACATTATTGTCAAGTGATTAAGTAACCAAGAGCTTATTTGTATATCTGAAGAGAACTGAAGAAAGTCACAAAGCAGATTACAAAGCAAAATAAGCTCTAGTGAGCACTGATCTTCAACCGCACCCACTCCTGTCTTGAACTGTTAACTGGTTTCTACATCAATCTTAAGATAGCCTGCAGTAAACATTAATGGGTGTTTTGTCATGTTGGAGAATCCGAGCAAGCCATCCTAACATCCCATTTGTGAAATGATGTGCCACGTTAACACATTTTATAAACGTAATCTGCCTAATTGAATAATGTAATATTTATGACACTAGCTTGACTCACACAATTACACACAGACACACACATCCATACACATACACACAGAGGAGTTATAATTGATTACATCTTGGTTCTTCTATACTTTGAACATGCCCTGGTACTTTCTGAGTTGATATTTAGTGAGCCAACTCAAGAGCCATTTGAGTTGCCAACTTCCATCTCTTTAACATAGGATATTTATTTGATGTGAAAGCAAATTTGAATTGAAACTTTTCTTCTTCTAATTAGGTTCTGTTGAGTGGGTAAATGCCTATTTTCCATTTTCCAGATGCTACGACTCTTGGACAGACTTTCCACAGGGAGGCATTGACAAGAGACAGACAATACAGGGCGCCTGGGTGACTCAGTCATTAAGCGTCTGCTTTCGGCTCAGGTCATGATCCCAGGGTCCTGGGATCGAGCCCCGCATTGGGCTCTCTGCTCCGTGGGGAGCCTGCTTCTCCCTCTCCCACTCCCCCTGCTTGTGTTCCCTCTCTCGCTGTGTCTCTCTCTGTCAAATAAATAAATAAAATCTTTTTAAAAAAAAGAGAGAGACAATACATCCATTGTGCCATGAGTAAGGACAGTGCTAGATGAAAAGTGAGCTTTGAACACTGGTGACTGGGCCTTTCAGACCCTTCAACGACCCCCTCACTCCATGCCAGCATCTAAAAAGAGTGACTATGTAAACTGATGCATAGTGACCACACAGACAGATGTCACTTAGCCTGAATCTGTTGGAAGCAAGGGATGTTTGGGGCTAATACCGACATTTCAGAGTCAAACTCACTAGGTTTGGTTCTGGGATCATCCATACACTATTAATGTATGTATACATACATTATACATACATTATATGTGTGTGTGTGTATATATATATATACACAGTGTCATAAATATTACATTATTCAATTAGGCAGTTTCTTAATCTTTTTGTAAGTCACTTTGTTTTTTTTAATGGAGATGACAATAGTGCCTACTCTATGGGATTGTTGAGAGGATTAAATTAAATTAAATCCACTGAAAGCTCTTAGTGCAGTGTCTGGCACATGGAAAGCACCCAATGAATTATTACCATCATTATAACTATTACTTATATCAATGAGTTAAATATTTTTATTCCATTAGATCGATCTGATGAGGAATATAATTTTTAAACTTCCCTTACTCTTCTTTAATATGCTGTTAGAAATCTGTTCACCCTGGCACCAATCTATTTGAAACACAGAAGTTGTTGCAAGGGCAGAGGATAGGTAATGAACACCTTAGCATTACCTCCACCCAAAGAAATATTTCCTTTCATTCATCCCAAAGCTCCATGAAAGCAGGAACTCTGTCTGCCTCATTGACTAGCAGCAAGTACAATGCCTGGCACATAATAGGAACATGCATAGTCTATCTTTAAGTGGGTAAATAAATAATCCTAAAATAACTCCCCAATTTCACAAATGCCTATTTCTAAGCTCAATTCAAGTGAACACAGTTTCTCTCTTTTTATGGAAGTCGCCAAAATGGAACCTTTTCAACAAGCATTTCCTTAACTTCAGAAATGCCACTGCCCTTGGTGAGCACAGGTAGTTTTGGCTTTCTCGAGAAAAAGCACCATATGTCAACCTCAGAGAATGTGGTGGGCCTAGCACAAGGTCCACATGATTTTTCTAACTCTTCAAAACAAGTATTACTCAGATTTTTCAGAAGTTGCCAACTTAGTAAACAATTCTCTGTGCAAACTAGAGACTGCATTTGAAAGTTGAAATTTCATCATATCTGCTGGTTTCTGAGCCCTCATCCAACTGGGACATTTGTTTGTAGCACCAGGAGGAGATGAAATCCCCAAACTGTGGTTGGATTTTTATTCAAATCGTTACAAGATTAATTCATGGCATTTCCCTCTAGCAGCAGTCCGACCTATATTACTTTCTATGTCTCCCCTCCTCTAGCCAAATAACTTTCCTCTTCCCTTACAAATCTCTCCTCCCTGTTCTGTGTTTTTTTAGAATGCCCATGCCAGAGCAATTTATGGAGATACCTAAAGCACATTCCAGGATGTCACCCTCCTGCCATAAATTCTGAAATAGATCATGGGCATAAAACCCAGTTTGTTTAGAACAGTCTGACTTCATGACAGTTGCCCCAAAATTCCATCCAGCTTAACATTTTTCCAGATTTTTTTCATTTGTAATGAAGTACCATTAATAGTAAGAGTTGCTCTGAAATAGGCCTGGATTGGTCGACCTTCACTTTGAGTTTCCAACTTCTGCCATGCTCTCATTTAGCAGCACGTGAGATGCATTTGCAGAAAAAAGACCTTTCATCTTAACTCATAAAATCTGGAGGAAAACCAGCAATCACTCTCTTTTTCTGACCCTTTACAGACCCTTTCAAGGATAGCATGCAGGGTGCGAAAATGAAGTGTGCTTACTCCTTCTGGTTTCAGGAGGTAGCATTTCATGTATTAAGTGCCAAAATTTTTAGCTTTGGAAGCTTTTAGCAAATTGCAATTATTGAAAACAAAGCTGTGAGCAGGAAGACATTTAAATTGATCCTTACAAAAGAAAGGAACAAAACAATTGAAGCAAGGGGTCAAATGGTATAGAAGACTTAATTCTGAAATTCTGTAATTGCACTTTGGAATATCCTGACTTAGGGAAAGAAACTTTGACAGAGTCCTGGCAAGGAAAGAAGAAATAGCTCACATACCAAAAAACAGCTCACCAAAGAACAATAGACCTCTTGAAAGCAATATAATTCTGTGCAGAAATCATTTTCAATCTAGAAATTGAAACCCTAAAATACAATCAGTTAAGTAGGAGATAGAATAAAGACACTTTAAGACAAGTGAGCTCTTAGGAAATTTACCTCCTATGCACCTTCCCCTGGAAGCTACTGAAAGGTACGCTTCACCAAAATGAGGACCAAGACTCTCTTGGTGAGAGAGAAGTGGAACCCAAGAAACAGGGCATCCCAGATAGGAGAGGGACAAAGGGAATTCCTAGGATGAGAAAGAGCAGACCCAGAACAATACTGTGTAGTTGGTCTCAAGAGCAGTTAGCCCAGACTGGATGATACAGGAGACTTCGGGGCTGGCGGGGGCGGGGGGGGGGTGGCACTCAAAGGACAAAATAGCTGACAGATAACTTGATTTGTTGCCTACACTGCGAGATATTTTTTGAGAAGTTTGAGGCAGATTTAGTTAGGTAGAATTAAAATAAGCCTTAAAAACTGAGGCATTGGGTGCCTGGGTGGCTCAGTCATTAAGCGTCTGCCTTCGGCTCAGGTCATGATCCCAGGGTCCTGGGATCGAGCCCCGCATTGGGCTCCCTGCTCAGTGGGAAGCCTGCTTCTCCCTCTCCCACTCCCCCTGCTTGCGTTCCCTCTCTCGCTGTCTCTCTCTGTCAAATAAATAAAAATAAATAAATCTTTAAAAAAATAAAAAATAAAAATAAAAACTGAGGCATTTATTAACTCAGGAAAAAAAAAGTTGAACAAGAAAGGAAATATATGACTGACTATGTCTGTACCCAATGGTGATATAGGCATTTCGAGGGTTTAGCAGAAGTGGTCGGGGGAAGAGTAGGGATTCTCAGCTTATTAGATTAAGTTAATGGAAAAACAACTGATAATATATTAAAATCAAAAAAGCAAGAATAAGCAAATTATTTAGAAATAGAGGTAAATGCCAGGAGAAACTGCTAAAATAGTTGTGTCTGGGTGGCACAAGAAGGAAATGAGGAAGAAAGAAAAGAAGCCGGTAATTTTTGTTTTTAATTAACCTTGGAATACTCTTTGACTTTAAAAAAAAATATGTACATGTATTATTTTGATTTAAAAACTAGTACCTTTCCAATTCCCCCCACCCCCCCCCCCGCATCCCCAACCCTTTTTAAACCATTAGTGGGTGAGGCATCTTGCACAGGTCTGGGGAGAGAGGCAGGAAAGAAGTGGATGAAAAAGAACTTTGGGCAGCCCTGAGGACAAGTGAAGGAAGAAAGCAGTTGACTCCACACTTAGCTCGAGGCCAGCCCTGCAGAGAACTGTCTCAGAGTACCCCGGCTCAGCATCCTGGGTTTGGCACACTCATCAGTAACGCCTTTGATGATGACAGCTAAGACAGGAGTTACAACTTGTCATCAGAGATCCTCCTGCAAGTGATCTGGAAGAGGGAGCAAACACCTTGGCAGGCTCTGGTGGTAGATATCTGTTCTAACTAAGGTTGTCAGTCTGGTCAGGGACTCTCTCTTTTTTGTGGTAAGTTCCTGCTTGTGTAGCTCTCTTTGGTTTCTACATGTCCAGTAATTTAGGAGACAACTGTTGAAGAGCTAGTTAATGGGTTGTGGATGGGTGCCTGGGTCTTTAGCTCGGCTGTCATCCTTCTTACAGTTCTAGCTATGTTTTATGTGTTTTCATTTTTCTGGTGATTCTTTATTAATGTTTAATTGCAGGTACTAAGGGGAGAAGTTTCCAAAATGCTGAAGCAAGAGTCAGTGGGATTATTCTGGAGCCCCCGCATAAGAGATTCCATCCCCTTCCATTAAAACATGTGATGAGCATTACCTGGGCACTGTAAGACATTTTAAAACATGAAAATCTGACCTGCATCCAGCTCTCTGAGGATGCACCACCTAAAGAGAGACTTGTATAGAAATATCTCTATCCACCGAAGTCTCTTCGGTGCTAAGAGAAGGTGGCTGGCCAGAGGCTCTGGGTGAGATCCCAGCAAGGCCTTGAAGAATGGGTAGGATTTCTCAGTGGAGATGAGTTGCATGGAAACCAAGTAGAAGGAGTAGCATGGAGAAAGGCATGGGGAATGAGAGTGCTTTTGGAAAAGGAGAAGTGGGAGGGTGTTGTAGGACCACGGTGTATGCAGGCACATGGGAGTATACACTGAAGACACAAAAAAGCTGAAGACAGAAACTTTTGGGAGGAAATATAATGACTTCAGTTTCCTCTTCATTAAATTTTTCTTTTGTACTGAAGTCTTGTTGCCTGGGAGATTGAAAGAATGCCCAAGACAGAAATAGATGAGTGGGAAAGGGGAGTGGTCTGGAATTCAACTTGAGCTGTGTTGATTTGGAGAGTATGGTGGCGCTTTCCATGCAGAAAGCTCCAGTGTTTGTAAATGTGACATGGAGGAGCAGGTGAGAGGGCAGAGGTGAGTTTAAAGATGAGGTAGTCAGTGCTACAGAGGTGACAAAACATAAGGGAAATGAGCTCCCGTTAGGAATGAGCACAGAGGACAGAAGACCAAAAATGGGGGCTGTTCGTGGACAGGAGCCAATAAAAGAGGACAGAGAAGTAGAGATGAGAAGGCTCACAGCACTGCAGGAAAGAAAGAATGTGTTGTAGAAACCCAAAATGCAGAGTTTGAATTGGTGGGTGGCCAAAGAAGCCCTTCAGGCATAACTGGGTGAAGACAGGGAAAAGGCTGTCAGCCTGGCAATGAAGAGGTCACTAGTAAAAACGAAAGCAAACGTGGTTGGGGCCGGAGTGAGGCATCAAGGACAGGCTGGAAGGAGATGAGAGGAGCAAGCAGGGTAAACCTCTTGTTGAAGGAAAGATGATGTTGATGGAAATTACACTAGCCCCTTGGTAACTGGGGTTAATTACATTAAGCCTGTGGGTTTAACAACAACTGTCAGCAAACAAACAGATGCACCTTCCTGTGGCAATAGATAAATATTTCTATTCGGTGTCTGTATCTTCTTACTTTATTGCCTTCTCTGATTTTACTTGGCACTTATTGATTGATTTCAGAGAGACAGAGACTAGACAATTTGGGGAATTAATGTGATTACCTCCTCTTCTATACATTGCCATTATTTAGTCAATTTCATGTGGTTCAAACCAATTACAAGGGAGTAGGAAACTATTTGGGTAGTGGCGATTAGCAGTACAGTAGGTAACAGGCACATTCAGAGCACCGGCGACTTGGGATTGCTCTCCAGGTTTGTGGTCCACCACCCTTTTTGAGGACGGCCGGCCGATGTGCCTGGAGAGTGTGACTAAGTGTGGCTGGAGCAGAGTGAGCAAGGGGAGAGGGTCAGGAGAGGAGGTCACAGAGGAAAAGAGGCCCAGGCGTTGAGGGAGAACCTCAAGGGCCATCCTAAGGACTCGGGCTCTTATTCTGAGTGAGAGCGTGCGTAGCCAGTTCCTCAGCCGCATCTGTCTTTCATATCATGTCACTCATGCCTTCCTAGCGGTTGTTTTTTCAATATAGTTATGTTATTTTAAGTCCTTAGAAAATGGCCTGTAACCTTGGAAGTTATACTTTATGATTGATAAATTAGAAGTTGTTGACAATTTCAATGGCCTTTGTTTATCATAAAGAGCCTTAGCAGTTTTAACTGAGAAAATACTCTCTCTGGCAGTGCCGGAGTGTTCAGTAAGTTACATGTCAGTTCTGCTAATGGTGACGTTTTCACCTCTAATTTTTTTCATGGTGAAATTTTGAATCTTTTCAGCCCAGAAAGTTTCACAGATTTATCTTTTCGCCTTCATCCCTACACCTGTTCTTTGACAAGTATTTTTATAAAACAAAAGCTGTTGAGCAAGTTGTCTCTATTTATGATTGTTTGGAATCTGTTATCATACTTAGATACTGCAAAAGTGTACATTGTATCCATGTCATTTCGTTCCGTTATAAAATATGACTTTGTCCTGTTTAACTGGAAGCCCTTTAACTCATATTTTTTTTAGCAACAATTCTGTGCCAGGCATTATATTATTTCAGTGGCTCCCCTGTGATTTTTAATATTGCAATTGACTTTGATGTTCATTACCTGGAGTCAGGTCAAACTGGGTAAGGGCATGGTCCCCCACTAGTCTGCCCTCACTTCAGATCAGTTACAAGATCGGGTGTTCCCAGGCCACATTTTTCTAACCTACTGGTTTGAGAACATATATGTCTGGTTATGAAGCTGGCAACTTCAATCTCTTATATAGTATTTATGATAACTTCCAAGACTGCTCTTTTTATGATTCAAGCCCCTTCTGTCTCCCTCAAAGGAGACAAGAGTAGGAAACAAGGTATCTTAAATTTGTATAAAATGTGCACATTTTAACTTAGATTTAGATCCCTTTCTCCAACACACATTTTTGCCGTCTTTCACAATTCCCCCTCTTTCCCACACCGTAGCCACCCACGTCTTCCGGTCAGGGATCAAAGGATCATTATTCAGAGATATACAGACTAACTACTGCAAATCTCACCTTCATCCCAAGAGAAGCCTGCTCACCAGCTTGCTAGCTCTTGGTATTCTCAATGTCTACTTAAGGACACAGACTTTTTTGGACATCTTAAGGCTTGGGGCCCTCACATATGCTTGGCAAGAAAATACCCAGAATTCATAGATTCTAGAGCCAGGAGAGTTTCTACAGATGCAACAGATAATTGCTGTCTTGTGATTTATAGATTGTCTATTGCAGAATGGCAGTGAGCAGAAGCGTGGCCTGTTACTGGAGCAGCAACACCTTCTAATCCCCAGTGCTGAACTGGAAAACTTCAGTGGCCTCCTGGTTCTGTTGACATGATCATCACGTTCGCTAGCAATTGTATTTGTGTAGCCATGAATATAGTGCTCCAATGATTAGGGCCATTGCCATCATCGTCCATGATGATGAAGTCACTCTTCAAGAATTCAAAATTCAAGATTCAAGAAATTGATGCTAGAGGGGGAATAGACTGATTCATCTCTCATACTTCCTGCCTCACAGGTTAATGTTTTAAAGCTTCAGGATTCAGAAGGCAAGAAGCTACCCTAGACGCAAACAAAACCTCAACTCCCACTCCCTGACCCACTGCTGCACATGTTGAGAGACCAAAGGGAAAGGAAGAGCCTCTGGAGAGACAGTTAGGGTGGACATGGAGCTATATTTCAGCAACAACCAAAAATATATATTCTTTGATTTAGGAGGAGGAAAGTAATGTAGACCATGAAAGATTAAGGTGACAGTCATTAAGAAAATACCTAAAGAAATTTGACTTTCACTTTGACTTCACCTTTTTTAGATGGAGAATATGTATATGGCCTCTTCTGAATATTGTCAGCTCGGAGCATCATATGGCAGTTTTTCTCTTGAGGAGTCAACCCTCCATAATCCATCACTGTTGTGAGTTAGGCTGACAATTTTTACCTGACACCAATCACAAAGAACTTTGACACAAACTACTTTTAGGAGATTCAAGCAAACACCAAATTCTGTAAAAGAACTATTTGAAGAATAAAATATGACAATTTAATTATATGTCACATTCTGATCCTTTTTTCCTGGTTAATTCAAAGTGCTTGTATGGGATCGATATCTACTCAAAATTGGAAATATGTTAAATATGTCTTTTAGTATCTTTTAGTATCTTCCCTAGAAATGTCCAATCAGTAGACTGAGTCCATAGTAGTTGGGCAAACTGTTGGGGGAAAAAATGAAGCCACATTGTTTTTCTCCCCCAAGGACCCACAGATGAAGAAGAAACTTCACCAAAACTACTTTTGAAGAAAAAAAAAAAACATATATATATGTATATATATATATATACATATACATATATATATTTATTAGGCTTGAATTTTACTGTGAATGAATTCTTTAGAACATGTTCTATTTCAGCGTGCCTGCATAAACACAGCCAATGGATTGTCATGGAATTTTTTAATGCATTCCTTTGAGCTTAAAACTTATCACTTTGTAATAAGCAGCCAAAGAGTTTGAAGCTCCATCTGTGAAGCTGCCCAGACAGGCTCAGCAACACACACAAATTCTAAGCCCACTGAGTTGGCCAGACAGTGCAAAAGTCTAAAAGTGGTTCAGCCAATCCTCGTATAAAAATTAATCCTAAAGAAATCATCAAAGTGGGAAAATGTATATATATTCAAGGAGATTCAGTGAACATTTTCTTAAATGACAGCAGAGTTAGAAACTTCTTAAATGTCAGAAAATAAATGATTGTTAAAATATGGAGCAATCATACAGTGGAATACGTGCAGCCTTTATAAATAATGGTACAGAGATACTGATATGAAAAGCGTTTTTATTACTAAATGAAAAAAGCAAGTTACACTTCAGCATGCTCCTATTTTTGCTATATGAGTTTTGTATGTTTATTCACATAGAACACATCTGAAGAATGCATATACAATTAATATAATCTTATGTACGAGGTAGAAAGATGGGCAACTTTTTTTCCTTTTACTATTCTGTATTTTCCAATTTTTCTGCAATAAATATAGATTCCTTATATAATGAAACTTTTAATATCTAAGAAGGATTAGAAATATCAAAGAATAGATGGTTTCGGGGTACCCGGGTGGCCCAGTCGGTTAAGCATCCGACTCTTGATTTTGGCTCAGGTCATGATCTTGGGGTTGTGGGACTGAGCCCCATGTTGGGCTCCTCGCTCAGCATGGAGTCTGCTTGGGATTCTCTCTCTCTACCCCTCCCCACTTGGGCCCTCTCTCCTTCTCTCTCTAAAAAAAAAAAAAAGAAAGAAAGAAAAGCTGGTTTCTTCAGAGACGTTGTAAGAAAGGACTCCTTTCTTCAGTGAATGAAAAGTAAATGTGGCCTTAACAGGAAAAACCTTTTCTTTTGCTACTTGCCCTGAAAAGCAGAAAGCTAATGTGGAAAATGCTGATACATCTAGTAAGGATCACCAACCACTTTATGCCTCGTTCAGTATTTATTAAGCCACTCGTTCAATGGTTCACTCAACCACTGACTCGACGGCAGTGGAGAGATGGCAGCTGAGGGCTGATGGCCATATGGTGCTGCTGTCTTCTAGGGCTGCTGCCGATCAGTAGGGCAGAGCTGTCTTGGGCAAAGCCTGAATCAGATCAGCATATTCTAAGATTGGCAAATCCCAAAGTTTGTTTTGTTTTGTTTTATGATACCCAGATGTGACCAAACCCTGGGACTTCTATTTGCTAAAATTTACCCCAAACTGCAAGAGATACAAGCAGCTAATTGATTGATTTACAAGAAAGCCAGCCAAGCAGAGCAGAACGCTCCAGTCATTAGAACAGTACATGCTTTCCCCTTAGACACACTCTATGGGAGAGCAAGTGACAGGGGCAGACAAGTGTTCTAGAAAGCACACTCTGACAGCTGTGCAGGATAAATTAGAGGAGTGTCCATATGTCCTGGTTTGTCTGGGACAGTCTTTGTTGATGCCTGCCTTCTGAGTGTAATAAACATCCCTGTTTCACTTTCAAAAGTGTCCCAGTTTGGTTGACAAATTATATGTCAGCCTAATTGGAGAAGACAGTAGTGGGACCTGGGAAATCAGTTGTTAGAAACTATTGAAAAATCCTCTAAAGAAACAAGGAGAGCCTAAACCTACGCTGCAGAAACAAGATTAGAGAAAATAGGATGGATTGAGGTAAAGCAAAATCTAGGTGGTAGAAGCTGTAGGAATTTGATGAACCATTGCCTATGAGTGAAGAAGAGTAAGAATCTGATGTGACCTCAACATTTCTGCCTTGGGGAACTGGTGTATGGGGATTCTAGAAGGAAATGTGGGAAGAAAGGTTTTGAGTTTGATTTTGAAATGGTTGGATTTGAGGTGTCTCTGGGATGTGCAGGAAGAGGTCCCTAATAAGCGGCCAAAAATAGGTGTCCTGAGCTCAAAAGGTGAAGTCTGAGCGAGTTAGGTTTGGAGATTTATCCAAGACACGGCATCTGTATCTATGCCAGGGCCGGTACGGAAATATACTCTTACATACAGGAATGGAGAACCAGGTGGGCAGAGCCTTACAGAGAGGGGGGAAGAAAAGGAAATGAGAAAGAGATAAATGAAATAACAAAAAATATATTAAATATACAACAAAAAGCTATTAAATTAATTATTAATGTGTACTAATCACTAGTATGTGCCAGAGAATTTTTTTTTTAAGATTTTATTTATTTATTTGACAGAGAGAGAAAGAGAACGAGTAGGCAGAGAGGCAGGCAGAGGGAGAGGGAGAAGCAGGCTTCCCATGGAGCAGGGAGCCCGATGCGGGGCTCGATCCCAGGACCCCAGGATCATGACCTGAGCCGAAGGCAGCCGCTCAACCAACTGAGCCACCTAGGCGCCCCGTGCCAGAGAATATTTATATACTTTACTCATAGTATCTGATCTCATCACAGGACAACCCTATAATGAAGGTATTATTTCATGAGGAAAGAGACACACACTTGATCTGGGTTCACTCCAGACAGTCTTGTCCCAAGCCCAGGCTCTTCCCCACCACACTCAAAGGACATCTGGAGGCATAACACATACACTCTGGGGCTGCTTTGCAGAAGGGTACTGCATCACCAGTGTTTTTCTGCAAAAGGCAAAATAAATAAATAGTAGCACGCCCCTGCTCCAAAGAGGATATACAAATGGCCAACAGGTATACAAAATGGTATCTACCAATCATCAGGGAAATACAAATCAAAACCACAATGAGTGATCACCTCACAACTGTCAGGGTTACTGTTATTTGAAAAAAAAAAAAAGAGGGTAACAAGCTTGGCAAAGATGTGCAGAATTTAGAACCCTTCTATACTTTTGGTGGGAATACAAAATGATTCAGCTGCTATGGAAAACAATATGGAATTTCCTCAAAAAATTAAAAATAGAACTACCATATGTTCTAGTGGTCCCAAATCTGGCTATTTATCCAAAAGAATTGAAATTGGGATCTCAAAGAGATATCTGCAGTCCTATGGTCACTGCAGCATTATTCACAAGAGCTAAGATGTGGGAATAATCTAAAATGTCCATTGACAGATGAACAGATAAAGAAAATGTATGTATGGAACAATGGAAAATTGTTCCGTCTTCAAAAAGAAGGAAATCCTGTATATGTGACAACATGGATGAACCTAGAGGGCATTATGCCAAGTGAAATTAGCCCATCACAGAAGAACAAACACTGCATGATAGCACTTATATGGGCGGTTGAGTAAGATGGTGGTTGCCAGGGGCTGGTGGTGAGGGGAGGGTGAAATGAGGAGTTGCTATTTACCAGGTATAAAGTTTCAGTTATGCAAGATGAGTAGGTTCTAGAGATCTGCTGTCCAATATCATGCCTGTATTGTTAAAAGGGTAGATCTCATGCTAACTGTCCTTACTACAAAAAGAAAAGAAAAGAAAAAAGAAATAGGAGCCTGGTAGTCTAAGTAACCAGAGAGGTAGAGCTGGTACTGCTGGAAAGAAGCGACAATTCAGTCGAGGTAGAGCTGGTAAGACTTTTTGTGATTTATAAGACTCAGTATCATCCCTGAGACCTCAAATGTCCTGAGAAACAAAAGAAAGCATCAACAGTTTCAGTTAAGAAAAAACTGTTCTTCCACCTGAGGTCACTGAAGAATTCTCAGACCCCATGGATTCAATCTAACCAAAGTAATGGGTATTTATAAGGGTATTTTCCCCAGCTTTACTGAGGTACAATTGGCAAACAAAAATTGTGTATGATTAAAGTATAGAACACAATGCTTTGATGTACGTGTACATTGTGAAATGTTTACCACGCTCAAGCTAATTAGCATATCCATCACCTCACACCTTTTGTGTATGTGTGGTGAGAACACTTAAGATCTACATCCTTAGCGAATTCCAAGTATACAGTACAGTATTATTAGCTATAGCCACCATGCTAAACATTAGACCTCCAGCATGTATTCATCCCACATAACTGAAACTTTATGCCCTTTGACCAACATCCCCCCACTTCCTCCATCTCCAGCCCCTGAGCAACCACCACTCCACTCTGTTTTTATGAGTTTGACTTTTTTAGATTCACAGATAAGTAAGACTGTGCAGGCTTTGTGTTTCTGTCTGACTTATTTCACTTCGCATGTCTTCCAGGTTCATTAATGTCACAAATGGTGGGATTTCTTTCTTTTTTAAGGTTGAATAATATTCCAGCCTTAAAATAAAATAGTATTATATGTGTGTGATATGCACATATATTATATGTATATATAATATAATCACAGTGGAATATTAATAATATATAACAACTGATATATTACAATACAACTGATATATATATGTGTGTATATATAACTGATAGATAGATAGATAGATAGATAGATAGATAGATAGATAGATAGATACATAGAACTGACTTCTGTATATTGATTTTCATCCTGAAACTTTACTGAATTCATTTGTTAGTTCTAACAGGTTTTTGGTGGGATGTTCAAGGTTTTCATTAAAATCATGTTTTCTGCACGAAATCAGAGAGGGAGACAAACCATAAGAGACTCTTAATCATAGGAAACAAACTGAGGGTTGATGGAGGGGAGAGGGGTGGGGGGATGGAGTAACTGGGTGATGGACATTAAGGAGGGCATGTGATGTAATGAGCACTGGGTGCTCTTATATAAGATTGATGAATCACTGAACTCTACCTCTGAAACCAATATTACATTATATGTTAATTAATTGAATTTAAATTTTAAAAAATAGACCATGTCTTCTGCAAACAGAAACTCTTTTACTTCTTCCTTTCCAATTTTGATGCCTTTTACTTCTTTTTCTAGCCTAATTGCTCTGGCTAGGAATTCCAGTAATATGTTGAATAGAAGTGGTGAGAGTAGACACCCTCATCTTGTGCCAAATTTTAGAGAAAAAGCTTTCAGCTCTTCACCATTGAGTATGATCTTAGCTTTGGGTTTGTCATATGACCTTTATTATATTGAGGGACATTCCTTCTATCTGATGTTGGAGGGAATATTCGGCATATGTCTGTTCAGTCCATTTCATCTATAGTGTTGTTCAAGTCTACTGTTTTCTTATTGATTTTCTAGCTAGATGATCCATCTATTATTGAAAGTGGGGGGGACACTTATGTTTTATAGATTTTTTTTGTTCAATTTCTTGATATATAACTTTGTAGTAGGGGGTGTTATGGACCGAATATTTGTGTCCCCGCCAAATTAATATGTGATGGTATTTGGAGATAAAGCCTTTAGGAAATAATTAGGTTTAAATGAGGTCATGAGGTAATTAGGGATAGGTGAGGATTTGTGTTCTTATAAGAAGTAGAGAGACTAGAACTCCCTCTCTGTCTCCATCATGTGAGGACACAGTGAGAAGGCAGCCGTCTGCAAGCCAGGAACCAAATCTGCTAGCACCCTGATCTTGGACTTCTATCCCCCATAACTGTGAGAAATACATCTGTTGTTTAAGCCATCCAACCTGGGGTATTTTGTTATAGCAGCCAGAGCTGACTAAGACAGTGTGCAGTCATGAGATTTTAGGCCATAAGAGGTCTAGTAAAGGAAATATGCTACCTACTAACAGCTGCACATAACTATAGGGGAATCAACAACAACAACAACAACAAAACATGGCATATGGTATGTTGTCATACGTGTACAAAGTTGAAGGCTTGAGTGTCAATGGGATCATCTAGAACATGAATGCAGGCTGAGAGGAGAAGAAGGCTGAGGCTGGGACCCCAGGAAATATCATTAAGTAGGGAAGGGCCAAAGGAGCCCTTCAAAAGATTTACAAGGAGTATCAAGAAACATGGGTGTCTAGAAATTGCCGACATTAAAATATGAAAATTAGGTTATCTTGCTTTATAAACACAAAATCAGCCAAAGTTTGCTCAGGGGATGCTTAGATCCCCTGGCCCTTTTAGAACTGAAATACTCTTTCTCCCAGCTTCTCGAAGTGTTGACAGCTGACTGCTTACCCCAGAGCCCCACTCCTGGTGATTGTTCCCTGGTGATTGCAAACTGGAACCCCTTTTCACATCCAAAGACAAGTCCATGCAGAGGGTCAAAACCTCAGAGCTTCCTAAAGGACCGGATGAGGCCTTTGTCCTGCAGCCTCACACCCGAATTTCTCCCTCTGCCCCATCCTGCTTTCCTCCACTTCCCCAAGATGTTGATCCCACAGGAGACCCCTGGTGGCCTTCCTGCACACACCACTAAGTCATAGCCTGCTTCCTGGGAAGCCTGCCTTACCTGGTAACAGCTGCCATCTCCTTTATTATAGAACAAATATGTAATATAATTTGATCCTTTTCCCTTATGAAAACGAATGACTACAGGTAAGTGAATAGAAGAGCTTCAGGGGACAACAAATGAGCAATGACCGTTAGAAACAATCATTACAACGGGTGTAGCACTTCCAGCGCTAGATTTCGCACCTGACTGCCAACTAGATCAATTTCAGAACGAGCTAAGCAATGCAAAAGGCAAGGTGGCCACATTTATTTTCTCTCCTGTTTCTGGAAAGTGTTAAGACCAGATAGTCTCATGAAGGATTCAAAGTGAACTACACTTTGAACTATGACTCCCAGCAAGTGTATTTCTATTTGAGCTCTGAAAGACCTGCAACACTATGCCCCACCCCCTCACCTTGCAGTTTCAGGACCCCTTTCAAATGCCACCATCAGAAGTACCAGGGGAAGAGAATGAGTTTTACCTAAATAATTCAAAAGCGAGGCACTAGTCTAAATACCTGATATGAGCAGCTTCACAAACAAGGCACAATTGTAGTCACATCACTTTTACTTTTCCAGTGAATCACTGGAGCCCCATCCTCACCACCATACCCTACTCCCTTTACTAAGAGCAGAAAAATTTAAGGATGCCATCCTTCTCATGAATTGTCCAAGAGCTTAGAAACCTAAGCTGAATAACAGAGACACTCAGTCCACCTACTCCACCAGAGTGAGATGATTTTAATTTTCTCTCCAACATGGAATCACTCACTAATCGAAACAGATCCTGAATCAGCTTGACAGAGGCTATCAAAGAATATCAGAAACCTGACCCTTATGCAAATAAAGAATGAACGCATGCCAAGGCCTTATTCAATGTATTCATGGGAATTCTGGGTCCAAGACCAGTTGAGGAATTTGGGATGTTTAGGATTTGATTTTTTTTAACGTTAGAATAAGATACTCAGTAAGATATAAAACTGGTAATGTCTGACAAGGCATTAAAAACATGACCCTTAGGGTTATTTTTTTATCTTTTGTACAAGACAGACCCATTTTCATCTGTACCAAACAAAAAGCCCATTCTCTTAGATAATTCAGTAATCTTGGGTGAACCTGTTAAGCAATGCTTTAACATGACATCGAAAGAACATGATTCCCTCCCTTTGTCTTATATCCAAGGTTTGGATATTGTTAACAGGTGCATGGCCAGCCCAGCTTCCTGCATGGACCACATTGGTTCATGGAGATGAAGCCCCCAGTCTCTTGGCGCTAAGCTTAGTCCATAATGACCCATGCTTGGGATCCCCAGTTTTCATGACCCCATTTTTCCACTTCACATACCCATCCCCATTCAGAGCATCAGCCTACCCAAGGAGGACTGTGCCAGGATTGATTCTAGCACCACCATTTCATACACCTGAAACCAAAGCCTTTTGTTCTCCCATTGTTGATGAACCCATGGAAGCAGGTAACTTCATCTTAACACAAAAGATCTAGCTATACTCCCCTTCCCTGGATAATGGAGCTATATACCCTATACTGACCCCTGGGGAGGCTCCCCAGAAATCCCTAGTAGTCACATCTTCCCTTCTAGTGTGTGGGATGGATTATAGTTGCCTTCAGTGATTCTGAAATGATTTTTCTGGCATCTCTCTCACTAGAAGGCAGAGGGAAAAAACTAATCTCTGGAAGCACATACTGCTAATGAAGGGAAATGAGGTTGTCCTCCGATTGCTTAACAATACATAATGGACCAATAAAGAGAAATGCAAACCAGAGATAGTCCTGGGCCAGCAGATCTAACTTGTAAATGAAGTAAACAATTAATATACAGTAGAAGCTCCCTGTACTAACCAAACCTCCCTAATGCTGTGTATAATGTATCTGATACCCCAGCATGCCGAATGCTCACTTCTGGCTGACTAGCTACTCTCTAACATACCAGGTTGAGTGTAAGCCTAAGAGTCAATTCTGGTTTTTCCAAAACTATTTATTTAATTAACACAAGGTAAATGGATGAGATCTGTGAAAAGAATAATAATTGTTGTTTCTATTAAATTCAAAATTTGGAAAGACTAAAACAGTTGAGTAGGAAACAAATAAACTGCTATCAGATTAAGTGCATGTGAGAAAACTATAAGAAGCCTGATGATGGTAAGAATCATAAAAATCTAGAGAGATTCTGCCCTCAGATTGCTTCATGAGTGCGCTTACATGATTGTAACATGCACAGCCCAGAAATCATAGACACTAAATAGTGGGTACCATTTATGCAGTCCAAACCAAGAGTCAAAAAAATGTGATAAGATGGCCATACATTACAAGATTAGGGGATAAATTTACATTGGATATCTGTTAATTTTTTTAATTAAGTATGTATGCATTATTTTTAGCAGTTTTTTAATTTAGCCAATTTTATTGTTTGACTCACCATCTTCTACTTCTAATCCCTCCAGAGAAAAGGAGATTCTACCATATTAAAAGAATGTATCAATCCAAACAGGAGCAAAGGATCTTCAATCATCCAGAGAAATATACAAGAAAGATCACCAGAGGCCACCATGAGTGGTGCTGGTCTACACATTGTCCAGAGGAAAATGGTTCAAGGATGCATCCTGTGGGTCCTATCACTGAGGGTGCCCTCATTTAGGAAATGGATACATGATCACGTATGATAACCATCACCTTTTGAAATCAGTAACTAAATATCCTGATTCTGATTCCGTGACTTCAAGTGAACTTCAGTTTATGTAGGATTATAAGGAAAGCATACTCTGGTCAGGCTAAAGAAATGTCATGTCCAGAAAGGGTTATAATTCCCATATGGATTAATAAGTTGGTATTCTGGATTTATACATCAAACTCCTATAAGCTTTGTTAAACTGAGTCAGCATCACTGAATCCAGTTAACTCTGGGACACTGAGAAGTCAGTTTTTGGTACTGAAATACTATGAGCCAGTCCCTGGGACACTAGAGAATTCACCAAGGTAAATGCCACATTGTGAGGCCCCATATCGGCCTCCAGCCAGCCCTCTTGCTCTGACGTGCCAAGTGAAACAGTGCCCTCTCCATTAAAAAGATCTATAGCTACACACACACACACACACACACACACACACACACACACTTTCCTCTAAGCATACTTCTCTTCTGTAACCTACATCACATTTTAGTTGTGCGACTCCTGGGGCTTGTTGCACACTGAGCTCTGTGTTAAATCCCTCTGGCCCCTTCCATTATTATAAGCTATTTAAGGGCACAGCTAGATCTTATACATTTTTCTTATCCCTGAGTCCATCTTGCACCATGCCCTCAACATAAAGCTTTGAATGCAAGTGAACTTGATCCTATGAATGCTTTATTTTTTTCCCCTATCAGCTTATACCTCCAGTTAATAATGGAAATTGGGGGAGGGGGGAATGAATGTATATGAAATGTGTCTTCACGTATCTATTTCATAAATCTAAAGATACCAGTATTCTTGGGCCATATTCTAGAGAGGGTTGTGTTCTTAGAAAAACTGATTTTTCAGTTCATCTTCCTCCCAGTAATGCCAAAATACCTTAATTTCTTGCTTGGAAAAAAACAAAAGGCTTGATTTTCCCAACTATTTCCTGTATAATTTCTGCGTAAATTATGTCATTATAATTTTCTCTGGATAATAACATTCCTCATCTTAGCAAAGACATAAAATTACTCATACCCAACCCAGGGCCCTTAAGGTAGACTTTTCCCTACTTACACCTGGAAGAAATGGTCTAAAGGAATACCAGCCCTTTAAAATCTATTGCTATTAAAGAGTCCCCTGTTGCAAGAGAACAGTGGGTTGTAGGTCAGTTTTATGGGCCGAGCACCTCAGCTATTTATTGTAATGCAATTACCATACCAACTCAACCATTACATGATACCAGGGCTGCTTCTCATTAAAGTGAGAACATTTAAAAATAGCAGAGAACTTTGCAAAACCTGAAATCTTTTCAGGAAAGCAAAAAATCACAGGAAACAACTGTGTATTGTCTCTCCCTCCACCCTCCGTACTGCAATTCCTAGGTTGTGAGTTCATTATTTTGGCAAGGAGGCTCAGCAGGAAACAATGGGAACTTCTAAGAACACCACCAGAATCCCATGAAATTAGCAGATTTCTTTCCTGGGAAGCCACCTTTAGTTTCTTCAGGAATGGCATTGCAAACAGCCCATGATAAGCTGATCTTTTCCAGATCTTCCTTATGCTCAACCAGCAAGCAGGATTGAAGTCTCCACTCTGCTTCCTCTGGTTGATCTCAATGGAGATATATGGAAAGGTCAACAGCCAGAACTGTTCTCATCAATCTTGGCCATCAAATCCGACCCAGAGAAAGAAGGAAACCCAGTGACTAGATGCAAGTTAACATCAAAGATAACTCAGGGTAGATCCAGTGCTGGAAGGTGTGCACATTTGTCAGTAATGGTGTCATTCGAGAAGAAAGAAACAAGGGCCATAAAACTTTTCTCTGCACTATCCTCCCATCCTTATCTATTCCTTTCAGATAGGCATTTTGTTTCCAGTTTTTAACATTTATTAATATGCTTACGGCTCAGATTTAGAAACAAATCAATTCTTAACATGTACTTACCCTTTATAGATGTTTCTTGGTAAAAATTTGGGGATAAGAGTCTCACTGGCTCATTTATGGGCTGAGGCACAGAAAGTACAAGATGAGCCTGGAACATCTTATTTGATGCCACAAAATAAGAAAATAGTCAATTAATGAAAGAAACATGTCACAAAGAGGCTCCCACTGTTCAAATTGTGGAAAATTTGAGCATCAAATAAATAATGAAAGTAACAAATTACAAACCACTAAATAAAATAGGAATCCATGGGTGATGGTTAATTTTATGTAGCAATTTCACTGGATCACCAGATGCCCAGATAAATGTTATTTCTGGGTATGTCTGTGAGAGTGTTTTGGGAAGAGATTAGCATTTGAATTGATGGAGTGAGTAAAGGAGATGCCCTCCCCAGTGCAGGTGGGCATCACCCAATTCACTGAGGGCCTCAAGAGAACAGAGGAAGGTTGGATTCACCTTCTCTCTGCCTAATTCCTTGAGCTGGAATAGTAAGCTTGTCCTGCCCTCCTTGGTGGTCCTGGTTCTCAGGCCTTCAGACTTGGACAGGAATCTACACCATCAGCTCTCCTGGTTCTCAAGCCTCCCAACTATACCCCCAGCTTTCCTGTGTCTCTAGCTTGCAGACGGCAGATTGTGTGACTCCTCAGCCTCCATAATCACATGAGCCATAATCATAATAAAGCAGGAAGGGAAAAATGAAGGGGGGGAAATCGGAGGGGGAGATGAACCATGAGAGACTATGGACTCTGAGAAAAAAACTGAGGGTTCTAGAGGGGAGGGGGTGGGGGATGGGTTAGCCTGGTGATGGATATTAAAGAGGGCACATACTGCATGGAGCACTGGGTGTTATACGCAATGAATCATGAAACACTACATCAAAAACTAATGATGTAATGTATGGTGATTAACATAACATAATAAAAAAATTGAGAGAGAGAAGAGAGAGAGAGAGTTGCTAGCTATATATATTATCTATCTATCATCTATCTATCTATCTATCTATCTATCATCTATCTATCTATCTATCTATCTATCTATCTATCTATCTATCTATCTATCTATGTTCTATTTTTCTGGAGAACACCAATATACAATGAGTCCATATATATCAATAAGCTCTGCTTTAGAGTAAAATGGCAAATAATAATGTAAGAAGGGTGATGGAAATGGAGAATCACCATTTGACAGCCATCATAGAAGTGGAATAATATTGGTATGATCTTGGGATACGTCCCACAAAATTTGAATTAAGTATAGCGGTAAAAGTGATGGAGAGACATGGCAGACACCAATAGGACCAGGTGATCAAGGTTCACATCATTACTAGGGGGATGGGTCCAGAGTCCTGCTATGAGACCCTGAGAAGGGGCTCTTTTTGTGGCATGCCCATCAAGAATGCACGACCTGAGCCTGGTTGTGAGGAACATTAGACAATTGAGAGTCATCCTCCAAAATGAAAGGACTGCACTTGCTAAAGTCCTCAAGGACGTGGAGGACAGGGAAAAAAACAGGAAGTCTTTCATCCTGGAAGAGACTGAACCCTAATAACACTGCACACACCTAGTTCCTGACCAAGAACATAGAGCAACAGAGCAAATGCAATAAAATATTATCAGTTGGAAAATCTGGATGGTGGACCTATAGCAGTTCTTTGTACTGTTCTGACAACTGACCAGAAATGCTTATACAGACAGAAGCTTCCTGATGGCAACCTGGCTTTCCCTCCCCACTCTATACCTCCCAGCCTCCAGAGGGGTCTGTCCAAGAGGAGAGCTCTACAGCTCAAGCTTCGTTAGCTTTATGGCCATGCTGCCTCGGATCAAGAGACATTTCCAGTGATTGCCGCACATTTTAGAGTCCAGAAGGAAGCATTACTTACAGGTGGAGAGTGTCTGGGCAAAGAGGGGCAGGAGGCATCTCTGTGCAGGAGCAGAACGGGTCTCACAGAGCACCGAAGACCAATGTCTGGGCATCTGTCACCAGTCTTCTACTCCCAGGGGCTCTGCAGTCACAGGTGAGCAGGGGTGGAAAACTGTCTCATTCACCTCCCTTTGCCCATGGCCTTCAGCAGGGACATTATGTTGCATAAGACAGCACACTCTTCCTTGTGCAGAACTATCTTATGCACTGCAGGACATTTGCATCTGTGAACTCACTCTGGTCATTTTGGTAACCAAAACAGCAGCCCCCCACATTCCCAAATGCCCAAGGGGTATCAGTACCACCCACAGTTGAGCACCGCTGAGAGGCTGAGGGCTCAAACAACAAAAGCAGAATAACCTAATGGGGTCAACCTTAGATGGGGACTCTGTGTGACTTCAGGGGACACGCTGTCCCTAGAGCTCATAAAAGCCTTTCTGCTCCTGCTTATCAATGCCTGAGACATGGTCCCAAATTCTCTCATCCCACTGTCGGAAGTCAGGCCAAAATATAAATACCACTGAGAAGGATGACACACTGGCTGCACCTCTGACATCCTCAAGTATAATCTCAGTGATTCTCAGAACTCGGTGTGCATAAGAATTATCTGGGGAGCTCGTTAAAAAATGTGGATTCCTGGCTCCCACCCTCAGAGATGAGTAGCATAGGAGCGAGAGCCAGGAGTCTACATTTTTAGTAAAAACTCCAGGTGATTCTGATGAAAGTTATCCTCAGACATTTCAAGAATCATTCCTGGGTGCCTAGGTGGCTCAGTTGTTTAAGCGACTGCTTTCGGCTCAGGTCATGATCCCAGAGTCCCTGGGATTGAGTCCCACATCGGGCTCTCGGGTCAGCGGGGAGCCTGCTTCTCCCTCTGACCCTCTCCCCTCTCATGCTGTTTCTCTCGCGCGCGCTCTATAATACATAAATAAATAAAATCTTTACAAAAATTAAAAATTATAAAAAATATATTTAAAAAAGAATCATTCCTTTGGTGTTTTAATAGAAGAAATTGGTTTCGATAATAATAATTATCAATAATTCTCATTTATTGAGCACTTATTATATACTCATATAGGGGGAGTAGGTGTTATTACCACCACATTAGAGCTGGGATTGAAATTCAGATATGTCTGACTCTATGGCCACTCTCAACAATTATAGTGTTTCAAATATCTCAGAAAATTGGGGGAGCCGGAACTAGGAAGTTTGGGGCATAGGGGAGGGAGAGGCTTCACAACAGTCAAAGAAAACAAGGAGTACCAGGAAAAACAACTGGTTCACCTTAAACTCTGCTTATGACCAGTCATCTTTACCTCAAACTGTGAAAAAAATAAACAGGAGCAGGGAAAATTTTATGACCTTTTTTGTTGAGCGTAAGTGCAACTGCAGGGCCAACTTGGGTTGTTATAATTAGTTCCTTTGGATAGTTTGGGTAATTAAACCCCCTGGAGAGGGTCTGTGGGATTCCTGGCTGAAGTGAGGCATAGTAAAGCAAGGCCACCACACGGTTTCAGGAGGTTTTCTGCAGCAGTGTTTCCAAGGGGAGAAGGAGAGAGTGAGTCTGTGGGAATATGTCACAAGGGGTAGTGTGATCATCATGTGCTCTTCTGTTGTTCTGGTTTCTTCTGAGGCATTAGAGCGCTGTCAAAGTATTCTTTTATACCAGTGTTAGAGTAACACAATGCGTCCGAAAAGTTGACTTCATCCACCGTCTTGCACCAGTTGAGTGAGCAAGCACGTTTCTCTCCGACTTGTAGACTTGGTTTGCATTAGAATAATTGCTAATATTTATTGAGTGGGTGATATGTGCCGGGTGCTCGGCCCAGGACTCTACGTGTAAAGTTTTCTTTAATCCGAACAACACCCAGTGAGGCTGCCATTTTAAGGATGAGAAAACCAAGGCTGAGGGGAGTGAGAAATTAGCACCAAGGCCACACTGCTGCCCCTAAACAGCAGAGCCAGAATCAATCCCAAGCTTGATCTTTTGGAGAACCTGGGTGGGTAACTACCACACAGTACTGCCTCCTAGTCAGAGCCCCTAGAGTCTTCTAAGACTCTACGTGCCCCCAAGAAACTTCCTGATGGGCAAACTCACAAAGCAGGAGGTGAGCCTCATGCTGTCCCATGACTACGTGCCACCTGGTGGCAGATTAGCAGGTTTCTAACTACCTACACTGCGGGCCTGTCTTCACCAAGGCTCTTAGTTGCAGGAGACAAAATCCCACCTTGATGTAGCTTAAGCAGAACACAAGGAATTTATTGAAAAAATACTGACCTATCTCACATAACCAAACCGCAGGACAGACACAGAAATAATGGGGCCTTGGAAACTCTGAGAGCCAGAGGCATACACGTCCTTAAATGCTTGCTCACTCCCTACCCACCCCCCTTTTGCCCTGGGACTGGTATCCTGCAGTGATTGTCACCAAGAGAGACTGATTCACATTCTTTCCT
Organism: Mirounga leonina; assembly: GCF_011800145.1. Lineage (NCBI taxonomy): Eukaryota > Metazoa > Chordata > Mammalia > Carnivora > Phocidae > Mirounga > Mirounga leonina. The sequence goes on along the minus strand of NW_023270265.1, from coordinate 18,065,103 downwards.
GTCCCAATTCAAAAATCCCTGAGGTGGGATGGGATTGGCCCAACTTGGACCAGGTATCTAGTCCTGAATCTGTCAACTATAGCCAGCATAGATATACCACTGGAGGCCCCTGGAGCCCATCCACTGTGAGTGGACACCATCCCAAGGAAGGAGAAACCACCCTAAGCTGTGCACTCACCCCTTTGTATATTCGCTACAAAGCTAACTGTAATGATTATTTAACTTCAAGCAGCTCAAATTTAATTCCAAAATTTTATGTCATTACACTGAGGCTTCATTCTGATTATTATTAAGCAAAACATAATTAAAAAAAACCGTAATGGTGCACCAATACCAAAGAAGCGGCCTGGGTTCTCTGTAGGGGCTATTGGCTCTCTCTGGTTCAAGAGAATATAGGTTCTTTACTATAGGCACCCCCTGATCAGAAGCCCATTAACATATGAGCTGCCTGGATGCTTTACTAACACACTGCTTTGAGAGAGCATTAACTCTTAGTGTATGATTATTAAAATTAATGTAGCCTAGGTTAACTATACCTGAAGACTTTCTTCACCCCTAAACCATGCAGGTGGTGGTCAGATGATGGAGATAATAGTATAAAAATAAAATGAAAAATAACAAATGGAGAGGAGAGGTATGACTGGATGGATTAGGTCATGACGTCAATTTCCAAAAGAAGAGACACCTAGACTGATAATGTGGCCAAAGAAGAAATTAATGACAGTTGATAATGCTCACTCATCTTTCATGGATCACTTAGGCATCATATTCTCCAGAAAGCTTTCCCTGACCCCTCAACTCTGGGTTCAGCTGGTTTCTGATGTAGTCTCATAGCCCATATCCTACTATATTGCAATTTCCTCTTTTTTTTTAAGGATTTTATTTATTTATTTGACAGTGATAGCAAGAGAGCAAGAAAGGGAGAGGGAGAAGCAGGCTCCCCACTGAGCAGGGAGCCCAATGTGGGCCTTGATCCCAGGACCCTGAGATCATGACCTCAACTGAAGACAGATGCTTAACCGACTGGGCCACCCAGGTGCCCTGCGCCCTGCAATTTCCTCTTGATTTATCTGTATCACCCACTAGCCTATGTGTGGGCCCTGTGTTGACAAGGGCCACACAGATACAATTCACCATTGTATTCCCAGGGCTTAACACAATGCGTGGCATATAGAATGCACTCAGTAAACATCTGCTATGTTATTAAGCTGGGTGTAGGTGATGTAAGTTAACTTCAGGGCTTAGGCAAGGAGTCACAGTCCTCGTGGCAGGGCAAACACCCATTTCCATGGCCCTGATCTAAAAAACTTCCTCTATCCAGAAAGATTATAGGATAATTGAACAAGAGTAAAATGAATACGCTATTCATGCAGGTGTTACGAAATACAACAGATTAATAAGAATTAGCCCTGAGAAGTCTTGGGAGGTCAGCAAAGAAGGAAGGTGTACTGTCCTTAAATGCTTTTGGAACCCCTGGCTAGTTGGGTTCATGGTCTTCTCCCTTGGACTCTCACCAAGTCAGGGGATGAATATAATCTAACCTTTTACTTAGTTAAAATGTGTCCTCTCTGTCCTGCCCCGGTGACCTCACAGCGCCTGAGAGCATCACAACACTCTTGAGAGGGTGTCCGAATGCAATAAAGAATTTTCAGAGAGCCAGTGGTGGCTGCTATCCCATGGGCAGAGAGGGTGAGAAAGGCAGCTCGTTAATGTCGAACAGGAAAATCATCAAAATTCCTTCTTTGCTGTCCTCAGTGGAATAGCCCACAGTAACCACAAAGTTTTGCAAGATAGTCTTTTGTTTTTGAAAATTTATTATTCCCCCCACCAACGGCTCTAGCTGAAATAATCCCAATTCTCTTAACCTTTCTTCAGAAGGTCTGTTTAATCAATTTTTATTGTGTTCCTCTGGGCCCTCTCCAAGACCGTTAGATTTTCTTCAATCCTGAATTGGATAAAGTACTTTAATAAGGGTTGCCCCCCACTGCCCCAGGAGTGGGCAGTGGCGATGTCCTGATGCGGAATTGGCCTGAGGTCTTGCGTGTGAAAGCATTTTGTGAAGTCTTGAGCAGCACCCAAAGGGAAGAGATGATTATGAGCCTGTACATCTCTAACTGAGCTCTCCTCGTTCCCAAGAGGAAGAAGAAGGAATGCTCCCATCATTTATTCACCTGCGCCTTTAACAAAATGTATCGTGCGATCGTTTGTGCCAGACACTGTACTAGGCACAAAGGATATAATGATAAATCATGTCTGGCCTCTACTTGCCAGAAAGTAATGGCACTGGTAATAGAAGTACTCAAAAAAAAAAAAAAAGGAGGGTAATCTTACCAAGAAACAGTCCAGATGTTTTTGCATGTATCGCATCATTCAAGGCTTCCAGCAAGTCCACGTGTAGGAATTTTTATTTCTGGTATAAAGAAGAAGAAACTGAGGCTCAGATAGACTACCCAGAGCTACGCTGAAGAAAGTAACATGTGAAGCTGCAGTTTTATCCCTCTGGGGGATGTCTTCCTGTCTGCTGTCAGGGTGATCTCTGTGCTTGAAGCATCCAGTGCCCTCATGCCAGTCCCCAGCACGGAGGACCCTCGAGGTTCTAGGACTGACCACGCGGGTCAGCGCCCCCCCCCCCACCAGCCACTTCAAACTCTCTGGGCAGAACCCAGTCCCTCCCTCAGCGCCCTGCTAACCCTGAGCCAAGGTCAAGCGTCTGTGTTCTGGGAAACTCCAAACGGGTTGGAGGGCTGGGGCTGCGGCCTACCCAGATATCTCTGAGCGGCTGAGCAGGTGGCCTGGGCTGTGTCTCTCTCTCCCCAGCTGGAAAAACGAGATAATCTCACCAACCTCGTTCTGTTGTGGTGGTGGTTCATAAAATGCTTCATAGGATGCCCGGGTGTTCAATAACATTAACTGTCACTAGCGGTGTTGCTATTACTGCTGTTCTTTATTATTATTAGGACCGCAGTGGTAAATCAGACAAACCAAAGCCTCTTTGCATTTTCCTCAGTGATTCCTGACATACTTGGCGTCAGTCTGTAAGAGGGACTTATTAAATACTAATGTTATTATTACTAAACATTAAATATTAAAACAAATGTTAAATACTAATATTTCAAAGGCTTTACTTATTTCCTCTAAAAATTCTGTATGGATTTGGAAAAACAGCCACCAGCACCTTGCAGTCCAAACATTCCCAAATATAAATTCACTGAACATGACAGATATCCACCAGCTGTTCATCCGAGTGTTTCCTCCTGGGCACACAGCGAGGCTACTGGCCCCAACTGCTCTTGCAGTTAGTAGGTAGGTGTGACCATGTGAGTCAGCTCTAGCCAGTGGAATGGGGGAGGAAGTAGTTTATGCTTCTTGCAGGCCCAGAGGACATACCGTCTTAAGCACGAGTCTTCACTCTCTGTATTAGTTATTGCCGTGTAACAAATCACCCTATGCCTCAGCAGCTGGAAGCAACACATATTTATTATCTCACACAATTTCTGAGGCTCAGGAATCCAGGAGTGGTTTTCCCGGGTGTTTCTGGCTCAGGGTCTCTCGTGAGGTTGCAGTCACGCCATCCACGGGGACTGTGTGTCATTTTACCATTGACTGGATCTGGAGGATCCACTTCCCAGGTGGCCCCCTGACAGGGCTCTTGGTTCCTTGCTGGTGGTTGGCAAAAGGCCTTGGCTCCTCACCGCATGGGCCTCCCTCTCCACATGGCTGCCTGAGTGTCCTTGTGATGTGGCAGCTGGCTTTCCCCAAAGTGAGCAATCAGAGAAAAGAGTGCAAGCCAGAAGCTGCCATGCCTTTATGATCTCATCTCTGGAGTCACATGCCATCGCTTCTGTTTTTCTCTGTTCATTAGAAGCAAGTTCTTAAGTACATCCACACTTAAGAGGAAGGAAATAAGGTGACACCATTTCAAGCACATATGAAGTGTATGCACATAAAAAGACCATCAAGGGTATGTGACCATTTTAAAACCACCTCATTCTTTTTCACCATCTTCCCGCTGTAACAGGGTGGAGATGCAAGATGGAAGGAGCCCAGGTCCCCAAATGACCACCTGCCCAGAGCAGTGCCTCCCTTCCACCCACCTGACACTGTGATGAGTGAGAAATCAGCTTCCATTATGTGAACCCCCTGAGTCTGAGGGAGTCCTGACTCCCCTGGCTAGCTCCCTACATTACAAAGAATGGAGTATGGGTTTTCCAATAACATTTTGGCAAAAACATTTCATGGTATGAAAATATGAGCTAATTAACATATTACTATATGTAATATACATAGCAAGAGCTTTAAATTTTGAATTTGGCATAAAGGTTGTATTTGTAACCCTTCCTGCCATTAGGAGCTCCAACCCTTCCTTTTTTTTTTCCCACAGAGCCCTGAAGGGCTGAACCCCGAACCTGCATTCCTTCACTCCCTGGACCTGAGGTCGTAAGGTCATAAAGGTCTGCAGCTTTCCCCACCATGTCCAGTTTCTGCATTCTCAGCCTCTGCCTTACTGAGTAATTTCCCCAAAGATTTTAGTTCAACTGACTTCAGAGCTCTATATTCCTTCCAGGAGCCTTGAAAGAAAGAAGTGACTCCTAGAGTGACTTTTGCCAATAAAGAGAAGAATTTCCTCCATCAAGCTGCCCCGCTTGGTTCTCTTACCCTTTGAAGTGAGAGTTTGTAGAAATCTTAGTTGCTTCAAACTTGGATTTACAACTTTTAAGCCCCAGTTCTTCATTTACTGATTTTTGCAGACTTAAAACCTGCCATTGATTTTTTTTTTTTTTAAGAAAGAAAACAGGGCACATTTCTCAAAGCATTTTTTTAATGTGTGAAGAGAAAATAACATCATTATCCAAGAGACAAATAAAAATGTTTTCTCCATAATTCCAATGTAAAAAGCCTTAATCTTTGGGGTAGATTGTATTAATCTACACCCCCCACCCTCGTATCTATTCCCTTTGCCATATCCATCAGAGCCATTTATTATTAGAACTGAATAAATGATTGTTCTTTAAGCCAACATGTTTGGGGATGGTTTGTTCTGCAGCAATAGCTGCATGATACAGAAACTGGTACCTAGAAGTGTGCGCTGCTGTAACAAAAACCTAAATTATGAGGCAGTAGCTTTGGAACCAGAGGGTATAGGGAGGCTGGGGAAAATGGCCAAAAAAGTTGTTAAAGAAAGCTAGAGAGGTGGTTAGAAAACTTATAGAAGGCTAAAGAATGGTGGCCTGTATTATGCAGACATGAAATGTTGGGCTAAACTGTCCTCTATGGTAACTTCGAAGATAGGAAATGTATCTAATGACCTTTGAATTTGTCCAAGGAGATCTCTAGCCTGAATGTTGAAAGCATCAGCTGGTTGCTTTTAGCTCTTTATGACCAGGTACTATGAGAGAGAGGAACACAAGCGAGAACTAGCAAATTTGCAAACAAAACTGAACATAGCCCACATTTAAATGCAGGAAACTGCTAGTCTGAAAATAAAGTGGTTTCTCATATCCAGTCTTTCCAAGCAGTAAGAGATTCTCAAGATGAATCCTGAAAGCAAAGATCTAGGGCACTGCAGGAAGACATGCCCTCAGGCAAAGATCAAATCAGGAGTTTGCACACCCCTCCTTAAAACCTCTGGAAGAAATAAAGTATATTCCCAGATGCGCGCACACACACACACACACACACACAGTGCTTCTATAAAGCTTAGAAGATGGTCCCACAGCAACCAGTTATGCCCAAAATAGGAGTAATTAAGTCTAGAGAGGAAAACCTCCCTTAAAAAGAAGTGCTGGTGTGGCCTTTGGCAGAGAGTGAACTCAAATCAAATATATAGAAAACCTGCAAGTTTATAGAAAAAGCTCTGTTGGTGGAAGCATTACTAGCCTGAGCTCAAGGAGACTGACCCGGCTCACATTGTGAAATGGTCCTTGGGTCTCCAGCTTTCTTAGGGCAGGAAGAAAGCTAAGTATCTACTCAAAGGATATATTTCCATTCCATTTTCAGAAGTGGCCAACAGATTTATGGAAAAGGAAAGACATCTCTGAGGGAGAAGCCAGGAGCTATAGAGAACAGTGAACTGGGAGCCACACCAGGGGAGCAGAACCGAAGCCTAATCTAGGAATATTCCCCACCCTGAGAGTCGGAGGACCTGACAGCATTTGTCCAGTTAAATTTCAAAATTGCAGTAAGCCAGTGATTACTGTGTGCCCACCATTCTAATGCTTTTGGAAGGGGTGAATTTCTTGTATACGGATAGTTGTTTCACTATTGAATATGTCAGCCAGCAGAACATTTGTCTTCTTGGTCTTAAATCAACAGGATCCTCATCCAGACCTCCTGAAACCATTCATTTATTCACTCAGTGCTTCATTGGGTGAATGCATATGGAGGGCCTACCATTAACCAGGTACTATGCTGGGGGCTAGAAATAAAGTCACCAAGAAAGGGCCCATCTCGGTCCTCACAGAGCAGTGTGGGAAACAGTTTGGAAGCCAGGCCGGCACTTCTCCAGTCGGAACACGGGTGCTGCAGGAGGACCTGGGAGCACCACCCATCAGAGGAGATCCCCTCAGGGAAGACTTCTTGGAGGAAGAGACACCTAATCTGAGACATAAAATAACCAAGAGGAGACAGAAGCTGCATCTCTAGGATGCAGATCTCCCTGGAGAAGAAGCAATGATTTATGCATTCTATGATGAGGACTTGTACCAGAAACCTGTTTCTTGGTCTGTAGTAAGAAGCACTCAGTCCTCCATAACAGCTTTTTTGGAATGACAGAGATTTGGTTCTCACAAACCTGACATGTTCCCCCGCTGGCAGCCCCTCCTATGGAGAATATGAAGGCCATGGCAGTGTCCCTCCCTCTGCTTTTATGGATCCATGCAGAAATTGCTAATTCTGCCATAGGAGGCTTAGAAAAATCTCTCAGGACTATGAAGTCCATGAAGGAAAGCTGGAGGACTTGCAAATCTAAGTGGCGTTTTTATTATTTCAACTTACAGTTGACAGTTGGGAATTTGCATGACAAAGGAAAAAGTGGGAAATGAACAAGTAGCTACATGTGGGGGTGGGGGGTGCAAAATAGATTTCCACTTTCTGGACCTGGTAATGGAATAATGGGCAAAAAACATGCTGCATCACAAAAAGAGAGAAAAGACGTATTTTCCCAGAGAGTTCCCAATGTGATTAAGAGTGATAGAAACTAAAAGGTAGGAGAGAAAAAATACCCAGATCTTTGTAAAACCAAATATAATGGGAATTTCTATGTAGGAAAAAAAATAATAACTGTGGGAGAGAATTCAGGAATCAACAAGATTGGAGTTAGGCATAGGTTTTGGCCAGTGTACTGGAAAATGTTTAACAATCAGCTCTTTGAGGAAAAAAATGTGTATTTCATGTGTACTCATAAGAGTTTATTATAAATTTTATTACATAAAATATGTATAGCTCACAATTACAAATAATGATAAAATACATACTTTTTATTGTAAATTCCATCTAGCAAAGCGATTCTGACAAAATGCTTCTGTTGATTTTTGCTGAACTCTTATATCTATATTCAACCTGTGGTTGCAAACGACAAATGAGCATAATCCTGAAATAAATTTTGGTTGATGTTTTCATTTATACTGACAAGTAAGGACAAAGGCAAAACAACAAAGACATATATTGTAACTTTACATATGTCAATGATGTGAGCAATTTCCTTGCTGAATTGGAAAATAGTTTTCAAATACTGGAAGAATATTTTCCCATTTTTTACACTACTCCCAACATAATGGCTACAGTCACAAACACACTTTTATGTTTAATGTGCATTATTTACATTTGCTCTATCACTTTTTTAAGACTAGATAGCCAATAAAACAATAAGTCAATCCATGACTCTTAGAGTTTACTGATTTCCATGGTGTAAATATTCCCAGCACAGCCAACTTCAAGCTACCAACCTGATGTAATAAACAGAGTTGGGAAGAGATGGGCAGTTGTAACACCATTAAATCATATTAGTACCTTACAGGAACAATAGACACAGCCTTAGAAATCATATTTCTACCATACAGAAATAATAGATATAGCCTTGAAAGTACAGATACTATATAGTACAGTGAAGTAAAATGTAGTACAATAATTGAAAAATGATGTTTTTGAGTCTTTATTATCTTTGTATTAATTTAATCTAATTAATTATATGTTTATATAATTTAATTTTTTATAATAACTTGTTTAACAATCAACTTACAAAATTCCTGGAAATTCAACAGTCAATACAAACTAGCTCCAGCCATATCTATGTGTGGAATATAGACAAAGAAAACTTACATTTTCAACCCAACAAAGGAAATGTAATGATAGGGTTGTAACTGTGACTTACTGGGGTAGAACTCAGAACAAGAATGCTGCCAAGTTGGGGGCACCTGGGTGGTTCAGTCGTTAAGTGGCTGCCTTTGGCTCGGGTCATGATTCCAGGGTCCTGGGATTGAGTCCCACATCGGGCTCTCTGCTCAGCGGGAAGCCTGCTTCTCCCTCTCCCCCTCCCCCTGCTTGTGTTCCCTCTCTTGTTGTGTCTCTCTCTGTCAAATAAATTAAAAAAAAAAAAAAAGAATGCTGCCAAGTTCATTGGCTGAGTTTCAAGACTCTACGAGATCCGACCTAAAACTGACTCTCTCTAGCCTCATCTCCTGATACTCCCTGCCTTGAACTTCATGTTCCAACAACACCAAATAGCTTGTATTTCCCAGGCCACATCATGATGCTTCTACCTCCATGCCTTTGCTCATGGCTTCCGTCTGCCCAGAAGACCTTTTTCCCACCCCCATGCCTCACCCTCCACTTTTATACCGCTAATTCCTACTCAGGTCTAATATCTATTCAGGTCCCTAGGTTTAGCTTGAATATCACAACTCCTGGGAACCTTCTCTTATCTCACCCCACCAGCCAAGCAGGGTCAGAACTGCCCCTAAGCATTCCCATGAGATTTGCGCCTCTCTTTGGCACTGTCTTAGAACACTACACTGGAAATGCTCCTTTTGCATATTTATCTTGCTGAGAGGTCATAGTGCTCCTGGAGAATGGAAAAAGGATTTTATTTATTTTTGTGTCTCTGTGCCTTGCACACACTAGGACTCAACAAATGTTTACTGAATGCATAAGGCAAGGTATTCTCAATTTGGATTGAAAGAAACAGGCTTAAAGAGGAGCAAAAAATGGCCCTGAATGTAAAGAAGATATATCTAAACTAGGGGATGTATCACTGGTATATACTATCAAGATAAAGTAACAGCAGAATGCAGCAAACTGCAAGCTTCCCAGCCATACAGAGAAAACAGAAGAGACATAAAATAACCAAGAGGAGTGTCCATGGTGTAAATCACAATTCTGGCACAGAGACAAGATATAGAAAATGGAAATTATGTTCTGCTTAATGACAGAAATTCTGGGGGTGGCTCAGTGGGTTAAGTGTCTGCCGTCGGCTCAGGTCATGATCCCAGGGTCCAGGGATCAAGCCCCAAGTCGGGCTCCTTGCTCAATGGGGAGCCTGCTTCTCCCTCTCCCCCCTGCTCATGCTCTCTCTCTCTCAAATAAATAAATAAAATCTTTAAAAAAAAAGATAGAAATTCTCACCAATGTTGGACCTTCTTGCTGTCACAGTACCATCACTTTGAAGATAAGAGAATGAAAGAGCAAGAGTAACTTAACAGCTAATTTTATCCAATTAGGAGAAGCTGAAAGAAAATGAAGATGCGGTGGAACTCGAGGAGAAAGCAGCCCTGATGTATGTAAGCTCACAAATTATCCTAGAGGAGAGCCATGGACTGAGTCAGGCCAGTTTTGTCTTCAACAAGCAGATAGAGAACAGATTTATAAACACTGAAATATAATACACAATGAAAGAAGGGGAAAGAGATACACATCTCTTATTCTATGAGAAGTTGCACTCAAGGGGCACCTGGATGGCTCAGTCGGTTAAGCGACCGACTCTTGATTTCAGCTCAGGTCATGATATCAAGGTTGTGAGATCAAGCCCCATGTCAGGCTCCCTGCTCAGCACAGAGTCTGCTTGAGATTCTCTCTCCCTCTCCTCTGCCCCTCCCATGCATGCTCTCTCTCTCTCTCTCTCAAATAAATAAATAAATCTTAAAAAAAAAAAAGAAGTTGCACTGAATACTGGGGGTCTTGAGACTTCACTAAAACATTGAGTTGCATCTTGAGAAATGAATAAACTTTCAATAGACAAGAGTATATAGGAAGGGTATTTCAAGCTCCAAAAATGGCAGAAGGAAAGGTAGACTGGCATGGAATTGTTCAGGAAACAGAGTCTGATGAGGAACCCTATTTAATGAACTAAAAACAATATTTGTTTAACAAAATGTATTGTTCATAAACCCTTGAGAATCTTGCTGATTAAAGTTTCCTTTTCTAAATGTTCAGTAACCATCTTTCAATAATTTATTCTAGAGCCCCGCCCAATATGAGTCTCAAGGGCCCCAGTCTTTGGTCTGCAAACTCCATTCTCTTCTCTCTTTTGTGACAGAATCAAATTTGCCCAGAAATTTGCTCTAATATTTTGGCATCTTTTCCATTTTCTGAAGCTCCTCAGAGATTAGAAACAGTGGGTAAGCAAACTCATCTATGAGTTCTAGCAAAACTCTAGACTACAAAAACAAAATTAATTAAGAGGTGAATCCAAACACTGTAGCTGAAAATAAACAAAATACATCCTACTGCTTCTTGTTCTATAAAGAAGTTAGACGGATGGGTGGAAGATAGATGATAGATAGATAGATAGATAGATAGATAGACAGATAGATGTGTAGATGACGCTATAGACAGAAATATAGAGAGAGAGATGGAGATGAGTTTAGTCTTAAGCTCCAACCCCCAAAATTCTAAAAATGTGCAAGTAAAGAAGTTCTCATAATTCACAATTAAATTAATGTATGAAAGTAAATATGCAACTATGGACTATGTAAGGAAAAATCCTACAAAAGAACAAACATATCCTTTGTTTAGTTCCAGACTAAAACAGAAATAAATACCCCACCTCTTTAAACGATAAACTCCATGATAATTAGTATTAATATATTTTGCTAGCACTGCAATCAAAAAGCAATTGGGTCCAGTCAACAGTTTTTGAAATGAAAAGGATGTTTCACATTAATAAGTAGGTCATTTGAACAGCAACATAAGCAATACTTTGGAGATTATCCTCCACACAATATTCATTTTATTCTCTTGGAAGAAAATACTTTTCACTCTCCTCAAAGCAGTTGCTGAAAGCTTAGAATAAAAATAAACAGAAATGGAAACCAAGATTCCTTATCAGAATAAGCAAATACAGTACTAACAAATATTAACAAATAAATACACTCAAAAATTAAGTGTACATTAACCCCATGTTTCTCAGGGAGTGATCCACTGAACATGGGGAAACTCCCACAGATTGCCTTCTGTTCAAGCTATTCTAAGAATTCCACATCATGGAAAATGGACATTTTCTTGGACTTAATAGAGACATAAGTCACCATAAATTAGGCGACAAAAATGTGGAGGAATTCACGAGGCTGACCACAGGATCAGGAGGCCAAAGATGGGAGTCAGAGCCCCCATCTGTCCAGCAAATGTCTATTCATCCCCACACATCTTCCAGGCACCATGCCAGGCAGCCCGGATTAAAAGATGAATGACCCCTGCTCATGAGGAGTTTACAGCTAAGTGTTTTGAATGCTCTTGAGCTGTAAACACAGGGGAGAACACAGGATACAATAGGGTAAGTACTACAGAAACACATGGTGGTAACACGGGGAGGGAGATCAAGGACAAGGTCAGAGCAGAAAGCTTTAAGGGATGAGGGGTCATTTTCTGATGAGATGATGAGGGGAGGACACCACAGTCAGGGAACAGGAAGGGCAAAGAAAGACCCGAGACTGAGAAACCCTGGGAGTGTTGACAGTGGGCACTATAAAGACGAAGAGGGTGCCCGTCTGATTCACGTTACCCCTGATGCACAACACACTGCCTGGTCCACAGTGGGGCCCAACACATACCTGCTGAATGGATGAGTCCCACACTGGCTGAAGCCTAAAAGCTATGAGAGAATAAGAGCTCATTATTAGATGCTACTGGGGCTTTGCACATCAAGCCAAGGAGCTTTAGCAACGTCCTGTAAGCAGGGGGAGCCACCAGAGGTTTGCAGAGTTTGTCTTACTCTCCAAAGTATGAATGGTACCGTTGGTGATTACTCACATCAAGGTATTCTGAACAACCGAAAATGATAAGCTGTCAACAAATACCTGCTCCACGCCACCGGTGAGTATTTGAGGAAGGCTGGATCTCAGACAATCGTGTGACTTGGATGGTCACCTTTCGGAACGGGCTTCTCCACTCCAAAAGCACGTTTCCCGAGGGGACTGAGCCGGGCTGGCCTGAAGACAGAATCGGGGCAGACTTCCTGCAAATGTGCTTTCATCCCATTCTCGTTCACAGAGGTACCGTGCGACTCCTCTTTGAGGGGAGATGCCCTTCCGATAATGCGTTTTCAAGGACTCTTCCAGCAGCATACCTTGCTCAGGGGCGATGATGCGATGATTAACTAAGGCAGCATCCACACTAAACAGACCTCAGTGGGCAGTCGTTTGAAATTGCCACGGTGCCGGGTCAGGGGCGTTCGCCGAGCCACACACGACTGGGCCAAACATGGCGCTGTTCCGAGCGGACCGCACGCACGCGAGCAGACGGCAGCGTCCTCGGCGCATGCCCGCTGCTCCGGCCGACTTCGGGCATTTCCGCGGCCCTCACCGAGAAACGGGACAAACGGTTTGCAGGCGCTTTCGGCCACTGACAAGGCGGTAAAGGGATCTGGGTTCTCGTCCTGGCAGTCGCCGAACTAGCGGCACGACTTCGGTGAGTCTCTTCATTTCTCTGAGCTGTTTGCAGAAAGGGAATAAGGTGTGGCTCCTTTTCGTGCTCCTGGGCTACGGTTTGCTTTTGCACTTTGAACAAGTCTGGGGAAAGGAGACAAATGACGTGATCCTTTTTTATAACCTTAAAGCGGATCATTTTCAACTCGGTGTTGAAACACAAAAGGTCTTTCGCAAGGAAATGTTCTGGGAGTGATGATCATTCAGAGAACTGTGCTCGTGTGTCATGCTGAGGAGCCTGGGGGACACTGCAGAGCACCGCTCACCGCCCTGAGGCTGGGAGAAGTGAGAGAAGGGGCCCTGGAGTGGCCAGGACCCTGCGGCCGGCCCTGCCCTCTGCCGGGAATACGTACGGGCGCCCCCAGACTCTCCCTTTGCCCATCAGGATGTGCCGCCACCATCACCTGGCAGTTCTCCCCGTCTCTCTGAAAAAGCAAGCCCTTCCTGCGGCCCAGGAGAGTCTCCCTGGAGAAAAGTCTGTTTGGGTCACTGTAATGCAGGTTTGCGTGTGTGTGGTGGTGAGGCCCTGGCTAGAGGCTGGCGGGTTAGTTCCCAGATTAACTTCACACCCCCGAACACCTCCCCTGGGGGGCGTTGATGCTTCAGGCCCCTCTTCAACCACCTTCAGCGCCCCAGGGCCAGGTGCCAGACTACCAGGGGCAGCGCCAGTGCCGCCAGAGCGCACTGACATTCTTCAGATTGGCCTGTTTGTCCTGCCTTACCCGTTCCTCCCCCGGAAACCACGGTAAGCGTCCTTCTCTCCCCCCCCCTCATGGCCACCCCTGGGACTCCCCCGGTGGGCCCTGCGCGGGGGGGGGGGGGGGGGGGGTGCGCGCGCGCCCTGCATGGGGTGTGTGTGTGTGTGTGTGTGTGTGTCTTCCCCGGAGTGTGTTTGTGTGTGCACGTGTGTCTCTCTTCCCTGGGGGGGGGGTGTATGTGTCTCTTGCGCGGTGTGTCTGTGTGTGTGTGCGCGCGCGCGCGCGCCCTGCATGGTTTGTGTGTGTGTGTGTGTGTGTCTCTTCCTCGGGGCGGGGGGGCTTGTGTGTGTGCGCGCGTGTGTGTCTCTTCCCTAGGGTGGGTGTGTGTGTGTGTGTGTGTCTCTTCCCTGGTGTGTGTGTGTGTGTGTCTCTCTCTTCCCTGGTTGGCCCGGTTGGCCCTGCATGGTGTGTGTGTGTGTGTGTGTGTGTGTGTGTGTGTGTCCTCCCCAGGGAACTGTGGGACTACCAATTTGGGGTTTCTTTCCCTGACCTCACCACACCTTACTCCAGCTAGTATGATTAGAACAATCACGTGTGCCTCAACATGGTTGCGACAAGGATGGATTTTCTGAGGCATGAATAGCAGTGCAGTGGCTAACATACAGAGCTGTAGTTCGTCAACCCCTTGCCTCAAGATGGTACTAATTCTGTGCCACAGTTTGTGCTCCAGAACCTTCCTGAGGGATTAGATTGGAGATAGTCTCACATCTAGGCTGAAGGGAGAGGAGGAAGCAGAGAGGGGGCTGGCCGGGAGGGGGCGCACAAGGAGGGGACAAGGAAGGAACTAGAGCCACCCAGTGAAAACTGGAGGCACAGTGAGCTTCACAAAAGCCGGGATCTTTGCAGAGATATTTCTGCTGCAAGAGGTATTGTCCAAATAAATAAAATCTTTAAAAGGGGGGGTGCCTGGGTGACTCAGTCGCTTAAGCGTCCTGTCTGCTTTCGGCTCAGATCATGATCCCAGCGTCCCAGCATTGGGCTCCCTGCTCACAAGGGAAGCCTGCCTCTCCCTCTCCCTCTCCACGCCTCTCTCTCTGTGTCAAATAAAATCTTAAAAAAAAAAAAAAGAGGTATTGTCCAAGGCAAAGAGGCAGAGTTAGAAATACACTGGCTTCTCCCTTCTTCCCCAGCACCATCTCCCACCAGTGCCTCCCGTGGGCAGGACCCAGGCAGAGCCAGCTGACCAGGGGAGTCCAGGAACCACAGCCTCCATGATCAGAATAAATAAGGGGACAATGCGGGAATAGATTGGATGGCAAAGAGGACTGGCTGCTGGGCAGCCTCTCTTGAGAAACTCCGAGTTGGCAGCCTGGGCCCTGTCATCGTGCCAGTCTCTGCGGACCTGAGCTGGCCAACAGCCGTGGTCCTCTGCCCAGGCACTGGCTCCTCACTGCCTCAGTTTACGCCTCTCCCTCTTCTCCCCCTAATTTACCTGCTTGCGCCTGCGAATCACAGTATACTGGGGATGGAGGAGACTGCAGGGACCATCTAGTCCAACCTTATCATATTACAGAGAAGAGGGACATCTGGGGGGGGCGGGGCAGAGTTACCTAACTGCTAGATGGCAGAGCCAGGCTGCTTTTCCGGTTTCGTGCCCTTTCCTCTGCACACCTATCTGTGGCAGAAGGGATTAAAGTCCTCCCTCTAATCACAGAGACAGTGCTACAGGCAATGACTGTATTTTATTTATTTATTTATTTATTTATTTATTTATTTATTTATTTATTTGACAGAGAGAGAGATAGCGAGAGCAGGAACACAAGCAGGGGGAGTGGGAGAGGGAGAAGCAGGCTTCCCGCTGAGCAGGGAGCCCGATGTGGGACTCGATCCCAGGACCCTGGGATCATGACCTGAGCCGAAGGCAGACACTTAACGACTGAGCCACCCAGGCGCCCAATGACTGTATTTTAAAATGCAAAACAGCAATTCAGACTTTTGAAGAAAATGGGTGGTTAAAATCAGGTTGAAATCCATTTGCAAAATGAGTTTAATAAAAAACAAACAGGGCGCCTGGGTGGCTCAGTTGGTTAAGCGACTGCCTTTGGCTCAGGTCATGATCCTGGAGTCCCTGGATCGAGTCCCGCATCAGGCTCCCTGCTCAGCAGGGAGTCTGCTTCTCCCTCTGACCCTCCTCCCTCTCATGCTCTCTGTCTCTCATTCTCTCTGTCTCAAATAAATAAATAAAATCTTTAAAAAAAATAAAAATAAAAATAAAAAATAAAAATAAATAAAAAACAAACAAACAAACAAAAAACACAATCTTCCAAACCTAATCAAAAGAGAGCTTGCCTTCCTGTTTTTCTTCTATATCTGAACAACATGTTCTTTTCCTCCTAAATGACTTTAGAATGAGTGCCTGATAATGAAGGCTATTACAGCGAAGCTTTTTTATGAATTAAAATAGCTGTTTCGTTGTTTCAGATGGCTACCCGGATTCTCTCAATGTCTTAGTCTATTAGGCGCTCTGGCTTTTATCTAACATAAGAAAATGGGGAGAGGGAGTCTTCTCCTGGGTACACTATTTTTCTATCTTTCGCATGTTACACCACACCTAATTTGGAGGAGGGAATGATTTGAGGTAGCTCAGGAAGCTGGATTTTTAACAGCAAGCATTCTCAAACTTCAGACTTACCAAAGATGTGTGAAATGGCTTTAACCTGAATCTTATTTGCTTAAGTAGAAGAGTTAAAGAGTTATCACAATTCATCAGCTGCTCTCAGCGGGGTTCCTAAGCCTCTTCTCTAAATTGGCCCATTCCTGCCTCTAACTAAGCACAGCAGTTTACCAAGGGAAATTTCTGGAAATTCAGCACCAGGTGGCAATACTGCTAAGGTCTATCTCGTCTGAGCCAGGTAACCTCACAGATTCTTTTGTTCTTATTTTAACTGCAGACGATTTGTGTAGGAAAAACCTGTTAGTAAATATGGTAATCACCACAAATATTTTATTAGTTTTGGTTTGCCCTGTTATTTCAACAATAAAATATTGACACTCATTTGGGTTCATTAATTCCACACTTCCAAAGAGGGGTTTCTAGAATTTTAAAAACAGGATATTAACATGAATATTTCAACAGAAACAGTTTCATAGTAGAATAAAAGAAGGAAAAGATTCTGCTTAAAAGGAAAAGACTAGTTTTCCTTGTCTTCCCAAAACAGGTTTCCCCCACTATCCAAAAGTTTGCTTTACGCCGTTTCGCTTTTACAAAAGACCTACCTTATTACCTGTTTTCACTAACTGACAGAAATCCAAAGAGGATTTTTCTTTTTACAAAATAGTAATCGCTTCTTCGCTTTACACCATTTCAGTTTATGAAAGTTTTCATGGGAATATTCTACTTTGAAATAGCAGGGGAAACCTGTACCTCTCTTTTTTCTTAGGCTGAAAAACCTGTCATTTCAGAAACAAGATTACAAATAGCTCATTGGTTTCATCAGCAGTTTATTAGCCTGACTCTTTTTAATAATCTCACTGTTCTTTCTCAGACGCTAATAGCAAACCGAAGATCGCTTTGAAAGATAATTGACTTCCGCACAGTAACATAGTCACGTCTTGAGGAATCTCTAAAAGAAAAACCTGCACACCATCAAACAACAGTAGAGTCCTGTGATCCTTGAGGCCAGATTATGAACACTTTCGAGTCTCTCCCTTCACCAACGAGCTTTCTATTCCCCACCAAACCAAAACCAGAGCTCTCAGACTACAGTACGAGACCTTATTTCTCGCTTTTCCCAGCCCAAACAATGCTCCTTTAAATAAGGAGAGTGTTGCAGAACGCACTGGGACTTGTTTTAATCAGGTAGGGAAAGACACACAGACATGGAATGAAGTGTCGTGAAGGAGGTTTATATTCACAGATCCTTAGAAACAGGAGACATGGCATGGCACAGTCAAGGGAGGAGCCCACAGGGAAGCACTGGGATCATTTAGGAGGCATAAAGAGCAAAGGGAAAACATGGGTAAGAGCCTTTAGCGTGGTTCCCATGGGAAGGAATGAGGGAGGCTAAGTAGGCAGATACGGGACTGATTAGTTTGAATTATTTCATCAGGCTGTGGAGTGTGGTGCTCTCTCTAGTTGTCTCATACCTGGTCCTAGTATGATTAGGGCATGTGGACAGTGACCTGGAGTAGAAGAGCTCAATAAAGGAGATGAGGGGGGTGCGGGGGGGGGGGGTCCTCTGAATTGGTTGGTCTCCATGTGCTTGCAGGCAAGTCATATACTATCTCTAAGAATTGGCTAGCCCTGAGAGGGACAGTCTCTCTGGTTCAGCAAGGTCGCAGATATGAACACATCAGAATAAGGACACACCCATGCCACAGATAGTCTCAGCTCTTCTCAAAAGGTGATTCCTTTCTCATCAAACAAGTGCTTAGCCAGCCTCTCTGCCTTTACTTGTACCATCCCTCTTATTTCCCGGATGCTGTTTCCTTTCCTTACCACCTGCCTTAATTCTGCTCACC
Source organism: Mirounga leonina (assembly GCF_011800145.1). Lineage (NCBI taxonomy): Eukaryota > Metazoa > Chordata > Mammalia > Carnivora > Phocidae > Mirounga > Mirounga leonina. The sequence goes on along the minus strand of NW_023270265.1, from coordinate 18,046,970 downwards.
CTTCAATTTCATCCTTTCATGAGATATTCCATGGCCACGCTTGTCCCCACTGATCTCTCCCGCATCTGAAACTCTACAATCCACACTTAAGCATACACACCCATCAGGAACAGCAAGCTATTGGTAAGGTAGCAACCTTGACCAGACTATTTCCGTGAAAAATAAGGAAAGAACAACAGATTTATAACCAAAACATGCCTCTGAATTGGAACAAATATCCAGCCCCTTCTTTTTTCTGAATAGCACCCCAATTCTCTTCAGAGGCAACAATTGCCTAGTTCCTGAGGATTAGTCATAGTTGGCCATACCACCAGTGGCAATCCTATTCCTCACTTGCCAGCCTCCTTGAGACTAGATATGGACTTGTGACATAGTTCTGGTCTAGGAGATGGATGTGAAAGTAGACTGATTAAAGGTCATAGATACCCTAATCCTTCCCCCTTTTCCCTGATGGCTGGACCTATTGTAGCCATTTTGCAACCATGAGGCAAATAAACAGGAAAATGAAAAACAACTTGCTAAGAATGACAGCACAGAAAGATAGGAAGTCCCTGGATCCCTGACGGCATAGTTGAGAGGGTGAATCTACACCCGTAGTCACCTACAGCTGGGATGCCAATTGTGGGGGGGAAATCTAATAAACTCTTGCCTTAAGAGACTAATGCTGTTTCTAACTGCTGTAACTTCATTTTCCCAGGAAAACACTAGAAACTTTCTTTAAGTTATTCTTCTGTTCACTCTACTCTGAATAAAAGAAAGAAGGCTTCTTGTTGTCCATCTTCCTATATTATTAAAACAAAATGCACAGGATAAGGATTTTCATCAGTTTAACACATTTGCTGAAGTGTTCAATTTACTATTGTATCAGAAAAATCTTGTAGCTGCATCCAAACTGATTATTGGTAACATTAGCTGTTATTTGGGTGACTGTGTATTTTATTTCCCAATTGCATTTTGTTTAATAGCTAAAATATCCATTTATAGAACCCCTGCTGCTATAAAATGGCTTATCATTAAAGATCTAGGTCCCTTAATTTATTCATAATTTGGATGGGCTGGGGTCATAAAAATAAGTCTCTTTTAATGTCAGAGCAAAACAAAATGAAATAGAAAAAATCAATAGATTACAGAAACAAATTTACCTTGTCAGCCTTAATATTAAACTCCAAATAAACTCTGCTTTCCCCACCTCAAACAAGTGAATCAAGAGTGATTAGAAAATAATGAATTCATTGTGTAGTACAAAGTAGGTACTACACAAAGTTAATGGCTCAAAATAACATAATTCTGACTATTCCAGGTACTAGTTTATAGTATTTGAAGTTGCAGCAAACAAGTTGAGTCCAAGCTGACTCCCAACCTAACTATCCATACCTTATATTCTGTAAAATGTGGGTTCAGTTACCCAAAATCGACTAATGAAACCCAAAGGAATAATAAGCACTGTATGACTATTTCACAAGCTGACTAGGCTTGCATAAAATCTTTTACTGAATTAATAACAAAGTTGTTGATAAAAATAAACGAGTCAATTCAAGTATCCAGCTTCACCATTTCATTTAAAGTGCCTCCCAAGTAGAATGACCTGGTAGAGGCAGTAAAGAAAGGCTATGTAAGGTCCTGGGCAGTGCACAGACTTCAGAGACAGCTAGACCAGGGTCTATGCCCTTCTTGGCCACTACCCCTCTGCCTTCCTGGGCAAGTCATTTCATATTACTGAGCTTCCTTTTCCTCCAGTGTTGAACTTCAAGATTGTTCGGAGGATTATTTTGTAAACAGAGTGGTGGTCCCATGGCCCCATCCCACTTAACAGTAAAGCATGTTTAAAAAAGGTGGGGGTGGGGGTCACAGCTGTTGACAGTGGACTATTTGTGGTGCCTGCAATTGCAGCTGCCACGCTGGATGAATTACCCTAATTGGCACAGAGCAATATAGACTCTGGACTTTAGTAGAAGTGATGGATCTGTGTGCTCTTCTCAGTCCCCATCGGTAAAGAGACCCGAAACAGTTTGCTTTTTTGTGGGAAGGACAGCTCTGAACATTCACTGTCTTGCCTCAAAGCAGATCACCTCCTGCTCTCAAATATAATGGAGTCCAAAAGGACCTTGATCATCTTTACTTTCTACAGAGCATCACGCTGGCCTACTATAGGGACGACACCCTGGTAACTGGCCCTGGTGACGGCTACTGGTCGTCAGCAGAACTCTTACACTAAAGTCAGAACTGTTGCCAAATGCCGTCCTCTTCTACTAGAGGAAGAGCTTTGGGATCTGAGGCAAGTTTTTTTAACGTCATTGAGTTTCAAGACTTTTTTCGCTGAAACTGAAGGAATAGTACCTATCTTACAGAACTCTTAAGAGGATGAAATGAGATAATATATATGAATATATTTAGTTTAATACCTAGTGCATAGTAGATACAAAAAAAATAGCTAAAGAAATAAAAGCTTTTTATACTGATATTTTAAAAGCCTTTAAGAGTCTTACTCCATCTGTTCCAGTGGTGTGTGTGTTTGTGTGTGTTTTTCCCTTCTAAGTTTTGTTTTTGGGGTTGGTTTTTTTTTTTAAGATTTTATTTATTTGAGAGAGAGAGAGCATGAGCAGGGAGGAAGGGCAGAGGGAGAAGCAGACTCCCTGCTGAGCATGGAACCCGATGCGGGGCTTGATCCCAGGACCCTGGGATCATGACCTGAGCTGAAGGCAGATGCTTAACTGACTGAGCCACCCAGGAGCCCCTGTGTGTTTTTAATTCATATTTCTCCTCATAGGTTTTACTAAATTAAAAACGGAATTATGTTTAAGAAAAAAGCTCAAAAGGATGACAAATGTGGGTTGCAGTTGTAACCTTCAGGCATTGTTGAATGTTAATCTCTAATCATTTTTATTTAAATTGAAATTTCTTTGAAAATCCAGTCAAGTTACAACCAGAGAAGACAACAATGTTTTTAAATAGCTTTTGAATGTCAAAGAGATGTCTCTGCCTAGGGCAACAGCTACATAAAATTAACAGACCCTCCTCTGACGTGTCTAAGTAGAATGATTTTAAACCTAGATAGTTCCTACATGAACATGCAAAGCTTTCAAAATATCACAGAACATTAATCTTGTAGCTCAAAAATAAATGTTCACACTTAAAAACAAAAGATACTATTCTGTTTTCCAGAGCTGATATTCTAACAGCACACTAGTTCTGCATTGACCTTAATCACCATTTCAAAGATTAGTGAATGCAGGTTATTTACTCCCCAGTCCCAGCCTACATGGCAGCAAGGAATGACAAGAAATATAACAATTTATATCAAATTAACACATCCATATAAGAACCTATTCCAGGATTTATAAAATCATTTTTATTTCCAGAAAAACAGAAAGAAAAAAAACCCAACAGAACAAAGTAAATATCTTAATGAATTTTTACATGCTTAAAGGATATCTAAATTAGGGTGCATCCAGAGGCAGGAAACAGTGGTATTAAATTCAAATAAATTATTTTCTTGCAACAGCTGAGCAGGTAGAGAAAAAAATTATGCTCCAAAATGTTCTCAGAATGTTTTCATTTGCTCCAAAATGTTTTCAGGGTATAGGGATTTGAATAGAAGAATGTAAATTTGAAAAAATAATGTTAAATATGTTTAAGTGGAAACAAATGAGACTATTAATTCCCCGGATTAAGGTGTAGAATGTTCTTACAGTTTTGGTCTTTTTAAGTTATACCTTCTAGCACATGTATCTAAACAGTGTTACTCAAATATTTTTTCAGCCCAAAAACTGAAGGATACACTCTCAAAGCTGTTGAAATCTATTCAAATATTTAGAATGACAGAGTTCCTCCTATGATTCTGATGTGCTCCCCCTTTAAGATGGACTGTTCTCCCATCCCAATCACCATTGAGAATCACTGATTATATCCTGCAAAAGTCTATATGGTATGCATTAAAATATTCTGTAGCAAGAATTTGTTTTCTTAAATTGTGGAATCATAGCTTTCCATATACAAAGGGCCAGACAGAAGACTTCACAAGGTGACCTGGCTCCTTGGGGGAGCCCTAATTGTGAAAATTCTTCTATTTACTGAGCCAGGATCGACCTAGTTCCACCCTTCTAGGAGAGTAGCCCAGGTTACTCATTATCCTACACAAAGGAGCTTCAATTCTTGAACATAATACAATTTTAGTAGAAAGAACGTGAACTCTAGAGAGCTCAAGAGTCACCTTGGGCAGGTGACTTAACTTCAAACTCAGTTATCTAATCTGTAAAGTTGGGACGATAACTACCTACTCTGCAAGATTACATAGGGGAGGAAAAATACCTTTCCCTCTACCCTCTGAGTTCTTAGCTGAGATCCCTGTGATAAAAGATAGAAAGAGAAAAACAAATAAAAGTTGATTAACATGTATACCTCATGTATACATGGGAGAGACCAGGGAAAATGAGTAACTCTCCTAGGTGGCTTAGACCTCCAGCTTATATACTAATTCATCTTCAGCTAAAGACAAAAGAAAAGTGGGGGGGGGGGCGGGGCAGGATGGGGTTAGGGGGTTGGGGAGGCTGGCTATTGGGAGTTTACCAGATTCATGGTAAAGGAAAGTAAGGTTTGTTATGCAGATTTATGCAGTGCCTTCTTCCCCTTCTGTTCAAAAGAGTTTCTGGAGATTTAGAGTCAACCTTCCTCCCTTCTTGGTAAAGAGAAGGAAACACCGTTACAAATGGAGATTTCCTGTATAAATATAAATGTGCCTTACAAAAGGGTTACTTCTAGTTGGTTTTCAAAGCTGAAATTACAGTTAAATTATCTCAAAATAAACTTTATGCCCACGAGGCATATTTTGGGGGGGCATATTCTGCCACCCTTCATTTGTGAAAAACTAAATGAGATAATATGAGGGAAACATCCAGCACAAAAGCCTTTTACCATTCTTCATTTGCTATAATTTCTCCAATTGCTCATTTCCTTCCCCCATTCCAGTGCTCTGATTGGACTGCTCTTATCTTATGGTATAGCTAAGTTATAACAGGAATCACTTGACGTGTTTAACAGGCAGATAAAAGAGTGTCTATGGCTGATGGAGAACTTTGGGCCAGAACACCTTTGTCCCAGACACAAGAGTTTGCAAACTTTTTCTATAAAGCCAGATAGTAAACACCTTAGGTGTTGAGGAAAACAGTCCCTGTTGAATATATTTTTGTTGTTGTTGTTTTGCTTTTGCTTTTTAATAACCCTGTGGCAGACAAAGTGCAGACAAGTAAGGTAATGGTTTTATTCAGGCTATTGGAATGGGGTTGATGTCTTTTAATGAGGAATGTCTCAAAGGGAGGAAAGGGGACCTGAAGTACACAGGGAAATCCTCCATGAGTTTTATGGAAATCTTGCAGAAGAATGGAGACAGGTCTTACCTCAGAATATGCCAGGATAGAGTGGTTGTCTACAGTCAGCTTCAGGTAAAAAGATGGAGAGATTTTCTAACAATTGCTTTTCTCCAGGAACACAGGGCTCAAGTGAACTTCATACAACATTATCGCATGTAAATGTAAAAGCCATTCTTGGATTGTGGACTAGACAAAAACAAGCTGCCAGCCAGATTTGGTTCCCGGGCATATAGTTTGCCATGCCATGTTCCAGAGGCTTGTTAAATTAACAGTGGACCATCCTACCATGCATACCCCCTCCCCCAATCCGCCTTACCCAGGCACTAAATACAAATCACTACTTGACATGTGGTGAGTTTTTCCATATCCATCGCTATGCCAAGTGCTTTATGTGCACCATCTTGCTTGGTCTTCACAAAAGCTTCTGAGGTGGGTACTGTTTCAATCCCTGTTTTACTGAAAAGAAGCCTGGAATATAAAAAGTTAGCAAAATGTGCCCAAGGCCACCTGGCTGGAAAAGGGCAGAGCTAGAGTCCAACCCAGGTGCCATATCACTAAACCACTAAGTAGATGTCCCCTTCTAAAGTCTCGTCATGATTTGATCAGCCAATTGTCTCAAGTCCCTGACTTTTTTTTTGCTCTGTAGACTCAGCCCAAATATGGCTTGGTCGTTTGTTTTTGTTTTGTTTTTTTTTTCTTTCTTTTTCAATTTAACAGCTGCAAAACCTTAAAATGACTTCAGTTTGAAAACATAGCTCTTTATTTCTTTAAACAAGCAAGAATTTGGTACATAAGGCATTCACTCAGTTACTAAATTCAGAGAGCAGCATGTGATAAAAGTCCCAAAATGCTCTGTAATTCTTGCCGAAACATCTCGGGTTCAGAGAGAGATTTACAGAAAATTTAAGATATTTCTGAGCATTATTTGTAGAAAAACATTGCCCTCAGCAGGTTATAAAATGTTGTCAGTGTTCCCAATTCTAATCGTAAGTTTCTTTGAAGGATTGAATCTACCAGAGCTGAACTGCTATGCTTGGCACAATACCAATTCAAAGCAGCTTTGGTTCAGAAAGGAACTGGATGCAATTATTTCTGCTTTTTTCCAATATCTACCAAGGAAGGGAGGTGCCCTGTGAGTAATGGCCAAAGTACAGCTGTCCAGAGCCACCACTGAGCTAATTGAACATCACCTCTGACAGCTTCTGTAAAAAATGGCATACCCAAGCTGAGCATGAAAAGAGAACTATATTCAGGGGTGGTACAGGCAAGAAGGCTATGTGGAGACATATGTTTTGCCAGGAACCTAGTGTGTTATGTGTTTTACTTAGATTCTTTTATTGCAAGTAGCAGAAACCAACTCAAGCTAACCAGGAAAAAAAAAAGGAGAGATGGGAATTTTTAAAAGGGATACAAGAGAATCTCATGGAATCCAATAGCAGGGATACAGCTGGGTCTGAAGAAGGAACTGGGTGAAGGGACAGGAAGGACATTAAGACTCTTTCCATTTCTCACACTCATCTGTACACAACTTTCAAGCTTCTCTCCACTCACTGTCTTTCTTTGCTTCCCAATCTACATGGTAGGAAATAAGCTCCCAAGTTTATAGGTGAAAGGTCCAGCCACATGAACAGTCTCAATTTTAAATTCCCAGGAGAAAAAGCCAAATTTTCCTCTATGAAGTGTCTTCCCTTTGTCCAGTCAACCAAGGCCAGGAGACCTAGGGTGGCATATAACAAAGTTGTAGCTTAGAAACCAGTCTTTATGAATCATGGGAGAGAATCCTCAGGAAAGAGTTGGTTATTAACTCCTCAACTAGACAATTGCAAAAGTCCTATATGCTAGCCACCTCCAACATGTGTAAATTCAGAACCTACTCTGTACCCAGGTCTGGAAATGCTAGAACTACTGTGAAATATATATATACACACACATACACACACACACACATCTCCTCAAATGGTGAGCCTCTCTTCAATTGTTTTACCAACACGATTAACTCCTTGCCGCACAGTGGCACATCCACTGGCTTCTCCCCCAGTGCACCTGCTGGCTCACATGTTACCATCAAACCTACACTGTGAAAATTTTTATTCTACCTGTTATGGACTAAACATTTGTGTCTCCCCATCATCTCATTCGTTGAGTCCTGCCTGGTCTACCTCCTAAACATTTCTTGAATCCATCACTTGACTCCAGGCCCACCATCACAATCCATACCACCATTCCTTCTCACTTAGATTTCAAAAGCCCTTATGCCTCTCTCCTATCTTTCCCCATCTCCAGTCATACCCCCTTCAATCCTCTTTCCATCTGCAGCCAGGAGGACCATTTAAAACACAGTTCTGATCAGATCACTTTCCTGCTCACAGTTCAAAGGGACCTACCACATTTAAAGATCAAATTCCTTCCAATGACTTAGAGGTCCTCCAGAATCTGACTTCCTCAGCCTCTCCACACTCACTCTCAGCCACCATCTCTTATCCTTCAGCCATGCTAAACTTCTTTCAGGTGCCTGAACCTGCCCTACTGTCTCTCCCCTCCAGACCTGTGTACATGCAGGTGGGTTCCTCTGCCTTAACCACTCTTCAGGGTTGCCCGTTTACTTACTGCTCTCCTCCATGGAGCCATAAGCTCCTTGACAGCAGTAACCCTTTCTGTGCTGTTCAGTGTTATCTCCAGAGTGTCTGTGACAGACTTGGTACTGGAATGGTATTTATGGCATGAACAGCCTGAAATCCACCTGCACATCTCTATTTCCCTTGGGTTGAAATCTTTCTAGAGTCTTTTATCTCCCTCCCCCACAAAGAAGCTCCCTGCTTCTCACTGTCTTCTGGGTATATGGTCCACACGCACTGGCCTGTGGGTTCTGCTCAGCACCAACATCAACATGGTCAGCTGAGGGCAGCTTATGGGAGAGATGTTTCATCTACCCTATGCTTCTGTCCTGAGCCTCCCAACTGCCCCCCATCCCCAAGGCTAGATGTTCCATGCAGCACCTTAGGTATCCCTGGATGCAAATAGTTCTGCTCCTGAAAACACCAAATATCTCTGACTTTATAAGCATCCCCAGTGTCAGGGATGCCTGGGTGGTTCAGTCGGTTAAGCATCTGTCTTCGGCTCAGGTCATGATCCCAGTGTCCTGGGATTGAGTCCCACATTGTGTTCCTTGCTCAGCGGGGAGCCTGCTTCTCCCTCTCCCTCTGCCTGCCACTCCCCCTGCTCCTGCTTATGCTCTCTGTCTCTGTCTCTCTCTTTCTCTCTGTCTCTCTGTCAAATAAGTAAATCTTAAAAAAAAAAAAAAAAAAAAGCATCCCAGTGTCTTTTAAAGCCCCCTCAATATCTCAGAAATGGATTTGGGAAAATAATTTGTGTACACACCTAGGCTTAGAGCTAAAGAATATCTGTGATGTCACTTAGTTCAGCTCTTCTCTTTTCTAGTCGAGAAAACCAAGACATAGGGAAGAGATGTGTCTTGCCCCAGCTCATAAACTGTCAAAATAAAACAACTGAGACTGATATGAGGAATTCTTAATCACAGGAAACAAACTGAGGGTTGCTGGAGTGGGGGGTGGGGTGGGAGGGAGGGGGTGACTGGGTGATAGACACTGGGGAGGGTATGTGCTCTGGTAAGCGCTGTGAATTGTGCAAGGCTGTTGAATCACAGACCTGTACCTCTGAAACAAGTAATGCAATATATGTTAAGAAAAAAAAAAAAAGAAGAAGAAGAAGAAGGTAGCAGGAGGGGAAGAATGAAGGGGGGGAAATCGGAGGGGTAGACGAACCATGAGAGACGATGGACTCTGAAAAACAAACTGAGGGTCTAGAGGGGAGGGGGGTGGGAGGATGGGTTAGCCTGGTAGTGGGTATTGAGGAGGGCACATTCTGCATGGAGCACTGGGTGTTATGCACAAACAATGAATCATGGAACACTACATCTAAAACTAATGATGTAATGTATGGGGATTAACATAAGAATAAAAAAAAATTTAAAAACAAAACAAAGAAACAAAAAAAACAACTGAGAGTCCCAAGACTACAATTCATGACTTCTTTCTCTTTCAACTACAGTAGGACTTTCCCAAGAAGAAACATGGTAACATGAATCTTCTGCCCAAAGTGCTCCCTGAATATCCCAGTCCTGCATTTCTATGTGGGGTGCTCTCTCCTCCTGTCCTCCTGGTCAAAGAACTCAGTTCTTGACCTCAGCTTTGCAAGCAGGTTAGTTTTAAAAATGTTTTCTGATTGACAGAAACATTTGCTGAAAACTAATACAATTTAGGCACACCTGGAAACCAATTTAAAGCTGATTCTGCCAAATTAACCTTTCTTGACAAGCTGATAGGTTACCCCAGGAAAATTACCAGTAAATCTGACTTTTTTTAACTGAATTCTCAAAGATGGAATTGGTTGCCTCTTCTACCAAATTTCTTCTTTTGTTTTAATATCATATTGGCTTCCTGTCAATAAAAATGAAGCACTTTATTTCCCAAATCCTCATCTTAAATTGGTTCCTCCTGGGGGAAGAATGAAGGGGGGGAAATCGGAGGGGGAGATGAACCATGAGAGACGATGGACTCTGAAAAACAAACTGAGGTTCTAGAGGGGAGAGGGTGGGAGGATGGGTTAGCCTGGTGATGGGTATTAAAGAGAGCACGTTCTGCATGGAGCACTGGGTGTTATGCACAAACAATGAATCATGGAACACTACATCAAAAACTAATGATGTAATGTATGATGATTAACATAACAATAAAAAAGATACTAAAAAAAAATTGGTTCCTCCTGTACTCCAGTGGGTAACACTTCCATTTTCTGAGATTTTTGAGTTTATATGGCTCATATCATTTTGCTTGGGATTTTTGCTTTCTCTAGAATTGAAGGAGAAGTGAATTGGATTGACCAGTAACAGATTAAGTATTTCTGGAATTTGATCAAGTTTGCACACAGTACTTGCTAATCTTGGTGACCCAAATAACTTAGCTGTGAACATAAATATGTAAATACATCTGCCTACACATATAGGCAACTAATCTTCCACCAAGAATTAAATATGGTACATGGGTATTCATGTATGCATTCATTCTAAAAACATTTTCTTGAGCATCAACATGTATCCAGTGGCCCTTTTTATTTTAAAAATTAAAAAATGAAAACCATGTAATGCCTGTCCTCAAGGAACTCACTGTCTAGAGCCAAAAGATGATCAAACAACAAATAGATCCAGTAGGTAGGAAACAGAAGAGCAATTTCTCCATGCTACACTGCAGTGATCTTTTATTGCACATTAGTCCAGAGTAGGGTGACGGGGCACCGTTCATTCTAGACTGAAATATTAGCTCACAGTGTGAGACAATATGCCCAGAGACACTACTCATAGGTCCAACCTGTGAAAAAAATAACTTCGATTATATTTATATTTAGTCCTATCTCAGTTTTTCCCTCTCTCCACTCCTAGCTCCCATATAAAACTATCCCTCTGTTCCCACTTGGCCTTAACTAGAAATAGTAATAATAACTAACATTAATTACCATCTGGCAGGCACTGCACTATATTCCTGACATATGGTTGTGCATTGCATCCTAAACGCAACTGCTAGATAGTGCTATTATCCTCATGTCATGCATAAGGAAAGAGAGAAAGAGAAAGGCTAAATAATGGGCGCAAAGGATTTGGCCCCAGGTAGTCTCCTCAGAGCCCAGTGATTCCATCTCCTCATTTCCAAGAATCTGAAGCACTAAATCATTTTTCTGGCTGAGCTGCTAGTTTATGGTGTCCTACTCTCCCCCTCACCCATACCCCCAAAATCAATTTTCATTCTAAAGAAGCACTTGAATCCATTGTGTTGCAATGTTGGGCATTGTGGAATGATACAAAAATTAGTAGCTGGGGAAAGGGGAAAAGATCCTGACACTGCACCTCGGAAGACACCAAATAGTCATCTGACTTGCACTTTTTTCCAGTTTTATTGAGATACAGTTGACATACATCATGGTATAAGTTTAAGATAAAAAGAAAATTAAAAAAAAATTCTCCTTATGACAAGAACTCAGGATCTACACTCTTAACAAATTGCATATACAGCTATATCTTCCCACAGTGTTGACTACACTCACCAGTTGTATATCACATCCCTAGTACTTATTTATAACTGGAAGTTTGTAACTTTTGACCACCTTCCTGCAATTCCCTTGCCCCCAAACCCCATGACTGGTACTTTTTTTTTTCATTCTAGTATAGTTAACATATAGTGTTATATTAGTTTCAAGTGTACAATATAGTGACTCAACAATTCTATGCATTACTCGATGCCCATCGTGATAAGTGTACTCTTTTTTAAAAAAGATTATTTATTTGAGAGAGGGAGAACATGCAAGTGGGCAGAGGGGCAGACGAAAAGGGAGAGAGAGAATCTCCAGCAGACTCCCCACTGAGCATGGAGCCCAACATGGGGTGGATCCCATGACCCTGAGATCATGACCTGAACCAAAATCAAGAGTCAGACACTTGACCAACTGAGCCACCCCTCCCCCAGAGGGACTGAATTTCATGAGTTCTTACAGCCAGTGGGACTTAAAACCTGGAATTTAAAAAATCAGCAGGCTCTGCTCTGGGAGAGCCAGGAAGTCAAGAGGAAACTGAGTCCCTGCCTTTAAAGAGACAGCACAACAAACAAACCCTTCATCGTGATAAGTGTACTCTTAATCCCCTTCACCTATTTCACCCATCCTCCCACCATCTCCCCTCTGGTAACCATCAGTTCTCTATAGTTAAGAGTCTTGTTTCTTGGGTTTATTTCTTTGTTCATTTGTTTCGTTTCTTAAGTTCCACATATGGGAGACTTAGCTAGGAAGATGGCAGAGTAGGAGGACCCTAAGCTTACTTCACCCCATGGATATAACTACCTAACACACACATTGATGTAAATAACCCAGAAAATGACCCAAATACTGGCAGAACAAACTCCACAGCTAAAGGTAGAGAAGTGGCCACACCAAAGAGGGAAGGAAGGGCAGAGATGCGGTGGAGAGCTAAAGGGACTGAGGGACTGTCTGTGGGATGGAGGGACTCACAGATGAGGAGAGGAGGAGAAAGAAACAGACTATCATACTGGGAACTGACACAGGGAAGACAAATCCCCATAACATTTGGCTTTGAAAATCAGAGGGACTCATTTCCCTCTGATTTTCTCATTTCATGAGTTCTTACAGCCAGTGGGACTTAAAACCTGGAATTTTAAAAATCAGCAGGCTCTGCTCTGGGACAGCCAGGAGGGCAAGAGGAAACTGAGTCCCTGCCTTTAAAGAGACAGCACAACAAACAGCCTGTGGAGATAGAAGCAGCAATTTGAAAAACACCTTGGGCATAAAGGAGAGAGAGTTGCCTACTCATCTCAGAGCATATCCTGGAGGGACAGAAATCCTTGGGGGGCTTCTCCAGGAACAAAGGAGCTGGCAAGTGCCATTTCCCTCCCCCACACCCACCCCCAGCCTAGACACAAGGCCATCTGCAGGAACCACTGTGGTGCTCACACTCACTAACTTGCTAACGTCACCTGTCCTGCCCCTCTTCTGCACTTCGGTGGATCCACCCCTCTAATATACCCTTGACCAGAGCTCATCCAGGGCAGTGCCACAGGCCTGGCAGTGTGCAAGCAGCCCCAGCAGCAGCCAGTACCACTCCAAAGTAACTCCTGCCCTGGGGAGAGGAAAAGATAACCACATACATCAGTCAGGCTGCAGCCTTAGTAGTGGGCTAGGGGCAGACAACTGGTCTGACCACAGGCCCCACCCACGAATGAAAGCTTCTGAGGGGACAACACAAGGAAAGTGCCCTGCAGTTTGGTGCTACTGCATCTCTGACAGATGCCTGATCTCACTCAACTCACCAAGGTGGACCCAGACTGGCCCACTAACACCACAGAGACCAAACCCTGCCCATAACAGGCAACGAGAGCCACTGTGGATGACTGGACTGAAGGAAAAAGTGGCTCGGCCACAACAAGACACACAAAACACATAGGAGACATCCCTGAAACACCAGTTTGGGTGAACAAGGGACACTGCCCTAGTGGGCACTACAGGACCTCTTCTTCATAAGGCCACAACTTTCAAGAGCAGAAGACATAGCCAGCCTTCCTGACACACAAAAACAAACACGGAGAGGTAGACAAAATGAAAAGATAGGAATATGTCCCAAATGAAAGAACAGGACAAAATCACAAGAGACATAAGTGAAACCAAGATAAGTAATATGCCTGATAGAGAATTTAAAGTAATGATCATAAAGATACTCACTGGACTTGAGAAAATAGTGGAGGACATCAGTGACACCCAATTAGAGATGAAGAACACAATAAATGACATTTTAAAAGCACTAGATAGAATATATAGCAGACTAAAGAAAGCAGAAGAATGAATCAGTGACTTGGAGGACAGTAATGTTACTGTCTTTTCTCAAGTCCAGTGAGTATCTTTATCAAATTCAGCAGATGAGAAAAAAAAAATTATGCAAAATGAAGATAGACTTAGGAAATTCAGTGACACTATCAAGCATAATAACATTTGCATTATTGGGATCCCAGAATGAAAAGAGAGAAAAAAAGGAGCAGAAAATATATTTGAAGATAAAATAGCTGAAAACTTCCCAAATTTGGGGAAGGAAACAGAAATCCAGATGCAGGCAGTACAACGAGCCCCTGATAAAATCAACCCAAGGAGGTCCACACCAAGACACATAGTAATTAAAATGGCAAAAAAAAATAGTGGTAAGGAAAGAATTTTAAAAGCAGGGAGAGAAAAACAAAAAACAAAAAACAAAACAGGTACATATATAAGAAACTCCATAAGACTATCAGCTGATTTTTCAGCAGAAACTCTGAAGGCCAGAAGGGAATAGCGTGATATATTCAAAAATGCTGAAAGGAAAAATCTGCAGCCAAGAATATTCTATCCAGCAAGGTATCATTCAGAATAGAAGGGGAGATAAAGAGTTTCCCAGACAAACAGAAGTTAAAAGAATTCATGACCACTAAATCAGCCCTATAAGAAATGTTAAAGAGGACTCTTGGAGGGAAGAGGAGAAACTGTAAGTAAAAGTAAGAAAAGTAGGAAGCGCAAAAGCAATAGAAATAAGGATATCTGTGAAATTAATCAAAGGACTCACAAAATAAAAGGATGTAAGTATGACACCATATACCTAAAACATGGGGTGGGGGAAGAGTGAAGATTGGATTCAAACTTAAGTGACCATCAACTTAAAATAGACTGCTCATATATGGAATTTACTAAACAAAACAAATTAACAAAGGAAAAAAAACAGACAAAGAAACAGATGGTTACTGGAGGGGAGGTGGGTGGGAAGATGAATGCAATAGGTGAAGGGAATTAAGAGTACACTTATCTTGATGAACACTAAGTAATATATAGAATTGTTGAATCACTATATTGTACACCTGAAACTAAAATAACACTGTATGTTAACTATACTGGAATTAAAATTTAAAAATAATTTTAAAATTCCACATGAGTGAAATCAATTGTAATTGTCTTTCTCTGACTGACTTATTTCACTTAGCATAATACTCTCTAGATCCATCCATGGTGTTGCAATTGGCAAGATTTCATCCTTTCCTATGGCTGAAAAATATTCCAGTATGTGTGTGTATACACACACCACATCTTCTTTATCCATTCATCTATCAATGGACACTTGGGCTGCTTCTATAATTTGGCTATTATAAGTAATGCTGCAATAAACATAGGGGTTCATATACCTTTTTGAATTAGTGTTTTCATATTCTTTAGGTAAATACCCAAGTAGTAGAATTACTGAACCATATAGTAGTTCTGTTTTTAATTTTTTGAGGAACCTCTATACTGTCTTCCCCATTGACTATACCAGTTTGCAGTCCCACCAACAGTTCAAGAGGGTTCCTTTTTCTCCACATACTTGCCAATACTTGTTTCTTGTGTGTTGATTTTAACCATTCTGACAGGTGTGAGGCGATATCTCATTGTGGTTTTGATTTGCATTTCCCTGATGATGAGTGATGCCGAGCATCTTTTCTTGTGTCTGTTGGCTGTCTGTATGTCTTCTTTGTAGAAATGTCTGTTCATGTCTTCTGCCCAATTAAATTGGATTATTTGTTTTTGGGTGTTGAGTTGTATAAGTTCTTTATGTATTTTGGATACTAACCCTTTATCAGATATGTCATTTGCAAATATCTTCTCCCATTCAGTAGATTGCCTTTTAGTTTTGTTTGTTTCCTTTGCTGTGCAGATTTTATTTTGATGTAGTCCCAATAGTTTATTTTTGCTTTTATTTCCCTTGCCTCAAGAGGCATAGCTGAGAAAACGTTGCTACAGCCAGTGTCAGAGAAATTGCTGCCTGACCTCTCTACTAGGACTTTTATGGTTTAAGTGCTCACAGTCCTTTAATCCGTTTTGAGTTTGTTTTTGTGTATGGTGAAAGAAAGTAATCCAGTTTCATTTTCTGCATGTAGCTGTCCAGTTTTCCCAACACCATTTGTTGAAGAGACTATCTTTTTCACATTGTATATTCTTTCCTTCTTTGTGAAAGATTAATTGACCATATAATTGTGAGTTTATTTCTGGGCCCTCTATTCTGTTCTGTTGATCTATGTGTCCATTTTTGTGCAAATTACATACTGTTTTAATTACTACAGCTTTGTAGTATAACTTGAAACGTGGGATTGTGATACTTTCAGTTTTTTCTTTTCCAAGATTGCTTTGGCTTTTTGGCATCTTTTGTGATTCCAAGCAAATATTAAAATTGCTTGTTCAAGTTCTGTTGGTATTTTGTTAAGGATTGCATTAAATCTGTAGCTTGCTTTCGGTATTACTGACATTTTAATAATATTTGTTCTTCCAATGCATGAGCATGGAATATCTTTCCACTTGTGGGGTCATGACTGATATTTTTAAGAAGCTGAGCAAATTTAGCTTTAGATCAATGTGCAAATGACTCACATCACAATCAACAGGAGATGCCACTGTTCCTGACTCACTCCAAACTCTCTTGAGAGCTATGTGGTAGGCTCCAGACACTCCAGCATAAACCCAATAATCTCAGCAATTACTGTGCACACGAGTAGCATGAGTCATCCTGGTTCCTGCAAGATGAAGGGGCTGAGGTAACAGCCACATTTTTAAGGCACTTTCAACTCTTTCAAGCAAGATTTTTGTTTTTTATTGGTGGTGTTTTGTAGTTTGGGGGGGGTGTTTTTATCTTCATTGCATTTCTTCCCAGGCTAGAAGCGTAGTTATTAAAAAACCCATCCCAAAGATGAATAATCTCAGGACCAGCAAAGCCTTACCCCATACTGTATGATTATCAAATGGCAGAGCCTGACTCTTGATGGGAACATTTCTCCCCTGGAACGTCCTCACCTCCTTGTGAACTGTTTCTTATCCTTCAAAGCTCAACTCAAAGGAAATATCCTCTAAGAGCACCCCACCCCAGGAAGAATTAGTCATTCTCTTCTGTGTCTTCCCAAATCTAGAGAAATAGTGGCTCTGGTGTAGTGGTTCTGGTTGGAGGGACCTTTTATACACCCCAAGTGCTTAGTATAGTGTGTGTGTGTGTGTGTGTGTGTGTGTGTGTGTGTTGGCCTCATTTTATTAATTATTATTGAAATGGCTAATTTCATTTTGCTTTTTTTTATTCAGATACACTTTATATACAAAGAAATGCATTGATCTTAAGTATATAGAGCAATAAAATCTAATTTTAGAAAACTACATCCTATCAAGATACAGAATTTCTCTAACAACCTGGAAAGTTCCCTCCTGTTCCTTTCCAGTCAATTTCATTCCTTACCCCCAGCCAAGAGACAACTAATATTCTGCGATTTTATCTCCATAGATTTGCTTCACCTGCTATGAGCTTCATATGCATCAAATCAAACAGTATTTACTCTTTAGTGGCCAGCTTTTCTTCTTGGCATGTTTTCAAAATTCATCCACTGGTGTGCTGGAACTGGCTAATACTGGTCCACAAGAGCTGACTGCCAAATTTTAAGAACTGGTTGATTGTTAAAAACAACTTTTAAACAATTATTAAAAATTAAATTATATAAACTTACAATTAAGTAGATTATATTTAAAAACAGATAATACTCAAAATGCATTACTCCCTAATCTTTTACTACATTTCACTATTATCTATTCTCTTGAGGTTATTGACACCCACTCTATCTGTATAATGTGCGCTGCTGTGCATTTCTTCCCCGTTCTGGGTTCAGTGTCATCACATTGGTAGCTTGAAATTGGCCATGGTGGGAGTAATTACACAATGAAAATCCAGCAAACACTACAAATAAGAACTTTTTTCACTTGGAGAACCAGTTATTAAGCACTTACCAGCACACCACTAGAAGCATCTATGTTGCTGCAGGCATCAATAGCTCATTCCTTTTTATTGCTAAATAGTACTCTATTGTATATTTATGTTGCAGTCAATTTTTGCTGTTGATCGATATTTGTATTGTTTCTACTTTTGTGTGAATAAAGCAGCTATGAACACGCTTGTCTAAGAATTTTTATTAGCTGTGTTCCCATTTATTTTGCAGTTCCCATTTTATTTTATTTTGTGTTTGCATAATTTTGGAGATTTGAAGAGTAGGTGGTGTTTGACTTTATAAGTAACTGCCACACTGTTGCCGGAGAGGTTGTGCCATATTACAGTTCCATCAGCAATATGCTGGAGTCCCAGTTGTCCTGCCTTCTTAGTTATATCAGTGTCATCAGTTTCTGTTTCTGCCATTCTGCTAGGTGTGAAGTGATATCCCACTGGAGTTTCAACTTCCCCTGATGACTAATAATGTTGAGAAATGTTTCATGTGTTTATTGGCCATTTGTATATCTTTTATTATGAGGCTTCTGATCAAGACTTTTGCTTCTTTTTAATTGAGTTTTGTGTCTTATTAATATTGAGTAAAAGTTCTTTATACATACTCCGTAGAAGCCTTTTGTCGGATATATGTTTAGGGAATATTTTCTCCCCATCTATGGCATGCCTACCCTATTATTCATGATGTCTTTTCATAAACAGAAGCTTTTAATTTTGCTGAGTACAATTTATCAATTTTCTCCTTTATGGATTCTGCTTTCTGTGACTTATCCAGGAAATCAGTGCTTACCAGAAATTCATGAAGATTTTTCTCCTATGCTTACTTGTAAGAGTTTTATGGATTTATCTTTTAGATGGTGTATGATCCATCTTGAATTAATTTTTGTGTATGATGTGAGTGAGGTGGGGGGCAAGATTCATTTTTTCCCTATAGATGTTTTTTTCTAGCACTACTTTTCCCATTTAATTCCTTCAGTATCTTTGTTAGAAATTAGTTGATTATATTAATGTAGGTCTACTTCTGGTCTCTGTCCATTCCTTCATCTATTTGCCCATCCTTACAGCAATATTATTACACTGTCATTATTGCTGTGTATTTTAAAGATATTAATTGATTGATTGGTTGGTGAGAGAAGGGGGAGGAGCTGAGGAAGAGGGAGAGAGAGAATCTCAAGCAGACTCCACGCTGAGCACAGAGCCTGACTCGGGGCTCAGTCTCACCAGCCCGAGATCATGACCTGAGCCGACATCAAGAGTCAAATGCTTAACCAACTAAACCACCCAGACACCCCTACTGTGTATTTTATAGTGAGTTTTGGAACGACTTTTTCTGTTTTTTGTTTTCAAGATTAGTTTGTTTATCCTAGGTCTTTTGCATTTCCAGATATTTTTTAGAATCAGCTTGTTAATTCTAAAATAAAAAGCCTGTTGAAATTTTAATTGAGATCGCATTGAATCTACAGATCAGTTTGGGGAGAATTGACATCTTAACAATATTGTGTCTTATAACTCATGAACATATTATATCTCTCTTTTAATGAGAGAGGCTTTCTTTAAAATCTGTGTGCAATATTTTATAGTTTTCAGAAGATTCTACACAGCTTTTGTTAAATTTATTCCTAAATATTTTTATGTCATTGCAAATGTTGTGTGTGTTTTTAATTTCATTTTCCAATTGTTTACTGCCAGTATATAGAAATGCAATTAATTATATAATGATTTTGTATTCTGTGACCTAGCTAAATTCATTTACAGGTTCAAATTTCTTTCTTTTTTTTTCACTTTTAGTAGATCCCTTAAATTTTTCTAGTGCACGATCATGTCAAATGTGAGTAAAGGCAGTTTTACTTCTTTTCCAATCTATATCCCCTCTATTTTCATGCCTCATTACACTAACAAGAACCTTCAGAACGGTGTGGAAAAGAGATGATAGGAGTGGGTGTCCTTGCATTATCCCAATCCTAAAGGGAACGTATTCAATCATTCATTAATAAATATGATGTTAGTTGTATGCATTTCATAGATGCTCATTATCAGACTGAGGAAGTTTCCTTATATTTATATTTTGCTGAGAAATTTTATCTGGAGTGGTTATTGAGGATTATCAAATGTCTATTCCAGTTCTATATTGGTACACCCACTATGGAAACCGTGTGGAGGTTTCTCAAAAAATTGAAAATAAAATTGCCAAATGATCCAGCAATCCATCTTCTGGGTATTTATCAGAAGGAAATGAGATTGCTATCTCGAAAAGATATCTTCATGCCTATGTTCATTGCCCCATTATTCATAGTGGCCAAGACATGGAAACAACATAAGCGTCCCATCTACAGATGAATGGATAAACTCCATTGTGTTTTTTCCTCTTTCTGGAACCCCAGTTATATTTGTTACACAGCCTGATATTGGCTCATAGACCACCAAGACTTTTTCATTTGTTAGGGTTTTTTTTAAAGATTTTATTTATTTATTTATTTATTTATTTATTTATTTATTTATTTATTTGAGAGAGAGCATGAGCCGTGGGAGGGGCAGAGACAGGGAGAAGCAGGTTCCCCACTGAGCAGCGGGCCCAATGTGATGCTTCATTCCAGGACCCCAGGATCATGACCTGAGCAAAAGGCAAACACTTAACCAACTGAGTCACCCAGGTGCCCCGACTTTTTCATTTTTTAAGCCTTTCTCCCCTCCTCTGTGTTTGCACCATTTTTGTTGACCATTTGTGAAGTTCTCCACTCTTCTCTTTTTCAGTGTCCAGTCTTTTGTTTAGTCATTCCAGTGACTTTTTCATTTTGCATACATTTTTCAAATTGAGATTTCTATTTCATTCTTTTTTATAATTTTTATTTTTCTCCTGAGATTCCAATCTATTCTTAATGTTTTTCTATTCCTTTAAGACTTTGCACATATTTATAACAGCCACTTTAGGGGCACCTGGGTGGCTCGGTCGGTTGAGTGTTCGACTCTTGGTTTTGGCTTAGGTCATGATTTC
Source organism: Mirounga leonina (assembly GCF_011800145.1). Taxonomy (NCBI): domain Eukaryota; kingdom Metazoa; phylum Chordata; class Mammalia; order Carnivora; family Phocidae; genus Mirounga; species Mirounga leonina. The sequence goes on along the minus strand of NW_023270265.1, from coordinate 18,026,242 downwards.
GGGGTCCTGGGATTGAGTCAACACAGAGTCAGCTTGTCCCTCTCTCTCCCCTTCTGCTCCTCCCCGCCCCCATGCTCTCTCTCTCTCTCAAATAAATAAAATCTTAAAAAACAATATAACAGCCACTTTAAATTCTTGGCTGCTAATTCCAACATATCTGTCCCTCTATTCTGTGTATTAGATTATCTTTCTCCTGATATTTTTCCTTATGTTTCTGCCTTTTTACAGGTCTACTTTTTATCATAAGCTGTATATTGTGGATGCTACTTTATTGAGTGTCTGCACTTTGTTGTCCTCCCTTAAATGGTCTTGAGTTTCATTCTGGCATGCAGTTAAGTCACTGGCTGGTCAGACTTACCTTATTGAGACTTACTTTAGGCTTTGCAAAGGAATACCTAAAACAGCCCTTTGTATGGCAAGAGTGCCCTATTCTTAAGATGTGGCCTTCCTGGGTTCTTAGTGAAATGTCTGGAATGTTTGGCAAGGCCTCCCACTCCAGCTCTCCAGAATTCCAGTATCTCCCAGCACCATGCAACCTCTGCAATTTCCAGTCAGCTCAAAGACCTTTAGCAGCAATTTTCTGCCAGGTCCCATGGAGTCTTGCCTTGCACATGCACAGCTTGAAGTTTTCCCAAAGATTGAAGAGAACCCCTCACAGATTTCTGAAAGTCCTTTTCTATTTCCTCCTTTCAAGCACCCCACCCAGCAAATTCCAGTCATCCACCAGCACCAGACTCAGATCTGCTCCATTCAGTGACACCATGGAGCTCTGTGTGGATTGGAAAGTGCCCCCCAGCAAAAAGCTGAGGTGAATGGGAAGCTCAGCTCATACATTTCCCTATTCTCAAGAATCTATCCCTGTGGTTGTAAACCATTGGCTCATATTATTTTGATCATTTTATATTTTTTAATGACAAAAGGATAAATCCTCTACCTGTTATTCTGTCATGGCCAGAACAGGAAGTTGGTATCATCTGATCTTTTGAGAATCAGTTCAAGATTCTCCCTATCTCTATTTCCCTGGTAAAACTTTTTGGTTCCCACACTCTATATCGTACATAATAGTTTATGTCGCATTTATATACATCTCTGCCTCTACCTCTTAGGCTGTGAGCCCCTTGTGAAAGTGGACATTGATTAGCATAGTATGGAATATAGTAGGAATTCAATAAATGTACTATGATAATTTTTAAAATAAATTAGATAAGTACTTTCTGCTTAAACTATGGCATCCCTATTTATAGAATTAATGTAAGTGTTCTGCTTACATGAAAACTCTTTGAACCAGCGGAGAAAAATGATGGGGAAAAAATCTGGAGACTGGACCTCAAGATTTACACAAAGGGACACAGTTACCGCCCTCAGTCTGAGGGGATAATGCCCAGGTAACAGCAAACTTGCCCTCAGGCAAGGAGTTGAGGAAGACTGGGCTATGCTCTGGGACTCTGGTACTGAATGGCTAGAGGGAGAGGAAATTTGCTTTCAATTATACGGCAGAGGGAGCTGTCTTTCAAAATTGCTCTGACCCAACCCCCGAGAACAGTTTCACACTATTGGAGACTAAAAACTGAAACAGCAAGTAAAGCTGTCACATAAAGCTTCGGCACTAAAGACTCTTGAGTCAGATCTTGCCCAACTTCTAATACTTGTCTAGCACTTAGCACTTGCTAAGAAGGTTATTGTTGAATAAAGGAATTGAGGGACTGAGCAAATGAAGGAATATTTAAACCCGGCTTCCAGAAATGAGGACCTCTGCTCAAGGTGTGCAATCGAGCAATAACCACCTCTTCCATTTGGGGGCGACCTTGGAGTCCCCAGAGTGCTTTCCTGGGCAGGGTCACCTGTCTTGAGGGGGAGCACCAAGTGACCTGCCTCGGGACAATGAGAACCAACCTTTATTAGACAATCCTGTTCAATTCAGAATTGAACAAAATCCAGTGAACTCAGGGAGGATCCATAGGAGAGCAATTAAAAAAGGGTTTAAACAGACTTTCTGAGGAAAGGTTAAAAGAATAAAGATTATTTCAGCTAGAAGAACAGAAGGTGACTATAAATATTCAAACAATGAAAGAATATCCTACAAACAATGGTAGTTAGCCGTGAGCCAGTTTCACCAAGGACAGAAAAAGAGGAAGCTGACAGCTTTTAAGGGGGAGATATTTGCATTAAATCTAAGGAAGAAACAGGAGGAACTGCAGTTTGGAACGAATAAGAATAATCTGACACGTACCAACTTAAGGAAGTCTGTGTTTACCCGACACACATGACGTAGATTTTTTTTTTGTATTCATATGTTTATTTAAATGGTGATTATTGTCTTCTTACTGTTTTTTTGTTTTTTGGGTTTTTTTAAATTTTATTATGTTATGTTAATCACCATACATCACATCATTAGTTTTTGATGTAGTGTTCCATGATTCATTGTTTGCATATAACACCCAGTGCTCCATTCAATACGTGCCCTCTTTAATACCCATCACTGGGCTAACACATCCTCCCACCCCCCACCCCTCTAGAACCCTCAGTTTGTTTCTCAGAGTCCATAGTCTCTCATGGTTCGTCTCCCCCTCTGATTCCCCCCCTTCATTTTTCCCTTCCTACTATCTTCTTTTTTTTTTTTTTTTTAACATATAATGTATTACTTGTTTCAGAGGTACAGGTCTGTGATTCAACAGTCTTACACAATTCACAGCGCTCACCATAGCACATGATGTAGATTTTTTAAGTCAGAAGAGTTGTTGGTTATTTTTCAGAATGTTTTTCATGTCCCAGTTCTACATATGTGGAAACTTCTTCGCAACGTAAGGCAATATTTGGACATGAGACTTCCAAGTTGAGGCTGTCGTATAATGAAGTTGGATTTTCCTAGTAGTGTACCATAACCTGACCGCCCTCAGGAGAGACTCGCCTTACTCTAATTTCCATTTTATCATGCATAATAATATTGTGGAGATGTCAGTGAGTTTCTACCATGAAATTCATGAGCATCAGGCTAGCGAGCCTGTAGCTGTCTATATATTTGTTATGCTCGGAGAAAGATACCGTTATCTACCTTTGCACAAAAACATATTCTACTGAAAAGTGCCTCTCAAGTAGTTGCTAAGATACAGATTTGCCTGGGGCAATGAAAACAAGAATAAGTGATTTCAGGTTGGAGAGGAAAACAGCAAATTCCAATCAATGAAATCTAGAAAAAGGGCAACAGTTCCGACTAACTTGGCACTGGGCAGGCCAAACTTTGGAAAGATTAGCCAAGTCTTTTGCATTTCATCCAGATGTTCTGAAACCCAAACATGTTGGCCGGTAATTTAAGAGCAGCTTAGAATTAAAAAGTCTTGGAGACAAAACACCTGCTAGGGTTTAATATAAGGTTCCAAGTGCTGTGAAGGTTGAAATGAGGAAGCGATCGCAGAAAATTCTGTGAGGCCTGAATTGTTAGGAGGCTTTGCCACAGAGACAGTGCCTGAATACTCCCTGAGCGATGCTGGATGTTGTCAGGGTGCTAGCAAGGCTGGAGACTTATAAAGATTTACATAGTAATATAAGAAACCAAAAGCTTTATTTGGGGACCAGAGACTTTCCATGTGGCTGAATTCATGGTGCATACAGTTGTTGGGAGCTACAGAGACAAGTTGGAAGCAGATACAGGAAGCCTTGAACCACCCACCTTCCTTCATAGAGTGGGTAGTATGTCTAAGTCACACTGGGCAAAGAGCTTTCATCTTGACTACCAATTCCCATGAATGGCTAGGAAAGGACCAGAATGGTTTGCTGAGAAGGATTCTGAGGCCATGTCTCTGCACAGTGGGAAGGATACTTCGATCAATAAATGGTGTTGGCCATGGTCACGACAAGAGTGCTAGGGTAGAGTCCCTGAGGCGTTTAGCTACGTCACCTCCACAGCCTCTTCTAATGTTTAAGATTCTAGATTCCAGATACTCTGAAAAGCATGTGTTTTTGTTGAAAGCATCATTTATTTCTTTGTACTCGGCAGTTTCCATTTCTATTTTGTGGAGAATATAACGGCCCTACAGTTGATTTGGTCTTAAATATCTTAATTCATTGAAATTCTGGTAAAGTCATAAGAAGGTGAAATAAAGAAAAAAAAATTGGAAAGGCCAACTTCTGTTGAATGAAATGTCTGAAAAATACCTACAGTTTCCTTTTTCTCTTGCTTATATATATTTCATTATTTTTGGCAAGTGGTCCAGAAGAGAAAAAGGAATCATGTTGCCTAGTGGCCACTCCATTTATTCTACTCGCCACTGAAAGAGCCCTCCTTGACGCAGGCACTAGGACTCAGCTTTTCTCAAGAGAAGCTATTGGGGGGGGGGAAGCAAAGGAAACATTTATTTCCCAAACAAAGGACATGTTGGTTCTGAAAAGTAGTTCTCTTTTCAGCTGCCAATAAAAAGAAGGCTATTTTTCAGTTAACAGCTCAATTTTTCAGGTATCAGAAATGTTAGAAACAATACCATCTACAAAATCATGGGCCTGGTATGGGGCGCCTGGGTGACTCAGTCGGTTAAGTGACTGCCTTCAACTCAGGTCATGATCCCAGGGTCCTGGGATCGAGCCCCGCATCAGGCTCCCTGCTCAGGGGGAAGCCTGCTTCTCCCTCTCCCACTCCCCCTGCTTGTGTTCCCTCTCTTGCTGTCTCTCTCTCTCTCTCTCTGTCAATTAAATAAATAAATAAAATCTTTAAAAAAAAAAATCATGGGCCTGGTAAAAACCCAACACGTGGGTTTTTGTCCTCATGTTCTTCCTCCAGAGGTATTAAGTTCTTTCACAACTGGAATCCAATCTTTGAAGTGTCCACCTACCTGAAGTCAAAATAGGAACAGTATTATCAAGTCACACCAGTGGAAGATCTCCACTTGTCCCCTCTTCTCCCCATTTCCTCCACTCTTCCCCAAACTCACTTGCAGCTTCAGAAAACAGAACAATGGGCAATACAAAATACTCTCGGGAAAACCCATTGGATGTCGCACATGCAAAGAACTTCTCTAAGGCCAGTTACCTGGATGTGGGAATCCCTCGGGGCTGGTCCAAGCTGTGTGGGGAGCAGATTTAACTGTCAGCTTCGAATGCTGCTCCCGGGAGTGGAGAAGCTTGATGGGGTGGGGTGGGCGAGCCCCAACACTTAATCACTTAGTGTGTGTCTGCCCATCAACGCAAAAACTCATGTTTATTTAAAACACGTGCTGAGCCTATACGGCGTGCTTGATGCTGCGCTTCGAAGTTGAAGCAGGAGGTGTCCAGAGTTCAGGGACAGCACGCCCAGTGTAATGGAAGAAATGGAAACACACAACTAAAATTATTTAGCCCAATGCGACCCGAGAACCATCTCCCCCTGTGCCCAGGGCACTCCCGTGTGGTCTTTTGGAGCAGGAAAGGCCAAAACTGTGGAAGGTAATTCGGAAATGAATGCTCAGCCCCCTGAAATCAAAATCAGGTCGGGAGGTCTTCTTTAACAGTCACTGCCATAGAGGGGCACCTGGGAGGCTCAGTCGGTGAAGTGTCTGACTCTTGATCTCGGCTCCGGTTTTGATCTCAGGTTCATGAGTTCAAGCCCCATGTTGGGCCACATGCTGGGCATTGGAGCCTACTGAAAAATGTCACTGTCATGGAAACACCCTCAACATTCAAATATAGGGATCAGCATTTCATCTAAATGATGGAATATTGCAGCTTTTAAATATTTTAAATTTCATCTGTGTATTTTTTACACATACATATGTGTGTATATATATATATATGGATGGATGTGTAGATACACACATTTTTAATGGACGGGGGAACTGTTCAAGAATATAAAGTAGAAAAAATTATAACAATAAAAACTATGTGTATATAACAATTGTTTTGGGTCAGTCTCAGCCTGGAGACAGTGATGCTATGGACTGGAAAAGCCTATGGCCACTCACCTGGGCCTGAACTACTTGCAGTGAGCCCCAGAGTCAGTGATGGGCAGACCAGTCCTCTGGTTCTTACTATGATTCCAAGACAAGCTCTGCAATAACCATCAGGAAACTTTGAAAAATCAAGGTCTATTACTCACAAGTTTTGGAGGGTACATGGCATGCCTGGGGCCACCCAGGAAACCTCTGATAAAGAAAGAGGGGGGCTGGGGTTCTGCCTTCATTGAGGCCGAGGGTGTCGCTGGATGTTTTCCCTTCCCCAAACTTCTAGATACAGTTGACTCACTGTCATCCAATCACAACCCGTGGAGGTCCAGAAGGCCTGCCCAAGTTTCCAGCGGCTGCCGGTGGGCTTCAATGCTCCCGGCCCCCTGGCCCCCTGCGCGCCTGCTTCCCGCCACCCTCGTGTTTATGCTGCTTGTTTTGGTCTAGAGTGAAACTAACACCTATTCACAGCACGCCCCCAGAAATATCCATTCACACAATGCAACCAAAGCCTCCCCCCACATCGATTCCCCCCCACTTCTGAATCCCTTGTGTCAGAGGACACCCAGCCCCCAAACCGCCTTCTCCCTCCTCCCTGTACCAGGAGACAAGATGTTCTCCCACGCTAGATCCAGGAAATGTATCCGTTTATATTTTTCTGTGGAGAAAAAAAAAAAAAAAAAAAAAAAACAGAAAAAGAAAAAAGAATTTCACCCCAAAGAGGAATTCTGATGCCAGCTGTTACTTTAATTAAAAAAAAAAAAATCAACTCATTACACACTAAAATGTCAACAGAGGAATTCCGAAGTCCCCGCACTGTGGGCAGTTATTTTCTTTGTGATTGCCTGTATCTTCCAAACGTTCTGTGTATTTCTTTTCAAATAAGAAACCCAAAAGAAAAATGGTGTTATTGCTGAAAGCACTCTCTTCTGAAGAGGGTGTGGGGCCCCCTATGGGGGAGGCAAGTGGGCGGGCCACCCAAGGCCGGCGCCCCTGGGGCGGATGAGTCGGCCGAGCGCGCCCCCTAGTGGGACGCCCCGTTGGCGCGCTCCGCTCTCCAGGAGCTGTTAGAGCGGCTCTGGCCAAGGTCACCGCAAGCACCCCTTGGAAAGCCAGTGAATGATCTTGTCTCAGCCTCATCCTTCCCTGCTCACTCCTGCTGACAGGAAAGGAGAGAGGCCGTGGCATTCGGGGGTACGAGCCGCCGCCAGGAAGGGGGCCCTGGCTGCCAGGAGGGTGCGGAACGGGGGAGCCCCGATGCGGGGCCCGGCTCCCTAACAGCCGGCTTGAACCTCCCGGGTTCATTAACCTTAGTTCTAATGAGTGCAGCTCCGGCGTTTTGCTGCCGCTCATCATCACAGCTGCTTAATTGCCTGAACAGAGCAGTTTGCCTATTTGGGGCTACAAATTAAAAGGTCTTGTTTCAGTTGGTATGTTTCCTAAATTTTAATTTAATTTGCAGCAGTAATCCTTTTCAAGATTCACTAGCACGGAGCCCCGCCGTTTGCCCAAGCAAGCAGCCCCGCCTCGGGCCTCCCCACCACTCCTGCTCTGCAGCCCAGGGGAGCCCCAAATCTGCTGGGAAGGGGAAGATAGACTCCAGCGGGGCTGGGAGAAGTCTCTCCTGGAGACGCCTGCTTTGGGGAGATATCTCCCACCCCACCGCCCACAGCCCAACACCACCCTCCAGGAGGCGCCCCCTGGTGCCGCTCTTGGCCTCCGGAGCCTCATCACTTCTCAGCTCTCCTCACTTCATCACGGCCTCCCAATACTGCTCTCTGCACGTTCACTGTTTGCACCAAACCTCTGCTCCAACCGGGAAAGGGGTGGGGGTGACCCCGTTCCCTGAACACCCCCTGAACTTTTCTAGCCTTTGGGACTTGGCTCTCCTTAGGCTCCGCCCTCTCCTTGCAACCAGCCACTGAAAAGCCTCCTGCTCCCCTAGGTCTGCACAAGTACCCGCCCCCTGTGACTCAAGCCACACCTCTTTAATAAAGCTTGCCTCAGTTGTTCCAAGACCGGTCACTGGGTGATGCCTTGATGACTCGTCCAAGGCCATCTCACAGCTCATCTTCCTGATGGCACCTTCTCTCAGCTCCCCCACTTGCAGATACCATCCCAGTGGGGCTTAGGATTTCCATATATGAATGAGGGGGTCGGGGAGGGGGGCTCAAACATTCAGACGCTAGCAATATCTATGATTCAAACCGTAGGATTGGCTGAGTGCTGGTTTGGTGCTCTACCCTGTATCCGATGGAGGAAAATGTACTCATTTTCTAATTATTACCACACATTTGGTGGCTTGAAAGAGAAATTTATTCTCTCAAAATTCTGGAGGCCAGAAGTCCAAAATAAAGGCGTCTGCCGAGCCACACCCCCTCTGGAGGCCCTAGGGAAGAATCCTCCCTTGCCTCTGAGGACTGCCGGCTCCTGACCTTCCTCGTCTCGTGGCTGCATCTCTCCACTCTCGGCCTCCGTCTTCATGTGGCCTTCTTGCCTGTGTATGTCTGAGTCTTCTCACTCCCTGTCACTTCAAAGGACACTGTCATTGGATTTAGGGCCACCCGAAATCCAGAATGATCTCTATCTGAAGGTTCTGTCAGTTTAATTACATCCACAAGGACCCTATCTCCAGATAGGCACATTCACGGGCACTCGGGGTTAGGACCTAAATATATCTTTTAGGGGCCACTATTCTGCCCACTGCAGAATGGCCTCTCACCTGGCCGATCTTCTACTTTGAGGCAACCCAGAGATTTTGCAAAGGACATTAAATCCCAGATAACCCAAGAAAGAGGGTACCTCAGTCTCTGAAAGTGACCCTGGAAAATCCACTGTAGACAAAGCCTGGTTTGTTTCTAAGCTCCACCGGCCCTGAGGCTCAGAGCAGGGTGCAAGAAACAGATGGCAGCATTTCCCTTGAATTTTCTGGAGTTAACAGAGATAAAAAGGAGAGAGATGAAGGTTGAACAAACAGAGTGTAAGGATTTCTTCCCATTCACTCTCCCCCTCTTCCGCTCCAACCACACCAAACATCACCTGAACAGAGACCAAGGCAGAGTAACTGGCAGGTAAACATTTGACAGATGAATGCATAAATGAATTTGTAAACAAGTTAATGGTTCTTATAAAGCCGTGAATTTCTCTAACATGCAATCAGATGCAAAAGAAGCAACAAGGCAGATAATTCAATTTAATTTGACCAGTATTTATTAAATGCCTACTTTGCCTTCTGAAGTTGGGATTGAAGAGAGACATACAACAAATATAAGAGCTTAGTCCAGTGATGGTGGTGGAGCTGTTGGGAACAACATCAGTTAATATTCACTCATTCATTCATTCATTCATTCATTCATTCATTCTTCACATGGGCCAGGCAATGTGCTTGATGCAGAGTTGTTATCAAAAAACATTTTGGCAAACGTGCATCTTTATTAATGCATTACAGAACAAGATCTAATAATTACCATAATTTCCAAGTAGCAGGAAGCATAAATGATATTTGGAGAAACATGCAGCAACTGTGAAGTAATATGACTACATCTATGGTACATCTATTGCTGACAGAGTCACGGGTTCTGCTCCCACTACTGGGTCTCTTGCTGCATTCCTAACTGCAGAAAATGCTGAATTTCAGTCAGAGGTTAACAAAAATAAAGAGGTAGTTTTCCCATCCAGGTTTACAAACCTTTGATTATTGTGAGCTCCTGAGTTTAAAGTCATAGGTACAACTACAACAGGAGAGACTGGACGCTGTCTGCTCTGACTTGCAGGAGGTGTCTCCACTGGCCTGCCGGGGCCGTCACTACGACATTGTGAAGCATGGTATCTACAGATGGAGGAGGGGGGGGTGGAGGGGGGCAGGCTGAAAGATAGACACCCTGTGTCTATTACACTGGAAAATTGCTTAACCTGAGCAAAGACTCAGTGGATCACACACGTGTAATTCATTCCATTACTGTTAACAACCTAAATGTGGCTTCAGGCTGGAATATAATAAGAAATCAGGATACATGGCAAAATGTGTTCATTCCCTCTTCTCAACTAAGTACAGGGATTTACTTAGAAACATCTTAGAAACAAAATCAGCAGGATGGAAGGTGAGAAAAAATTACTCAAATGCAACTAATAATCATTAATAATTAATAACCATTCCACCCACACACTGGGATTCTACCTTTATTGTTAATAAGCTAAGGACTCAAGGGTTACATATTTTTCTGTGTGTATTTGTTCATTTCTTTTCAAGCATTCAATGATTAGTCTCAAATTAGCCCTCAGCGTGAGCATGAGTCTACAGGGGAGATACTTATTCTTTCATAACATTTCCCAACATGATCCCAATACACCCCCAGAGTCACCTCCACCACTTTGCCACGCCCACTACCTTCCAGAGAAGTAGGTCTTGCCTTCTCCCAGTTCAAGGGGATATACTTATGCTAAAAACTATTCATTATTGACCTGAAATTCTAATTTAACTAGATAAACTCTATTTTTATTTAGAGTTGTGGCAACCCTACCCAGATCATACTTCGTACTTTCAAACATCCTTGTCCTTGTCATGCTATCCTTTCCCGTAGGATGCCCTCCATCATCCCTTTGGCAAATTCGGTCTTCCAGAACCAACTCAAACACCCTTTTCTCTGTAAAACCTTCCCTATTTTCCTCAGGTAGGTCATCCTGTGATATTTTCTTATATCTATTAAAGACTTAAATAGTGAATGGGCTCCCTGTCTCCCCCACTGACCGTGAGCTCTTCAAGGGCACCACTGGGTCTGAGTATCTTTGTATCTTCATGCCTGGTATGCAGTAGATACTTAATAAGTGTTTGTTGAAGGAATGAATTAATGAATTTCTTCGTAAATGAACCACTGCTGTTCCTATTAACAGCCTTCCTATTCCTATTTCCCCCTCACCACATCAATTCCTCTCCTTAAAACAGTATTTTTCAAACCTCGGGCCATTCCTTAGGAAGAATAAAAATTAATTTAGGGGGCAAAAGCCAGCATGAAATAGAATAGAGTGGAGGAGAGTAAAGGGGGTGGTGTGTAGCACCCATGGAAGCTAAACCTTGTTGAACTTGAGTTTCAGGTGCATGGGTGAATGTGTGTGTGTGCGTGTACTGGGTTTTGACCAAAATAGTATGAGAGCCCTGTTAGGAACATCAGGATTAGCCACAAGTCTCTGTTAACATTTCTTGTGATTTCTTGGCACTCCTTTCAAACATCTTCAATGGCTCCCCATTTCCTACATTCGAGACCTTCTATGATCTGGCCTCAACCTACTGCTTAGCCTTCTCTTCCCACAACCAACTCCACAAACCATCCACCCCAGAGAAATGCCTATTGCATTCCCTCTCCCACCCCCTGAATGGACAAGAATATACTCTTTGCTCCACAAAGTCTGTTCACCTTCTCCCCCAGTCAGCCCACCCCTGCCATCCCTGAATGGCCCCCCTCCTCTCTGCTTTTTTTTTTTCCATAGAATTACCCCTGCTTCCTGACTTCCAATCCAAAGCAAACTCCTGCTTCCTTCAACCTTCTACAAAATCACCCAAAAGAAACCGAATCCTCTAATACATTCTTTCTAATTCCCTCTTACTGAGAAGCCCCTCCGTTCCTTATGACGTGCCCACCTGGTTCCACTACTAATGTGTTCGTGGTGGTCTTGGGCTAGAGCGCATTGACAGCTGGCTCGTACTGGTAAGTACAAACCTAATGTTTGTTGTAAAATACTATTAGGATTTTTGTACCACCACATGATTCTTTGCTTTTCACATGGTGATAATTACCTGAATTATGTGGTCCATGTTGTTTGCAAAGAGTAAGTTGGTTGTGTACACAGGCTAGGTTACACGTGTCAGCTTGGCATGAAGAGTGTCAGGCCAACTGCAACCTGAAAGTTCTTTTAATTGACTAGGACTTGTTCTCACCATCAGACAAATGACAAATATCTCAAAATTCTAGCCCCATTACATGACTAATGTCAATAAGCCACAGAAAACTGAGGCCACCAAATATATTTTTAGTGTTCTTGGAAAACTACTTCAAAGCCTTTTGGAGAGAGATGCAGTGTATAAATATATTTCAAAATAAATAATGCTATACAGTTGTGTTGTACCTCATAGATTCCAAAGTTCTCTTGACATTACTTTCTGGTGATGTCCCATCCCACCAGTCATGACTAAAAGTGGCTGACCTAACATTTGTGCTCGTCGTGAAATGAATGCACGTGAACCCAGTAAACAAATGTTTTCTTTTTCCAGAAATTCCTACATGTTCTTCACAAATGCCAAAAATCAATTTATAAGCACATATGTAATCTGTTCAATCTACTCAAATAAATTCTAAATTTCTTTCAGTATCTCCCCTCCTTTCAATAGTCTAGTGCATAGTAGAGATCTAAAAAATAAATTGAGGAGCACGTGGGTGGCTCAGTCGTTAAGCAACTGCCTTTGGCTCAGGTCATGATCCCAGGGTCCTGTGATCGAGCCCTGTATCAGGCTTCCTACTCGGCGGGGTGTCTGCTTCTCTCTCTCTCTCTCCCTCTGTCCCTCTCCACTGCTTGTTCTCTCTCTCTCAAATAAGTAAATAAAATCTTTTTAAAAAAATTTAAAAATAAAAAAAATAGATACACATTTAGAAATCAAGTACTAAGTATCTACTACATACACCTCTTTATTTGATCTTCAAATCTGGGTGCCAGCAAGGTACATATGAGGAAATTAAAATTAGGTCACATTTCTGTAATGGTCTGAATTGTGTGCCCCCACCCTACACCCCGGATTCATATGTTGAAGTCCTAACCCCCAGTGTGAGTATATTTGGAAATAGGGCCTTTAAGGGGGTTATTAGGGTTGAATGAGACATAAGGGTGGATCCTAATCCTCCAAGATTGGTGTCTAAGAAAAGGAAGAGACACCAGATTTCCTTCTCTTTCTCTCTCTCAATCTCTCTCTCTCCACACACAGAAGAAAGCCAGGGGAGGACACAGTGAGAAAGGAGCCATCTGCAAGCCAGGAAGAGAGGTCTCACCAGAAGCCAACCCTAATGGTACCGTAGTCTTGGATTTCCAGCTTCCAGCACTATGAGAAAATAAATCTCTTGTTTAAGCCACCAGGCATTGGTATTCTGTTCAGCAGCCCAAATAGACTCATACAAATTCCAAAATCAAACAGGTAATAAACGGTGAAGATGGATTTAAAATCAGATCTCTGGACACCGAGTGTAGCATTCTTTATAATACACCATGCAAAAGTGTTTGCTAAATGTTTCGGATCCGTCTTTAGACCAAGTTCTAAACTTCCCGGGAGCTCCGAGAGGTAAAATGAGACCTGTGCCCTTGGTATGCAGCTCAAGTACAGTGGTGACCATTTTCACTGGAAGTGACAAGAGGCTGCTGAGTTCCAGCTGGCCTGGCCTCAGGGAGTTCCCCCAACACTTACGCTTACTTTCACTTTACCTTGACCTCGCGGCAGCAGCTCTGAGGCCAGAGGCTACAGCATGGACCGGCAGGGCTGCAAGGTTTGTTCAGTGTCAGGATCTACCCCAAACTTTCTTCTGCTTTTCTTTTTACTTTCCTCATTGGGAGGGGCCCTGAGGCTGGAGGCAGAGGCTCGACCAGCCAAAATCCACGCTTGGTCGTCAGGGTGAACCCCTCCTCTCCATTACTTTTATTTTAGCTCTTATAAATAATAACCAAAGAACTGGGTATTCTGCTCTTCTCTTGTTACTTTGCATTTCCTTATGCAGCCAATGAGCTAATTCCCTGGAAGTTGCATCCATCATTTCTAATTTCCATTGGTAACTTTTTTTTTTTAAAGATTTTATTTTTAGGGCACCTGGGTGGCTCAGTTGGTTAAGCGACTGCCTTCAACTCAGGTCATGATCCTGGAGTCCCGGGATCGAGTCCCGCATCGGGCTCCCTGCTCGGCAGGGAGTCTGCTTCTCCCTCTGACCCTCCCTCCTCTCATGCTCTCTCTCAAATAAATAAATAAAATCTTTAAAAAAAAAAAAAAAGATTTTATTTTTATTTATGAGAGAAGGTCGGGAGCAGGGAAGGAGCAGAGGGAGAGGGACAAGCATACTCTGAGCTGAGCTGGAAGCCTGACTCGGGACTCGATCTCACGAGCCTGAGGTCATGACCTGAGCCAAAACCAAGAGTCGGACGTTTAAGCGACTGAGCCACCCAGGTGCCCCTCCATTGGTAACTTCTACTTCCCGTAACTGATGAGAGCTGCCATTCCGTGCCATGGATGACCACGCTGTCCAGGAATCAAAAGTCAAGCCCTGCCCTCTCACCCTTTGTCTTCCCAAACTATGTGTTTCAGTGAGTCAAGATCATTCTACTGAATCCCACTTCTCCTGACACTGACTACTTGCTGTTTGCCCCAATGGGAGGTGTGAGGATACAGTCCTTCAGAGTGCCAAGTCTCCCTCGAACTTCTGACACCACCTGCAAAGATAGAGTCCAACTACAAAGTTAGAGGGCATGATTTCCGTGACTTTCCTCACTTCTGATACCCACTGCAAGTTCAGGGGGTTCTGAAAACCACCCCTCAGTCCTGATCATACATTCAAAGAACTCACAGAACTGACTGAAAGCTGTTATAGTCATGGTTATAGTTTATTACTGAGAAAGAATACAGATGAAATTAGCCAAACAAAGAGACACATAGGGAAAAGTCTAGGTTTCCAAACCCAAAGCTTCCATTGCCCTCAGGCTATATTACCTTCTCATGACCGGTGTGTGACTATACACATGGGGCATATGGCCAACCAGGGAAAGTCACCTGATCTCCAGTGTCTGCAGTCTTTATGGGGGCTTCATATCAAGGTATTACTGATTGGCCATGGAGCTGAACTCAGCATTCAGCTCTTTCCACTACCCCAGGGGTAGGGCTGATATCAAGGGGCCCACCAGGAGTCATTGGCCACTGTAAATAAAAAGACACTCCTGTCACTTGGAAAATTCCAAGAGTTTAGAGGTTACCTCCCAGGAGCCAGAGACCAAGGTGACCCCTCTCTCTGAGCAAGGCAAGTTCTTTACTACACATTTTTCACCTGCTTGTGCCTCACAGATATGCCTTACAAAGGTGGGTACAGTGAACAGTAAAAATAGTAGCCACACTGAGAGTGTATTAACTACCACTGTACACTTATTTTTGTCTAATTCTCAAAACCCTGCAAAGTTGTTGTTAGTCCCATTTTACAGATAAGAAAATTGAGGCCCAGAAAAGTTGCCCCCCAAAAAACGAAAAGTTGCCCAAAGTTTTAGAGAGGGAAAGTAACAGATGTGACTGTGGTGACACAGCATATCCTTTGGGCTATTACATCCATGTTCCCAATTACATTCACTCATTCATTCTACAAACATGTATTTTCCGTCTACTATGTACCAGGAACTATTCTAGGTGTTGAAGATACAGCCAAGGACAAAACAGACAAAAATCACTGCTCAAATGGAGTAGATATCCTAACTGGAGGAAAACAGAAAATTAGCAAATAAATAAGCAAAACACATAGTACTTTGAGTGGTGATATTACTATGGAAAAAATAAAGCAACATGTACACTGTTTAGACCTTCATTGAAACACATCAACTGTAACAAGATGTCTCTGAGACAAATGGGAAATTTACATATGAATTGGTGTTATGTGATACATTTTTATTAGATTTGATGATGGCATGATGTCTCTATTCCAAAAAACAGGTATTTTTCTATTAAAAATACGGACTGATGTATTTATGGATAAAATGAGATTGCAAAAGTGTTGATAATTATTGATGCCAGATGATAAATATGTGAAGGGCCTTTATACTAATATTTCTAATCTGGGGTATGCTTAAAAATTTATGTAACACAAAGTTTAAAAAAAAAGAAAGAAAACAATGGATGGGGGTGGCAGATAGGTCTTGCTACAGACCTTGCAAGACCAAATAGGTGTATCGGAGAAGACCCAAGAAGGTGACACTGAAACCAATGCTTGGAGGCAGGGGAGGGGGCTACATGGATCTCTAGGGAAAGAACATTCCAGGCAGAAGTAGGAGCTAGGGCAGAGCGCTCATGTAGGTATCAGGGTGCCTGGCAGGACATGTTCAAGGAAGAAGTCCAATTGCTGGAAAGGCATGAGCGACTGATAAAAGCAGAAGGTGGCACCAGTGAACAGAGATGGGATGGGTGGAGAGGAAGGAGATGCAGGGCCGTACCCAACAAAGAATTCATATCCAAAACATATAAAGAATACCTACAAACCCATAAGAAGAATGTAGGCAACCCAATAGAAAAATGGGCAGAAGACTTGAACAAGCGCTTCACAGAAAAGGAAATGGCCAAGGAGCATATGAAAAGGTGCTCTACTTCATTATTCACCAGGGAAATGCAAATTCAAACCACAATGCTACACCGCCACACACCCGCAGAAAGGTTAAAATTCAAAGGCAGGCAACACGAGGAATTAGTATTGATGCATGTGTAAATTGGTACAAATTGCGGTGCATACTGAAACTAAAGATACGCATACCGTTTAAGCAATCAGTTCCATTTCTAGGTGTATGTCCAACAGAAAACCATGTAAATGTTCACCAAAGACTGGAACAAGAACGTTCAGAGCAGCACCATTCTTAACATCTGACAACTGAGAACGACCCAAATGCCCAGTAACAGCAAAATGGGTAAACCGTGGGCGACTCTACAGCATTTAGAATAAGAAAGTAAACCATATGGATGAATCTCACAAAAACGGTGAGCAAAGGAAGCAGACACAAAGAATACTGTGATTCCATTTATGTAAAGTTCAAAAACAAGCAAAACTAATCTATGTTGTCAGAAGACAGATCGTTGGTCACCACTGTTGGAGAAAGGGACTGGAAAGGAGGATGGGGTTTTGGGGACGAACTGGTGATGTCCTGTTTCCTGACCTGGATGCTAGTTAAGTACGTGTGTTTGATGTGTGGACAGCCACAAGTCACACACTGATGATGTGTGCACTTTTTTGAATATTATGCTTTAATAAAATGTTTTTTTAAAAAAATCATGCAGGGGCATCTTGCTTTCCCCCTCCATGGTGAGCAATGACAGGTCCTCCACGCAGACGCCCCTCTCCCCCATCCCATGCTGAATGAGAGCAACACGGAGCACGGGGATTGTTGCCTGAAAAAGAAAGAAGACATGCCTTCTCAGCTCACAGCTGCAACCTCTAGGGTTCCGGACGCTGAAACTGGCATGGCAAGTTCTCTGGCTCCTGGGTGAGGATCTACTCCAAAGAAACAGGGCAAAACTATAAACAAGAAATGAAAATATGAGGACAGTCTCTTCCCCTCAGCATTAAGAATGTTGATAAGGGGCCTTACTGTATCTTATCCAACAGAACATTCTTAGGATCACGATGCCAGTTAAGTTGTGGCATCATTCTAAACCAATTGTTCAGAGTTTTACAGAAAAAGAGATTGAATATTTTGTGTAGACATTATGAACTCTTTAAAAGCCAAAAATTATTACAGCTTTTCAAACTAGAAATGAAAAGCCCACTGAGGCATCCTGCAGGTTTTAATTTCTAACATGGTAAATACTGATCTCTGTAACCTGGGTCCTCAATAAATTTTTAAAGAGTAAAGGATCTTGAGACCAAAAAGGGAGAAAATCTCTGTGGATGATCTCCGCCACACTAGGTCCGTTTCTTCCTATGACCTCATACGGAGCTATTGTTTTGGAATTCCAATAACCAAAGGACTCTCTGTCTGGGCCTAGGTTATCATTCCTTCTAGCTCAGGAAGCTGCTTTTCAGTGACCTGGGGGACTTGAACCAAACTTAGCTCTTTCCTCCTTGGCACTTTGAGTTTTCTTTTTAGTTTATTGGCGTTTCCCTTGTTTTCTCTCTTTTTTCCTTGTTCTTATTTTTTATTCTTTTATTTCTACTTTTCACGGGTTTTTTTTTTTTTCCTTTTACTTAATTTCTTCTTTTTAAATTTAGTTTGTATTTGTTCAGTTTCGGTTTTGGGTTTTTTGTTTTTGCTTTTGTTTTTTTTTTGGGGGGGGTGGGTTTTTTTTGTCTGGCATTGTGTTTTGATTCCGTTACAAAGATCAGTTCCTCGGGTGAACCTTGAACCGATTTTCTTTTGAGGTGATTTGGGCCAAGCCTCTCCCCAGCTTTTCCCAAATGTAAGCCGACCTGAGGACCCCTTGGCTCCAAGGCCGCAGCAAGGCCAACACGCGGCGGGCCCTCCCTCTCGGCCGCCTCTGCTGAGCACAGACTCACGGGGACTGAGGACCGTCTCCCCCAGGCCACTGGCAAGCGGGACTCGGCTGTGGGGAGGTTGGCCCAGCACCTCCTGACCGGGACAGCGATGGCCGTGAAGATCACTGATGAGACGCCACGCAACCCCTCCAGCCTCCAGAGACGCCCCGCAAAGCAGGCGCCGTGAAGGCGCGGATCACCCGCACTCAGGGAAAAACTGCAAGTGCGGACGCGGGGGAAGCTCCCCGGCCGTGAGGAAGGCGCTGGCGGAGGAGGGGGTTCGAGCCCCTAGTGGCTCAGGGCAGCGGGAAGGGGAAGAGGCCGAGGCAAGTTCCATCAGACGGGGTCCTCTGTGCCAACTGTGCCCAGAGGCGTGCTGTCCACAGAGACCTGAAGGCAGAAACCCCGCTCTTGGAGGCTGACGGGAACATCACGATTGCCAGCTCTGGCTTCAGCAACAGATTCGCCGTTTCCAACAGGCTGGACACGTGCGGCAGTCCCCCTGTGCCGCCGCCAGCTCTCCCAGGGGAGAACGGAGGGGGGGGTCCTACACGCTCTGGGCAACACGTTCCTGCCTTTGAGGGACAGAACGTCAAGGAGCTGGGGGGGCGGCACGGAGCAGAAGGTATCACATTCCGCTGTCGTCCACGGAGTGTGGAAATCTGCTAGAGAAATTGCTCATCCCCGTCCCAGTAAGAGAGGCAGGTGGAGGATACTGGGAGGGCTCCATGCCTCGCTGTGGGTCATGACGCCGAGGACCTGAAGGCCTCCGTGGAGCCCGTCTGCGCCACGAGGACCCCGGG
>NW_023270265.1:17921976-18007197 GCF_011800145.1 Mirounga leonina | reverse complement strand
CCCCCCCCAGGGCCAGCACCGGGTCTCTGCCCACCGCAAGCCGCCCCCCCCCCCAACTGCTACTCCAGGGCCACTCGGAGGAGCCACGCAGCTCCCGAGGACGACCAGGGGACAGCGCAGCCCGCGTGCCTGCCAGCCCTCTAGCGGCCTGAGAGGAAGACCGCCGTGTCCCCGCTGCCCTCCCCAGCCTCTCCCCCGGCACAAATCCGAGCAGGAATTCCTCCCTCTGGGAGAGAACCAGCCTCGGCCAGGCCTCCAGGCAGAGCGGCAAAGACACGCTAAGCCAGCAGGGCCCCGGTGCACACACACACACACACACACACACACACACACACACACCCGCTTCTGCCACCGTCCGCCGGGCCCCTGAACCAGGAACCCGAGGCCGGGTCAGACCTCTGGGCTGCGCCCTTGCAGAGTCCTTGCGAGGAGCCACCGCCCGGCATGCCCCCCGCACCCCCGCCAGCAGGTCCCTGGGGCCTCCCCTTTACCCACCCTGTCCCTGGGGGAAGGAGCCCCGCGTGTCCCCAGGGAGCGCCCCCCGCCGGCAGCCCGGCAGGTGCCAGACCCAGAGATTCCGCCCTCGGGGAGACGCCGGCCTCATCCTGCGGGGACGGCCGCCGCCCGCAGGGCCCCTGGGAGCGTCTTCGGGCAGCTCCAGTTCGAATCCCCAGGCAGAATCTTCGTCCGACGGCTGCCGGCAGGAAGCTGAATGACCCTGCGAGCGAAGGCCGAGGGACGACACCCGCGCTCCCAGGCGGCCGCGGAGCCGGTGGCGCCGAGGGAAGGAACCGCCGGCGGCCGCGCTGCAGGTGGACGGAGGTGACGGCGCTGCCCGAGAGGACGGAGGTGACAGCCCCGCGGGGCCCCGAGCTGCGGCGGGAGGCGGCCGCCGCTCCACCCAACAGCGGCCCGGCGCCTCCGCGACCGCCGGGGACGGGAGGGGACGGCCACACCGCCGCCGGCGACACCGCTCCTGCCGGCCCTGTGGGGGGACAGACACAGGGCCAGGGAGAGCACACGAGGCTGCGGGAGCCCCGCTGGGCCGCCCGGTCGCCACCCTCCCCGCGTTTAGCAGCGCCTCCAGCAGCCAGGGTCGCGGGAAGCTCCCCGGTGCAAAGGGAAGGCTCCCCGGTGCGGGCTGGAGGCTGGCGGGCCAGCCGCAACCTTTCCTCCCGGCTCCACCGCGAGCTGCGGGGGTTCCTGCCGGTGGCCGGGGCTAGAGCCCTCTCAGGGCCCCCCAGGCCCACTTCCACTCCTACCCCGTTCTCCCCGTCTTCCCTCCAGGCAGACCACCCGCCGGTCCTGCCCCGGGGCAGGGTCTGGGGCTGCAGAGGTGTGGCTGGGGGGCTCTGGCCACCTTCCACCCCCAGCCCTCTGCCCTCCCTCCTTCCCCAGAGCCCGGCACTTCTCCACAAGGTGCTGTGAAAGGGGAGCTTGGCCCCTTCCTCCAGCCTGCGCCATCACCTCTCCGGCTGCCCTCCAGGGCTTGGAGTGCGGCGGGGACTGCCTGCAGGGCTCCTCTGGGGTCCACTGGGCTACTCGTCTCCCTAGTGACAGGGACACTGAGCATACTCCACTCTAGGAGAGACTCTGAAAGCACCCACTGCCCATCACCCTCTCCCCCCTGGTTTGCACTGACCTGGACACACTCTAGGTCCACTGCAGTGACCCTGTCTCACCCCCCTGCTACCTCAACAGTGTGTCTCCCTAGCTGTCGCTTCCGGACAATGTGGTCCATCCTTGGGCTGGGGGACAAGAGGGGCAAAGTGGCTCCGTGTCTGCTAGCCTCGCTGCCGGAGTGGGAACGGGTGGTTATGGGCGCCGGCGGGGCGGGGGAGGGGGCCGCTGCATCCCTCAATGTATTTCTCTGCGGTTTCTGTTCTTGAGAAGTAAGGCTCAGACCGAGGGCTCCTCTTCCCTCTACTGCCTCTTCCTGCCCCATAGGACTGTCCGGATGCTCCAGTGGGTCCAGGAGGGCATGGCTTGGCTCCCGAGGGGGGTGGGGCCAGGGGCACCCCAGCCAGGGCCCCACCCCCCCAGCATCCGTCCTGCGCTTAATTTTTCCTCAGGATCAAACACATAGTAAAAAGAATGTTTGGGTGGGGGAAGGGAACCTTTAGGCCTCCATAGGACTTTTACTCTGAGAGGACCAGGGAGACATTGGAATTTTCACAGAGAAGTGACATAAGCTGACTGATTTGTTGTTGGGGTTTTTTTAGGGGGCAGGGGAGAGGCAGAGGGAGAGAGAGAATCTTAGGCTCCAGGCACAGCGCAGAGCCCATTGCGGGGCTCGATCTCACAACCCTGAGATCATAACCTGAGTTGAAATCAAGAGTCGTTCGCTTAACCGACTGAGCCACCCAGATGCTCCAAGCTGATTGATGTTTTAACAGGATCCTTGTGTTTGGTAAAGTGTTTAGGGGACCGGGGCAGAAGTAGGGAAACACCAGGAAATATTGCCATCATCCAGGGGAGTGGTGATGGTGGACGGGACCATGGCATGGAAGCGAAGGTGGGGGGAGCGCGTCCCTGTGGCTGGCAGCTTGCACCTGTGGAATTGGCCGGCAGGGCCTGATTTCCGAGGGGCCTCCGGCCCAGCTGTCTCTGCCTCCCAGGCCCAGTATGGCCTTCTGTCCTCTTCTATCTTTTCTCCTGGACCCCCTCTTCCAGCTAATATCAGAAGATCCAAGCATAGGGGCCAAAAGAAGTCATCTAAGATGCAAATTAATAAGTACAGAGTGAAAGGAGAGGTAACACAGAGGAAGAGAAGGCCTTCAGTTCATTGTCTCCATTGTAAGCAACAGAAACCAACTCAGATTGATCTTGACAGGAAAGGAATTTCTGATAACGTTATTGGGTAGATCGCCACATTGCCAATGTGCGCGGAGACCCAGGTTCCACGGAACACAGGATCAAGTACCCACGGCCCCCCCGCGTAGCTCATCGAGGGCGCGCATCCCCACCAGCAGCAGCAGCAAGCTAAAGGCCCTAAAGCTTGCACCATCCACCTCTCTAGCACTGCACCCTGCATCCATCCCACCCCAGCCCCGCTGCCACGACTGCTCTAGGAACTCAGTCCAAGTAGAGCTTCCCAGTCCCTACCTCTTTGAGTCACAGGCTCCTGCTCCCAAGTCCATGCAAGTCACTTGACCGTGTGATAGCTGCCAGGGAATCTGGGGAAACAAGCGTTTGTCATTGTCATCTCCCATGGGGGCGGGGGGGGGGGGCAGCCTCTGCATCCCACTATGACTAATAAAGGCTGGGGACACACCAAACATACAAGGGATTGCAGATGCTAAGCAGACTTAAAGAAATACACACTCAATTGTCCAGAAGATAATGTTTATCAGATGGGGACCAGCAAATGTCCCAGGATTATAAAATTACCAGACTGATTTCCTTCTGTGGCTCTAATCCACACTACCAGAAGGAAAATCCAACAGAAAAATTATTAAAATGCCCCATTCTTTTAGTAAGTGATTTAGCCTTCTAAGAAAATTACCTTAATTGATTAACATTCATTTGGATATTTGTTTGAATATTATTGACAACATGATAAAATTTTTATTCTAAAAATGTTTGCATGAGGTCGCTCAGTCAGTTGAGAGCAGCCAGCTCTTGGTTTCAGCTCAGGTCACAATCTCAGGATCCTGAGATCAGTGGGGAGTCTCACTGGGGAGTCTGCCTGAGATTCTCTCCCTCTGCCCCTCCCCACGTCCACATGTTCTCTCTTTCTAAAATTGAAAAAAAAGTTTGCATGATACAGAGGTATCTATATAGGCATACAGATACATACATACAGAGAGAGAGAGAACATCAGAACCCTGACAATACCTTTTAACACCCACCTTGATCCACATAAAACTAGAGCTGAATAAACTCTCAGAATTCCCAGGTATTCAAAAAAATTAATTACCTTTTGGGTTTCAGTTAGTTTGAGATGAGTTTCTGTCACTGGTACATGGTACCCAAGAGATTCTAGAATAAAAAATACATGTAATTATTATTGTAAGTAAATATTACTGATATTTAACATTTGTTGATTCTATTTGGACTACAGACATAAAGGGATTTATATGAGAGAACTTTAATATAAGTAAATGGGGTAATAAAAACTGAAGTGATTGTAGATTTATTTTTATAACCCTCATATCTAGAGCTATGACAAATTTTATACTTTAAAATTTCCCTTTATTCTTAAAGTTTCATTTTTCCTAATGTGTGTAGGTGGGCCACAAGCATGTTTAACAAAAAGAAGAAAGAGGTCCTGATATATTTTGAAAAAAGTATTTTTAAGTTCCAAGCAAGACAGATTCTATTATTCCTGGAAAGGAACTTGTTTTGACATAGATTTAATGTCAGCATGTGAAAGAAAGGATAGATTTTAAAACTTAAGCTATTTATAACATGTGGGGAAAATGAGGAAGATTAGATTGGTGATTTAAATATAGTAATGGCATAAAATTAAGACTCAACTAAGCATCCGAGTCTAGCGCTGATGCCCTCTGATCTTCAACACACACACACACACACACACACACACACACTAAAATAGTGACTTTGCTCTAAGGGTTCTAGGACACTAGACGAAGCTTAAATAATGCATTAAAACGTAAGAATTTTGAGACACTTTCCACTAATCAGAAAATGAACATGGACATCTACCTCCCCTCCCTCCTACAGGAAAGGGGTTGGAGTAAAAGCTCGAGCCACAAGGATAAAGAGAAGTGGCAGAGAGACAAGAGGGAAGCAAGTCTGCGGATGCAGGCGGAGTGACCCTTTAGCAAACGTGAGGGAGCCCAAACCCAAGCGCCCTGGGGGTGGGGGTTGGGCAGAGCTCCTGTGAGCAAGCTTCTTCCTGCCTCGGGCCCCTCTCAAGCTCAGAACTATAAGCATCAGGGACCCTGGGGGCGGGGGGAGCACGTGGGTGAAAAGTCTGGGGAGTCCCTGGAAGTGTGAATACAGAGTGGTTAGAAGTCCCTATCGACTCCCCACTGGCAGAAGACTGGAGGTTTACTCTCTGGAGATGTTCATCCAAAGAAACTCTGGACTTCAGGGCCCCAGGCCCCACATGCAGGCAGTAAGCTGTGCTGAAAAACAGGGGACCAAGTGGGCGTCTGCACACTGGACAGTGGGACCCCTTGGCCCCCTTGTCCACTGGGCTCCCTGAATCCTGCTGGCTAATTTAGGGTACAGCTTTCAGACTGCCTTTACTTTCTTCTGATTATGTTTAATATATATCACCTCATTGTAGGAATTTACACACAATGTGTGTGTGTGTGTATATATACACACCATGTAGGAAGCGAATTATTTCCAACCTATAATCCTATATCCAGCCACACTATCAACCAATTATGAGGATAGGTTGAAGGATGGACACAACATGTAAATTTATCTCCCAGACACCATAAATCAGGAGCTTTCTGAAAGATGTACTCTTATTGAAATGAAGGGGAAACATGGGGTGGGGGGGAGCCATGAGATCTCAAAAAATAGAGGATCCAATATATGAGAGAAATGAGTAGAATTTTCAGGACGAAGGTAAAGGGAGATATCAGGAACTAGAGAATAAGGAGATTGGAGAAAATGAAATCAGGGCTCCTGGCATGATGGGCACCTCCAGCAGGACAAGCTTACCCATGAGACATGACACACACAGTGCCTAGGCCCATGATACGTTTAGGGATTTACAAAAATGTATTCTTTTTTGTTTCCTTAAAATCAAGAGGAAAATGTAATAATAGTGGATATATAATAAGGAATCCAACCTGGATTATATTCATCTTTATACCAATACAGCTATAAAGTGTAATTTTTATTAATTTTTACGGAAGAAGGGGCTCACAATGGCAAAATTGCCTAGGACTACAAAAGTCATCATGTGGCTCTGACCTCCCAGGAAAAGAAAAGAAATTGGATAGCTTTATCTGAACATGTGGAAAAGTGATTTAGGCAGAATGGGTTAGTGACAGGTAAACAGAAAAACCTAGCAAAGAAAAATCAAGACAATACACAGTAAGGGGAAAACAAAGTCTATAAGAAAGGAGATGTAATTCTAATATATACACGATCAGCATGAATAATACATTGTCAAAAAAAAAACAATGAAAGCTGATATAATAAAATATATAGCTCTAGGTCAGGAAGATGACAGAAGGAGATAAGGACCCAGTGATAAGAGAGCAAATTCCTCATCTTCTCTAGTAGGAAGGAAATAGAAAATAAATTTTAAAATTAAGAAATAGTATTAGAGACATGTTATAGAAATGTGAAGGTAAATAATAGAAGAAACAGTTAAAAGATGAAAGTTGGTGCCTTTGGGAATGAGAATCAAGGGTGGTGAAGGTCAGAACTGGATGCTGACTTGCTTTATATGACTTACAGAACTCTTCAACTTCGTGAAGGAGAACGTGTGTTACTTTGATGAAATTTAAGATTAAAGGAACTATACCCATTTCTGTGTGTGAGTATTCTTCCTTGAATTTTCTATTTATCTAAGTATTTATGTATTAAATTTGTAAAAGCTTAAGAAGTGCAAAAATGACTGAACCGCACATTCAAACACTTAGAAACCACGAAAGACATGCTCACAGAATATTATGTATTCATATTCAGGAGGCCGTGAGGGAAGCCAAAGTGAAATTCTAGTATGATTGAGATGAACACAAATACTTCAAATAGACTAGAATGACTGATTACGAGTAAAATGAAAAATGCTAAATCAAATGGAAATGCCAAGAACAGTCAATATATTCTTCGGTAAGGCAGAATATAACGTAAGTTATAAATATGAACTCTCCATGACGAGACACTGAGGGAAGAACTAAACAATAGAATAAGTACCACAATATTTTATTAATAGCTATTATGATATGCTAAAATGGCATGTTAGCTAGGATATTTGTATATAAAAAGCCTTGAAGATGCTTGAATATTTCCAGAAATTACCCCCCCCATTCAGAATGTGCTTTCCATGGATTTTTAAAATTCCTAACAACTTTCTAATGGCATGTCCATAGCACAAGGCAGTGCTGTCGACTCATCCATGGATGGTTAAGCTGTGTGGTTTTAAAAAGGAAAAAAAAAATGGCAAAGATACTTTTAGCCAAAACAAAATCAAAGAAAATTATTCTCTCTGACATGAATCAAAAACTTAGATATACATGAAATAGTGTTTTAGAAAGTCTGTGTCACTTTATAGAAGGAGGGGAAAAACATTCTGCTGACCATAGCATGTTGAAGACAACAAATATCCAGGAAAAGCAGAGAAGAGTTGTGATAAAGGCATCAATGAGCAGTGCGGACCAAGCCGACATGTTTCAGACCACCTGCCCTACAGCTCGCGAGGCAGTTTGGCACTTCCCAGGGACTGGCGTGAGTTTAGAGGTCCAGGACACCCTCAAATACTGCACAAAATAATTTAAAAAAAAGTTTTCCCTAATAAACTTTTTTTTTTAAGATTTTATCTATTTATTTGAGACAGAGAGAGTACAAGCAGGGAGGAGAGTCAGAGGGAGAGGGAGAAGCAGGCTCCCCACTCAGCGTGGAGCCTGACATGGGGCTCCATCCCAGGACCCTGAGATCATGACCTGAGCTGAAGGCAGCCGCTTACCTGACTGAGCCCCCCAGGTGCCCCTTCCCTAATGAACTTTTTAAGCTAGATAGTGAAAGCAAGTTGTTCATGCACCTTCTCAGGCCCTACCCTCCTCTTTGAGAATCTGAGTGCTAATAGAGCTATCATTTATTGTGTGCTTATTAGGGGCCAAGTACATGTATTAGGTCCTTTACTAATTCAACAAATATTTATCAAATGTCTTTTGAGGCTGTAGTTGTGAACAGAACAGATACTCTGCCTACCTTCCCAGAGTTTCTGGTCTGTTAACTTATAGAATGAGAGCTTACACAGGATGGGAGAGGATGGGGAAGGAAAGTCCGGACTGAGGAGGGAGAGAAGCAGAAAAAAGCCACCGTTCGGGCCTCTGGCAGTAGTCATGTGAAGGGAAAAGGAGAACTTGCCGAGAAATCACGGGAAGGGCATCGCCAGCTCTAAGAATGGGACACAGCGGGAGCTGGTGAAGAAGCCCATGGAAGGCTATTGCCTCTCCATCAGATGGTGAGCCTGGGGCTGCTGTGGGTCAGCAGGGCAGGCCGGGAGGAGAAAGCTTGCTGGTGGCAAAACAGAGGAGGGCGAGGAGAAGCTAGAACCCTCGACCAGCACACGCACTGCCTCTCACCGCCCCTAGGCACGACCTGCGGGGAACAATGGCGGCCGCTTTACCTCCACCTCCAGATCTTGCCCAGGTGGCTCTTTTGGCCAACTCTACCGTGGAACCGTAAAGGCCATGTAGCTCCAGCTTAAGCCAGTTGACACAGTACAAACCCAGCCCTGTCCTACCCTTTCTCAAATTGGAATCCTACTCACCTCTTTTAATCATATTTCACTTTGAATAGCAAAGTCTGGCTTCCACCTAACATGATGCGACTATTCCAGGTACAACTGAAAACACCCTAACCCTCTCCCCAAAAGACGATAGGAAGTCCCATATGTCACTTTCTCTTTGGGGAAGGTCCATTCCTTTTCTTGCTAAATGACACTCCCCTTTTAATAGCCTGAGAGAGACTCTGAACTACTACTAACACATTTCATGTTCACTAGAAGGAGAATAGGAAGGTGAAAAAAAATTGGCATTATATAATTTGCAAGGTCGGTATCCAAAATAAGAACGAACCCTTCTCCTGCAATTACTGAATGGTTTCTGATGGATGTCCACAGCGTGACTGGCTTTCTAGGTGGCGGTTTGGTAACGTACCAATGTCCTTAACGGCCGCTAGGGGCGCGAGCTGCGAGGCTGCGGAGGGGCCAAGTCCCCGCCTCCCCCGCCTGCCCCGCCTCCCCCGCCGCCCGCGGGCCGCCTCCAGATGTCCTAGAGCCCAGATTTGAGCCCCAGCTCCAGCGACTCTTGGACGAGTTGTGCGAAGTGTTGAAGCGCCAGGAAAGACTTCTACGCTACAACCCACAAGTTTTCTTTCGAGAACTTTAGCCTAATGAAATTACCATGAATGAGTAGCTTTTAGTGGTTTTTAAAAATGGAAATAACCCAAACACCCAACAGTAAGGGGGTTGGTTAAGTAAATTATTGTACTTCCAAGTGACAAAATCATAATGCAACCACTATAAATAATGTTTTTTAAAATATTGAGTGACAAAGATTTCCATTATTAAGTGGGAATAAAAACACCTAAATTCTGTGCATGGTATAAGCACATTTTTGTAAAATCATGTATGCAAAGGAAAGTAAGATTGAAAGTACCAACAGGTACCTATATTGAACCGATATAATCACAAGAAGTCACTGACAATAATCAATTTACAGAAAGGAATTTACTGTGAGGAAAAAAATAAAAGAATAAACAAACTGAAGAAAATACAAAATCTCTTTAATATATAACCAATTTCTCAAATCAATAAAGATTAACAATCCAATAGAAAAAATGACATTTAGAAAAGAAAACAAAACATTTTTAAACACATGAAGTGTTCGATCTTACTCATAGTAAGAAAAAACCAAATTGAAACCAAATCCAAGTACCATTTTTCAATCCGTAGCCTTGGCAAAGACCAGAAAGTTTAACACATTGATTTGTCAAGAGTATAGGAAAACAGACACTCTGATATATTGCTGGTGGGAGTAAAAATTGCTAAAACCTCCATGAAGGGAAATAGGCAACTCAAATTTTGAATGCATTTGTCTTTGAATGCAACAATTTTACTTAAAGGAATTTACCCCACAGTTATACTTAATCGTGTGGTAGTGACATACATAGAAGGACATGCACTGTGGCATTTTTCATAATAGGTAAAAACTAGAAACAATTTAGGAACTGGTTAAACTATGGCATAGCCATACAATGGAATAATGTGTGATGGTTAAAAATAGTAAAGTACCTCTTAATGTATTTATATGGAAAAAATCTCCAAGATACATTACACAAAAAATTCAAGGTATACAATAGTGTGATCAAACACTACTATTTTGTAAAAGTAAAATAAAAGATGTATGTATGCATATGTGTGTATAATCTGTATAAACCCCCACATGCCTGTGTGGGCCTAGACCGTCTCTAGAACGATAATGAAGTAACTGATAAATTGCTTCCCTATAAGGTTGAGGACAGGGTATACAAGCCCCCAGTAGCTAA
The DNA here is from genome assembly GCF_011800145.1 of Mirounga leonina. NCBI lineage: Eukaryota > Metazoa > Chordata > Mammalia > Carnivora > Phocidae > Mirounga > Mirounga leonina. The sequence goes on along the minus strand of NW_023270265.1, from coordinate 17,996,991 downwards.
TTAATTCTTGTTCTTTGCCTCCAACTGGCCCCTCCTTTCATTTCTTCATATCCAGAAAGGTACTACCACTTATCACACTGATTATGTCCAAAAAAGTGGGAATCAGGTTTGTTTCTTCTCTTCTCATCACCTGCCCACCCCCATTAAATCACTCATCAAATCTGGCTAATATTGCCTCCAAAACATATCTCAGTTTTATCTACTTTTGTGGCAGAAGATGCCGGTTGTCCCCAATGTTTGTTGTTCCCTTTGTCCTTAGTCACAGAATCCTAGCTTTTCAACTGGTCCTGTAGTTGCCCAGAATAATCATCTTATTTCTCAACTCTCCTTGTAACCACATGGGGCCATGTGACTAAGTTCTGTTGTATGAGCTGTAACTAAAATTATCATGCATAATTTCTAGAAATGCCCTCAAAGAGAAGGGACATACGTATTTCCTCTCTTCCTCATTCATGTGGGCTGGAATGAAAACAACATCACAGGACTTAGAGCAGCCAACTTGGACCAGGAGATGGAAGTCATATGTTGACAAACAAGATGGAGAGATCTGGTGCCTGCTATTTGTAAAGCCACCAATCTAATTCTAGATTGACTATGCGCAGACTTCAATTATGTGAGAGAAAGAAATGCATATCTGCCCAAGCCCCCCCAATATGGGACTTTCAGTCACAGCTACTCCTAATCGCACATGATAAAATGTCTCTCCGTTTCAACCATAAACCCCTTGGTCCAAACCCAATACATCTTACCTGAACTATTGCATTAGCGTCTTGACTGTTCCAGCCACATCCAATCTTGACCTCTCTCTCCATTCAATTCTACACACTACAACCAAAGCATCTTACAAAAATATATACATAATTAAATCACTCCTTTGTTTAGAGTGCTTTAATGAATTCCCACTGGTTTTAGGACAAGTTTGAAATTTCCAAGTTGGCCTATTCAATCTTACATTGTCTAGCCCATAAAATTTCAGCTCATCCCTTGCCACTTTCCCATTTCATTCTCTGGGCTCCAATCACATCAAAGCTGCACATATCCTGTACTCTGTACTGTTGTGTTCAGCGTAAATCTTTTCTCCCCAATCCCCACTGGCTAAATCCTAATCATCTTTCAGGTCCTCAATAAAATGTAACTTCTTCCAGAATTATAGTGAGAAGCCATTACTGTACTTCATGATGTCTTGCACTGTTCGTTATAGTTCTTAGATCATTTCCACCTCCGAAAGTATTTTGCAATTATTCATTTAATGTAGAGGTTTCAAACGGTGTATAGGTCTAATGTGCCTATAATGCATTCCATGGCCAACACAGTTGTTGGGGTGTTTCCCATTAAATTTAAAGAACTTTAGTCAGTATATCCTCTTTGGGGTTTGCCACAAGTTCCATCAATTGATGTCATTTCACCAACTCAGGTCCCGTTCTTGTGTCTTCTAGGCTTTTGTACCTTAGCCTGTTTCCCTCACTAAACTGGAAACTCCCTTAGGATGATGCCACAACATCCTATGCCCTCCATCTTAATATGCTTGGGACATCTTCAGGTGCTGTAGAAATCCTTGTCTAATAAATGAAAGCAATAAACGATATGACCTTGCCACCATTATCAGGGGCTTTTTTCTTCCTTCAGGTTTTTTTTAATATCACATATGATAGGGAGGTAAATATGGAGGAGCATCACCATTTGGTAATTATTGCACACCAAATTTAGAACAATTTAGCACAAGATTCTGAACTATAAAGCAAACTTTCACCTTCTTTTCTAGTAATGAACTAAATAGAAAGTAAATCATATATTTCTATTTTTGGAAGTTTTAAGACAAAGTTTGATACAAAAACATTTCATCTGGACCAAGCTAGTTCTGCTCTAAAGGAGTTAGGCACCTCACTGTCAGCGACCCCGATTCCCTGTTGGCTTTTTAAACTCAAGGTTCTCTAAAATGTATGTTTCTATAGTCTGTCCTTACCAATGGCAACACCAAAAATAAATCCAGATCACATTGCTGAAAATTCTTATCCTATCAAACATAGTATATTAGTATAACTCGGGAATGTCTCATTTCTGTCAATAATTAAAAATAAAGATACAAAATAACCATCCCTGTTCTGTCCCAGTGCTTAATTTTTATATTTCCTTATCCCTTGAAATGGCAGAAGTTTGAAGCTTTATTTTCTTATTCATGAGGTTATGAAAGCCCTAAAGCCCTGGGCCTATTATATTTTGAGAGAGAACATGGGGGCTAAGTCACTTCTAAAAATTAAATTCCAGGTCCCCTACCCCTACACATCATTATACATTTCATTGCTCTGAAAATTACTTCTTATACCTTCACACACACACACACACACACACCACACACACATTTTGTTTCACTTGATGAAACTACAATCTTCTTAATATCTTTAAGCATTTCAGAGTTATCTAAATGTTAGATGAAAATACTAGAATCCTTTCTTGAAATTTTACCTGAGAGCAAAATGAGAGCAAAAAAGACAGAGAGAGAGGGGAAAAAATCAGCTAATCTTAAAATGTAATGTTCAAAATCGAAATTTAAAATAGAATATAGTTTCTTTAACAAAGATCTGGATGAAAAATGTTTCCATAAGCAAAACAGTAAGAATATTTATTTTCTGTTATTAAAACAAAGTGATGTTAATGAAAGTCAATCATACATTTGACAAAACTGATGTCTTGAGGGGTTTTTCTTATCAGTATAATATCTCACCAAGTATGAAAACCAAAACATCAGACCACTAATTTTGTTCTATGATTGTTCAAGTAGCTAAATGGTTTGGTGCAACATATTGTATTTTCCTATTTTTTCTTCCTCGGCTTTCTACTTATCATTCTTAGTTGAATTGATTTGGAGACCAAAAGCAATCATCTTCTCTAACTTGAGCTCTCCATTTTAAAATATCTCTACTGGCCTTTTTCTTCAATTCATTGGAAAGACAAATCACATTGTCTCAAAGTTATGAATTGCTGCGGTGGCCATTCCTTTTTTGCTGAGAGCAATCTGTCCAACAACCCTGTGCCCTTCAAAAAATGAGTTTCCACAAAACTCAAAGTTCTCTAAATCACCCTCACAACAGTTTTCAGATGATAAGTTTTTCCATGTTTCGATTAGATGTCTCAGAAAATCCAAAATCATTTGACTCAGTCATTGACACAGTCACTGATAATGATAATAACCGCTAGCATGTGTTGAGCACTTACTCCCCTGCAGGTGCAGTGTTAAGCAGTTTATATGTGTAATCTCATTTTATCTTCCCAATAACCCACTATTCATCAAGAATTTTTTGGTTGCAAGTAGCAAAAATCCAACTCAAGAATGTTTACATACAGATAAAAGAAGAATAAGCCTAGATGTCTTGGAGTGTAGTTGGCTAAAGATGTGGCTGGATCCACATCATCAGGACACTGTTTTTCTCTCAGCTCTATTTCCCTCTAAATCGCTTTATTCTCAAGCTATCCCTATGTTATTATGAGATGAATGCCATTAACTTCATGCTTACATCTGATCAACAGAAAAACTTGCTATGAACTGGCTTGTGGGCACACACCCTGCCCCCTCCCTGGCAAATTCATATGCTGAAGCCCTAACCCCAATGTGACTGTGTCTGGAGAGAGGACCTTTGAAGGTAATCAAGATTAAATGAGGTCATGACGGTGGAGCTCTAATCCAATAGGATTGCTGTCCTTAGAAGAAGAGATGCCAGAGACGTCCTCTCTCCATCATGTGAGCATGCAGAGAGAAGGCAACCACCTGTGAGCCAGGAAAAGAGGCCTCACCAAAAACTAACCATACTGGTACTTTGATCTTGCACTTTCAGCCTCCTGAAGTGTGAGAAATAAATTATAGATGGGTTTTCCCAACAACCTCAGCAAAGTCCCAGAATTGATTCTGATTGGCCTTGTTCAGGTCACATGCCTACCACTGAACCAATCACTGTGGGGAGGGTTTTCATTACCTGGCCTGGGTCACCTGCTGACCCTTTGAGCTGGTATGTGAGGTTAGTCTTACTTGAACTATTTGGGAAAATTAAGGATCGAGCCCAACCTGGGGCTCGATCCCACGATCTGAGCTGAAATCAAGAGTCAGACGCTTAACTAACCAAGCCAACCAGGCACCCTGCATCTTATATCTATAAGAGGAAACAAGCTGAGCAAAGTCAAGTGCTGAAAGACTTGCTGAAAGACTCATGTCTATACATGGATGGACTTCAGGCTCTCAAACTCTGAGCCACTGCACTATTTAACTTTGAAGATGAAGACCTTAGGAAATGGTGTATAATGCTATTTCAACCCTCTTCATGACCAATCTGCCCCACTTCCCTTTATCATAGGGAAATTTAACAGAATGCTAAGTAATATGCCTCTTCCTCTGTACTTTTTATCATGATTTAAAAAAAAAAAAACCTCCAGCCAAAATGAAAACAAGAAATGAATAACTTTTCTGGATTGGATCAATGGCCCACTCAGCCCAAGACCATCTTCAACAATACATTTGGAATGTAATTCTCCCGATTACAATCTTACCAGGAACATCATTTCCCAAGCATTTCAGTGTCCTTTGAATCATGACTCTTCCACCCATTTTTAATCTCATAGTATTTCTCTTGGCTTACTCTCCACCACAGGAAGTAGTATTTCCTTTTATTTATCCTAAGCATGCTTCACTTAAACTGCAAAGAAGGTTGCTCTCTCCTGCATTCAGGACTTGGTGAAACAGTCTCTAATGATATCTAGACCAGACTGTTGACCTTAAAGATTTGCAAGAGATGTACCTCCCCCTGGACGTCTCCTCTTTCTTAGGCTAGATCTTGGGCAGTCAAGCTTATCCTCAGGAGGTATCCCTCCTGTGACATCTTTCCTGAAAAACTGCACTTGGCACTTGAATGTGGCTCATAATTGTGTAAAGGAAAAGATGCTTCAAGACAGGGCTCCAGTAGAGGTGGGAGTAGGCCATCTCAGTATATCCAGTCCAGACAAATTAGGAACAGAAATCATTGAGGGGTGGAGGGGACAATGAAGAAGCAGGGAAGAGGTTGGTAAGAGTAGGCAGTTGAGGGGGGTCCTCATCCATTGGATTTATAATAAAGCTAGATTCCACAGCAGACATGTGAGTCTAGAGTGTTTATGAAAATCCTTCAGACTGTTCAGTTATGAGCACTGTCAAGGTCTATTACAACCGCAAGGGCAAAAGCCTCTAGTGAGGCCATCAGAAATGTACTCACTATAGGAAAATACAAAAAAGAAGAGAATACTTGCTGAAAGTCACTAGATTGTTGAGTGTCAGTCAGCAGGGTGGATAGGGGACTGGTTTCCCAGAACAAGACTTTGTTCCATTCATGTTAACCAGAAAATTACTTAAACATTTTATCAGGAATGTTTTTTCTTCCTAGAACAGAGGTTGCAAATTACTCCATGTTAAAAAGGTTTCTTCCCACAGCAAGTTTGGGGCAAGTTCTCTTTAACAGTAGTCAGAGTGTTTAAAGGTAATGACCATGGGATTCCACATGACAGTGTTAAGAATTGGAAGCAGTGAAGCAGACTGGCTCTGAAAGTGGGTTTTGCCCCCAGACAGACCTGGACGTCCAACCTTAAGCTTTAGTTTATTCACATGTAAAATGAGGATGATCATAACTACCTTCTTGGGGAGGGAATATTACTAAATACTATTTCATTCTTGTCATTTTCTCTGAATTTTTACAATTGATCACTTTTATATTATTCACTTTTATAGTTATAATAATAAATAATCATATTTATTATAAAATTTTCTTAGCAACCAGGACCTATGTTCCACCTACCATGGCCCCTTTCAAGGCCCTAGGTGACTCCTAAAAATTTGAAAAATGTTTAGGCACCAAAATCTTAAGAAATACTAAACACTGAGTTCCCCACACTACATGAAGAAGCCAGTGCTAGATCAAATCCAATTCTGAGTGAAGTTTTCACACGCAAAAATGGGCAGAGGATTTGAACAGATATTTTTCCAAAGAAGACATGCAGACAACCAACAGACATATGGAGAGATGCTCAACATCACTCATTATCGGGGAAATGCAAATCAAAACCACAATGAGATATCACCTCACACCTGCCAGAATGGCAGTTCTGAAAAAGACAAGAGATGTGTTGGTGAGGATGGGGGAAAAAGGGAACCTTGAGCACTGTTGTTGGGAATGTAAACTGGTGCAGCCACTATGGAAACAGTATGGCGGTTCCTCAAAAAATTAAAAATAGAACTACCTGACAATCTGGCAATCCCATTTCTGGGTCTATATCTGAGGGAAATGAAATCACTATCTCACAGAGATATTTGCACCCCTATGTTTATTGCAGCATTATTCATAATAGCCAAGACACAGAAGCAACCTGTCTCCACTGATGGATGAGATGAATGGATAAAAAATGTGGAATATATGCATAATGGAATGCTATCCAGCCATAAAAAGAAGAAAATCCTGCCATTTGCAATAATATAGATAAACTTTAAGGGCATTATGCTAGGTGAAATAAGTCAGAGAAAGACAAATATTGACTGTTTTCACTTACATGTGGAGTCTAAAAAAGCTGAACTCATAAAAACAGAGGTTAGAATGGTAGCTGGCAGGGACTCTGTTCAGGGGAAATTGGGAGATATTAGCCAATGGAGTACAAACTTCGTTATAAGATGAATAAATTCCAAGTGATCTAATGTACAGCATGGTGGCTATAGTTAACAATACTGTATTATATACTTGAAAGTTACTAAGAGAGTAAACCTCAAATTTTCTATCAACCAAATGGTAATTATGGGAGGTGATGGAGATGTGAACTACTTTATTGTGGTGATCATTTCATAATACACATGTGTATCAAATCATCTCGGATGCCTTAAATTTACATACTGTGCAGCACCCCCTTCCGGCAGTGCAAGGAATGGTCCCTGGGGATGAGCTGTAGAGCAGCCCTGCAGAGGAGAACTCACAGCCACCAGGTCTCAGATAAGCCAAGTCTCAGGCTCCCTTCACCCAAGAAGTGCTGTGATCCAGACCCCCGAAGCTCCTGAACAACAGACCCAGGAGAATAGTTTTGGAGCAGACATGACTGTGCCCTGCCAGGTGCTGAGCCTTGTGACTGTGAATACAAAGATAAGTACAGGGAAGTCACATCTAGGAGAGGAAGGTGGTACACTGGATATGCATGCAGGTGTGCAAAAATGGAATGCTCTAGATTTCTCTAAGTTGAAGGTAAATTTTCAATAAGATCAAAATGTTCACATATTCAAAACTTCAAAAGTGTTTCGAAACCATCTTTCTTTACCCCTTCACACATTTCCCTTCCCAACTCCCCTGAGGTAGCCTCTTTGGTGGGGCTCTTTCTCCACCTTCCCTTAGGTCCATTCACTGCTTCATTTTAAAAGTTGACTGAAGTGGGAGGGTGAACATCAAATGAATGAACCACTTCCCATGTGACTTCAGGTATTGGTGGCTTGCCTGCAATGGGGAAGTTCTGAATGGGAACTGTTCCCAGTATAACCCAGCTTATCTTAATTGACACACCTGCATCTACCTGCTTCCAGGCCTCAGACCCCTGGCAAAGAGGATCTTAACCTGCCCATCAGCTTGACTAATCCTTTGACTTTCTGACTCAAGGCCCCTGACCAGCCTCCTTTTTCTTAGAGCATAAACTTTAGAAAATTTGCAATTGTAAATACTTTGTCTGGCTCTTTGAGATAAACATCTTCTACAACCCAGAAATCTTTCTCTAGGACCTAGAGCCAGCCCTTTGAAATCACCAAGAAAGATAGGGCACCTATCTCCCAGGCTCTGAGTGAGTAGGAGCCTAACTTCAATAAGCATCAATTAGCAAATACAGATGGCTTAATCACATTGGCCAACCTCCCCCCTAACCTCCTCCAGTACTTTCCCCCTAGCTCACCTCAATGCTTAAAGAGTTCTTCGGCTTTTGTTTCAGGGGAGGTGAGTTCACTCTCTCCCCTGTTGCATACCGTGGACCCCTGTGCAATAGTCTTGAATAAAGTCTCCCTTGCCTGTTTAACTCCAACCAGTGCAATCTTTCTTTGACACCCCCTTCTCTTTTAAGTAGACTTCCTTTTCTTGAGGCTCTGGATACTGCCCAGCCTGTTCTCAGAAGGCCAACAGAAGTCTCATAGTGAAGTTTCCCAGCTACTCCTTTGCAACTGAACAGCAACAGCTGGGGAGATGGACTGGAGTTCCTTCTTCGTGAGCAGACGACATACAGAACAGATTCCAAATTGCATTATGCCATGCAAGGATGCACTCTTCCTTTATTTCTGTCCATCCAAAATGTCCCAGTTACTCAAAGCGAAATTCTGTGTACGTGTAGGAATAAATTTCCTATGTTCTTGTATCCGCCAGCTGAGATCTGGCAAAGAGACAGCATGAAAGAGAGGAAGGAGTACCTGGTTCTGGTCCTGAGTCTGACATGAGCTAGCTGGTTTAGTCTTAGGAAAACCCTTGCCCTTCTCTGGATATTCTTTTTTTTTTTTTTTTTTATCAGAGTAGTGAAGTACAATGAGACCAAGGATTCTCCATCTTTCATTACTTATGCCCTGCTAATTCCAGGTCAAATAACCTGATACCTCCCTCCCCCCATGAGAGGGACCAAAGCCAATATTCTCTGAGGGTATTTATATATACGTTGTGGCTGTATGTATCATCTTCTGAGTGTTTACACATTGCAGTGGTAGAACTGAGAATAAATTTTATTGCTATCATTTCTAAGCACAAGAAAAATAGTAATTCCATTAGTGGTTGCAATTTGTAAGATTTCACTGGCATAGATGTTACTGCTACAGTAAATCCAAAACATAAGCATATTTTTAAATTGTAGCATCATGTGTAGTAATGGGAGGGGAATGATTAAGAGAAATAAGAGATGGGAAATGAATCCAGTGTCAGAGATCTCATACTTATCCATGAACCTGGAGTTTGAGTAAGCTATCTACTGGTGGGGGTGGGGGAGGATAAATATCCGTACTCTCTTCCCCTCCTCCAACAATTCCAACACTGGTCCTGCATTTCTCCCCAACTCCCCACCCACCTCCCACTTCTGTGCTTCACTATGCAGATGGTCAGAATGGTGAGAAATCAGCAGGAAAGCCTAGATTTCCACAAGAAAAGCAGAAGTTAATAATGAGAGAAAAGAAGAGTCAGAAGAGGTGGAGAGAAATGAAACTGGGTCTGGAAGAACATTTAGGGTTAGGAGTTGAGAGAAAGTGAGAGTTTCTGGAAGCAACTTCTGTCCCTGAGGAATATATTTTCTTTAAGTAGGCTCCATGCCCAGCATGGAGCCCAACACAGAGCTTGAACCTACAACCTTGAGATCAAGACCTGAGCCAAGATACACCTTTCAACCACGTATGGAGACAAAGATTCTCTCCTTGACCAAACTAGCTGGGCACATCTGAGCTCTTTTTCAACTAGGCCCCATCCTTGGGCATGACCTCAAGAGCCCATTTTTAGCAAGAATCCTGCTAAGTCAGTTTAGCAAGAACCTCCCATCCTCCACATTTGATCATCCTCAATATCCAATTAGATTCATCATCTTCCACCATCCCCCAGGTGATATCTGATCATCCTGGCCAGCCTTCAGTAAGAATCCCACTAGGCTGATTTAGCCAGAACCACACACCCCCCCCCAACCCATGATGGTTCCTCTTAGTAATTTTCCATCCAACAGCACTCCACCATCGCGACCCAACATACACACTGTCCCTTGCCTATAAATTCCTACCTTTCCTTTTTGTATTAGGAGTTGAGCCCAATCTCTCTCTTCTAGAGTGAAACCCCACTGCATTAGTCCCTATACTTATCGCAATAGTCCTGAATAAGGTCTGCCTTACTGTTTTAACAAGTGTCATGGATAATTTTTTCCTTAACAATGGTCAGAGAATCTCAAAGATCAGAACTGGTCCTTTTGAGGTCTGCTTGTTATTAAATGTGAGTATGTGCCAGGATATTTGGTCTGAAACTTGCTTCCATCATAATCTAGTAGGAAGTTGTAATCAGGAGCATATAATCTTCACCAGTTTCGAACATTAAAAACTACTGACATTTGCCAAAAAAAACCTAATGGTTATACATGAGCAAAATGGTTTTGGTCACTTCACAACATCCACCTCAGTGACGATGTAGATTGAGGGTCAAAATCTCGAAGATCTCTCCAGCTACAGCTTTCCACAATTTTGCAGTTTACCTAAAATGGGCTCAGCATCTGCCTCCCAGGCCTGGAAGCAGTTATATAATCATGAAAGTGCTCCATATCTTTCAATCTTCATTTTGATATTGATCTTTTCCATCAATAGCAGATAAAGAAATAGACTAGGTTTTTCCAAAGCCAGCAATCCCTATTTTCAAAGTTGCTACTAAGTGGTGATGGCATAATTGATGTTAGCAGTCACTGGGATTCAACAATAAGGTCCCCAGGAGAGTGAAGTGGATTTGTTCTCTTCTCTCCCTGTCCAAGGAGTCTCCCCCATGGAGTCCTGCTACCTGAGTGGAAGTATTGTTTAAAGAATGAAGTTGGTCCACTACCTTCCTCCTTACTTGTCTGGATTGAAAGCCTCTTGTTGATGCCTCTGCCTACTCTTTTAATGGAGGGGCCTTTCTCCCACAGCAGGAGTTCTGCCCCTGCTGGAGAAAACCAGCTGGAAACCAGGAAATGGGATTTTAAACTCTCTTTGGCTACCTGGCCCTGACAGGTGGAGGTGTCTACATGAACTAGCAGTTGTGTTTCCATGGAAACATAAAGCAGCTTGGACATGCAATGTTAGCATTAACCAGCACTACTCCACAGACAAACTCTCGCTCTCTCTCTCTTTTAAGGTGGAGTCCCAAATTCAATTTAACCAATATTTCATTGAACACCTACTATGGGTCAAGCACTGAGCTGCTACAAGTATAAAAGTGAACCAAATAGACATAGTCCTTTGCCCTCATGAAACTCCAGTCTAGCAGACTGGAGTGTGTTCTGAAAGATCCAAGGTACGATCAGAATATAAACTGAGCTGATTGAGCCATTCCTTGAGGCGTATAATAGGAAACTCAAAAGATGAGCAGGAATAGAACTTGATAAATAGGGGGGCGGAGCAAGATGGCAGAGGAGTAGGAGACCTGGATTTCGTCTCCTCTCAGGAATTCAGCTGGAGAGGGATCAAACCATTCTGAACACCTACGAACTCAACAGGAGATCGACGAAAAGAATAGCAACAACTCTCTGACCAGAAAAGCAACCACTTTCTGGAAGGTAGGACGTGTGGAGAAGTGAATCCGAGGCGATATTCGGGAGGATAGACGGCGGGGGAGGGGCCTCCGTCGGCCGCTTCTGGCAAGTGACAGAGCCGCTGAACACAAAATTGGAACTTTTAAAAGTCTGCCGAGGGACGTCACTCTGGTGGCTAAGCAGGGGGTGGAACCCTCCGGGACAGTGTGGTCTCAGGACCCTCGGGGTCACAGAAAGACCGGGGGTGCCTGAGTGTGGCAGAGCTCCCAGGTAACGGAGCCGGGAAGCCGGCTGCAGAGGCGGAGCCCAGGCGCGGGCTCTCAGCTCGGGGTGGCCCTAAACCGTGATCCGCGGCACAGTCGGGCCCCTGCTCCTCCAGCAGGGACCCAACAGGCGGCAGATCCGGGGAGACTCACCTTCTTCCCCGGGGAGGAGCAGCGCGGGAGTGCACCGCAGGGATCTGCTGGGTTTGGAGACTCCACCCGGGGTCGAGTGCCAGAGATAGAAACGCGCGGTCACAGGCCAGGTGAGCACGGAGTGCGGCCGGAGACCGGGGAGACGGGAGTAACTGACGGCTTTTCTCTGGGGGCTCACTGAGGAGCAGGGCCCCGAGCTCTTGGCTCCTCCGGGGCAGAGATTGGGAGGCCGCCATTTTCACTCTCCGCCTCCAAAGCTGTACGGAAAGCTCGCAGGGAACAAAAGCTCTGGAGAGCAACCCGAGCAGATTACTTAGCCCGGACCAGGCAAGGGCGGGGCACTTCCGCCTCCGGCAGAGACATTTGGGAACCATGGCAACAGGCTCCTCCCCCAGAAGATCAGCGAGAACCACCAGCCAAGACCAAGTCTACCGATCAATGAGAACGGCAGAACTCCAGCGCTAGGGGAATACTGCACATAGACTTCATGGCTTTTTTACCATGATTCTTTAGTCTTTCAAAGTTAACTTTTTTTGGTTTTTAACTGTCTTTTTTTCTTTTTTCTTTTTTGAATTTTTCTTTTTCCCTTTTTCAACCAACATCTTATCAATCCCTTTTTTAAAAAACATTTTTATTTTTCATTTTTAGAGTCATATTCTATCCCTTCATAGTAGTTACCCGTAGTTTTGGCATATATATATAAGTTGTTCTCTCTTTAAAATTTTGAGATAGTTTCTTCTAACAGATCAAAATATACCCTAAATCTCTAGTATATGGTTTTTTCTATTCCCCTGCCTGATTACATTCTCTCCCTTTTTTTTCTTTTTTTAAATCCTCTTCTTTCTTTTTTCAAACAACTTCTTATCAATTCCTTTTATAAAATTTTTTATAATTTTCATCTTTACAGTCATATTGCATCCCTTCATCCTATCAACCCTTATTTTTGTACATATATAAGTTTTTCTTTCTTTAAAATTTTGGGAGTCACTTTCTTCTAACAGACCAAAATACACCCAAAATCTAGTGTGTGGCACTGATCTATATACCAGCCTGATCATATTTGATCAAATTCTGGGTTTTTTTTGTTGTCGTTGTTTTGTTTTGTTTGTTTTTGTTTGTTGTTATCTTTATCTTTTTCTTTTTTTTCTTCTTCTTCTTTTTCTTTTTTCTCTCTTTCCCTTTCTTTTCCCACTGCTTTAGGTCTTTTCTGATTTGTTTAGAGTATATTTTCTGGGGACGTTGTTACTCTGCTAGCATTTTGTTCTCTCATTAATCTATTCTCCTCTGCACAAAAGGACAAAACGGAAAAAATCACCTCAACAAAAAGGACAAGAGGTAGTACTGACTGCCAGGGACCTACTCAATATGGACATTAGGACTAAATGAGAAAAATATGCAGCCAAGAATACTATATCCAGCTAGGCTGTCATTGAAAATAGAAGGAGAGATAAAAAGCTTCCAGGACAAACAAAAACTAAAGGAATTTGCAAACACGAAACCAGCCCTACAAGAAATCTTGAAAGGGGTCCTCTAAGCAAAGAGAGACCCTAAAAGCAACATAGACCAGAAAGGAACACAGACAATATACAGTAACAGTCACCTTACAGACAATACAATGGCACTAAATTCCTATCTTTCAATAGTTACCCTGAATGTAAATGGGCTCAATGCCCCAATCAAAAAACACAGGCTATCAGACTGGATTAAAAAACAAGACCCATCAATATGCTGTCTGCAAGAGACTCATTTTAGACCCAGAGACACCCCCAGATTGAAAGTGAGGGGGTGGAAAACCATTTACCATGCTAATGGACACCAAAAGAAAGCTGGGGTGGCAATCCTTATATCAGACAAATTCGATTTTAAACCAAAGACTGTAATAAGAGATGAGGAAGGACACTATATCCTACTTAAAGGGTCTATCCAACAAGAAGATCTAACAATTATAAATATCTATGCCCCTAACCTGGGAGCAGCCAATTATATAAGGCAATTAATAACAAAAGCAAAGAAACACATCGAAACAATACAATAATAGTGGGGGACTTTAACACCCCCCTCACTGAAATGGACAGATTGGCTAAGCAAAAGATCAACAAGGAAATAAAGACTTTAAATGACACACTGGACCCAATGGACTTCACAGACATATTCAGAACATTCCACCCCAAAGCAACGGAATACACATTCTTCTCTAGTGCCCATGGAACATTCTCCAGAATAGATCACATCCTAGGTCATAAATCAGGTCTCAACTGGTACCAAAAGATTGGGATCATTCCCTGCCTATTTTCAGACCACAATGCTTTGAAACTAGAACTCAATCACAAAAGGAAAGTCGGAAAGAACTCAAATACATAGAGGCTAAAGAGCATCCTACTGAAGAATGAATGGGTCAACCAGGAAATTAAAGAAGAATTAAAAAAATACATGGAAACCAATGAAAATGAAAACACAACTATTCAAAATCTTTGGGATGCAGCAAAGGCAGTCCTAAGAGGAAAGTATATAGCAATACAAGCCTTTCTCAAGAAACAAGAAAGGTCTCAAATACACAACCTAACCCTACACCTAAAGGAGCTGGAGAAAGAACAGCAAATAAAGCCTAAACCCAGCAGGAGAAGAGAAATAATAAAGATCAGAGCAGAAATCAATGCAATAGAAACCAAAAGAACAGTAGAACAGATCAACGAAACTAGGAGCTGGTTCTTTGAAAGAATTAACAAGATTGATAAACCCCTGGCCAGACTTATCAAAAAGAAAAGAGAAATGACCCAAATCAACAAAATCATGAATAAAAGAGGAGAGATCACAACCAACACCAAAGAAATGCAAACAATTATAAGAACATATTATGAGCAACTCTATGCCAGCAAATTAGATAACCTGGAAGAAATGGATGCATTCCTAGAGATGTATCAACTACCAAAACTGAAGTAGGAAGAAACAGAAAACCTGAACAGACCTATAACCACTAAGGAAATTGAAGCAGTCATCAAAAATCTCCCAAAACACAAAAGCCCAGGGCCAGATGGCTTCCCAGGGGAATTCTACCAAACATTTCAAGAAGAATTAATACCTATTCTTCTGAAACTGTTCCAAAAGATAGAAATGGAAGGAAAACTTCCAAACTCATTTTATGAGGCCAGCATTACCTTGATCCCAAAACCAGACAAAGACCCCATCAAAAAGGAGAATTACAGACCAATATCCCTGATGAACATGGATGCAAAAATTCTCACCAAAATACTAGCCAATAGGATCCAACAGTACATTAAAAGGATTATTCACCATGACCAAGTGGGATTTCTCCCTGGGCTGCAAGGTTGGTTCAACATCCGCAAATCAATCAATGTGATACAATACATTAACAAAAGAAAGAACAAGAATCATATGATCCTCTCAATAGATGCAGAAAAAGCATTTGACAAAGTACAGCATCCTTTCTTGATCAAAACTCTTCAGAGTATAGGGATAGAGGGTACATACCTCAATATCATAAAAGCCATCTATGAAAAACCTACAGCAAATATCATTCTCAATGGGGAAAAACTGAGAGCTTTCCCCCTAAGGTCAGGAATGTGGCAGGGATGTCCACTATCACCACTGCTATTCAACATAGTATTGGAAGTCCTAGCCACAGAAATCAGACAACAAAAAGAAATCAAAGGCATCCAAATCAGCAAAGAAGAAGTCAAACTCTCACTCTTTGCAGATGATATGATACTTTATGTGGAAAACCCCAAAGACTCCACCCCAAAACCGCTAGAACTCATACAGGAATTCAGTAAAGTGGCAGGATATAAAATCAATGCACAGAAATCAGTGGCATTCCTATACACCAACAACAAGACAGAAGAAAGAGAAATTAAGGAGTCGATCCCATTTACAATTGCACCCAAAATCATAAGATACCTAGGAATAAATCTAACCAAAGAGACAAAGGATCTGTACTCAGAAAACTATAAAATACTCATGAAAGAAATTGAGGAAGACACAAAGAAATGGAAAAACGTTCCATGCTCATGGATTGGAAGAACAAATATTGTGAAGATGTCAATGCTACCTAGAGCAATCTACACATTCAATGCAATCCCTATGAAAATACCATCCACTTTTTTCAAAGAAATGGAACAAATAATCCTAAAATTTGTGTGGAACCAGAAAAGACCCCGCATAGCCAGAGGAATGTTGAAAAATAAAAGCAAAGCTGGCGGCATCACAATTCCGGACTTCCAGCTCTATTATAAAGCTGTCATCATCAAGACAGTATGGTACTGGCACAAAAACAGACACATAGGTCAATGGAACAGAATAGAGAGCCCAGAAATGGACCCTCAACTCTATGGTCAACTCATCTTCGACAAAGCAGGAAAGAATGTCCAATGGAACAAAGACAGTCTCTTCAACAAATGGTGTTGGGAAAATTGGATAGCCACATGCAGAAGAATGAAACTGGACCATTTCCTTACACCACACACAAAAATAGGCTCCAAATGGTTGAAAGACCTCAATGTGAGACAGGAGTCCATCAAAATCCTAAAGGAGAACACAGGCAGCAACCTCTTTGACCTCAGCCGAAGCAACTTCTTCCTAGAAACATTGCCAAAGGCAAGGGAAGCAAGGGCAAAAATGAACTATTGGGACTTCATCAAGATAAAAAGCTTTTGCAAAGCAAAGGAAGCAGTCAACAAAACCAAAAGACACCGACAGAATGGGAGAAGATATTTGCAAATGACATATCAGATAAAGGGCTAGTATCCAAAATCTATAAAGAACTCACCAAACTCGACACCCAAAGAACAAAGAATCCAATCAAGAAATGGGCAGAAGACATGAACAGACATTTTTCCAAAGAAGACATCCAAATGGCCAACAGACACATGAAAAAGTGCTCAGTATCGCTCGGCATCAGGGAAATCCAAATCAAAACCTCAATGAGATACCACCTCACACCAGTCAGAATGGCTAAAATTAACAAGTCAGGAAACGACAGATGTTGGCGGGGATGCGGAGAAAGGGGAACCCTCCTACACTGTTGGTGGAAATGCAAGCTGGTGCAGCCACTCTGGAAAACAGTATGGAGGTTCCTCAAAAAGTTGAAAATAGAGCTACCATATGATCCAGCAATTGCACTACTGGGTATTTACCCCAAAGATACAAAAGTAGGGATCCAAAAGGGTACATGCACCCCGATGTTTATAGCAGCAATGTCCACAATAGCCAAACTGTGGAAAGAGCCCAGATGTCCATCGACAGATGAATGGATAAAGAAGAAGTGGTATATATATATATACAATGGAATATTATGCAGCCATCAAAAGGAATGAGATCTTGCCATTTGCAACGACATGGATGGAACTGGAGGGTATTATGTTCAGCGAAATAAGTCAAACAGAGAAAGACATGTATCATATGACCTCACTGATATGAGGAATTCTTAATCGCAGGAAACAAACAGGGTTGCTGGAGTGGGGGGTAGGGTGGGAGGGATGGGGTGACTGGGTGATAGACACTGGGGAGGGTATGTGCTCTGGTAAGCACTGTGAATTGTGCAAGACTATTGAATCTCAGATCTGTACCTCTGAAACAAATAATGCAATATATGTTAAGAAAAAAAAAAAGAAGAAGAAAGTAGCAGGAGGGGAAGAATGAAGGGGGGGAAATCGGAGGGGTAGACGAACCCTGAGAGACGATGGACTCTGAAAAACAAACTGAGGGTTCTAGAGGGGAGGGGGGTGGGAGGATGGGTTAGCCTGGTGATGGGTATTGAGGAGGGCACATTCTGCATGGAGCACTAGGTGTTATGCACAAACAATGAATCATGGAACACTACATCTAAAACTAATGATGTCATGTATGGGGATTAACATAAGAATAAAAAAATTAAAAAAAAAAAAGAACTTGATAAATCAATGTATATACATATGTTGAAGATAAATTTTTTTTTAAAGATTTTTTTATTTATTTGACAGACAGAGACACAGAGAGAGAGGGAACACAAGCAGAGGGAGTGGGAGAGGAAGAAGCAGGCTTCCCGCCAAGCAGAGAGCCCAATGTGGGGCTCGATCCCAGGACCCTGGGACCATGACCTGAGCCGAAGACAGATGCTTAACGACTGAGCCACCCAGGCACCCCAAGATAAATATTTTTTTCACTGCTAAGGGTAAGTGGTCAAAAACATTTGAAGAACATTGCCCCAGAGCAAATGATCCCCAAACCTCACTGTGCATTAGAATCCCTCAAGTTGCTTATTAAAAGGTCAGATTCCCAGTCCTCACCTATAATAATTATGTTTAGTAGATTTGGGGTGAGGTCCAGGAAACTGTTTGTAAACACTCCAGGTGATTTTGATGAGTCCTGCTCTGCAGATCAGTTCCCGACAAAGCTGATTTATTTCCTCCGCCCCAAGTCTCAAAGGAGGTCTTTATCCATGGCTAGCACACATTTTAATTTAGGTTGGGAGTGAATTTTTTGTTTGTTTGTTTCTGTGTTTGTAGCATTTGATTATTTTGCTTATGATTATACAAAGTGGCCTCAGTAACTGCTCCAACTTCTGGGTTTCTCCAATAATTAACTAGTCCTACTTTGTGACTCTGGGGGCTTACTTCAAGCAGCTAACCCCCTATCTGGACTTCCTTTACCCCTGACCCCAGCCTATAGCTCCAGAGTCCATTGAAGCTGTCTCTTTCTCAGTGATTTGTCTTGGTCTTTTCCAGTAGGATGACCAACTGTCCTGGTTGGTCCAAGACAAAGAGGTTTACAACAACTTGGACTTCCATTAATATATTTGGGAAAAGAATAGGTAGGCCAGAATGAGCCAGTCACCCTAGCAGGAAGCTTGGCTTTCAATAAACAGGGTATTTGAAGAGCTAGAATGGTGGGCCTAGTTCATGCTGCCTGGCAGGGCTAGTCTCTTTAGCCTAACCATTTCTAAGCCTTCTTTGTTTTCATCCATCTAATTTCCACCTAGATCCATGGAAACAGGAACAAGAACAAGGCTATTAACTAGAATTTAAAAACCCCTTGTCAATGTTAGCTGCTGACTGCCTGCAGAGACTTGGAAATGCCAAGATTTACAGGAGCCTCACGCTGTTTAGAGGGGAGAATAATCCACCAGTGTCCACGGTCACAGGTGTTGTCAGTCAACCCCATCAGATCCAACTGTCTCTGACTCCAGGTAACTAGGGGCAATGTGTCTCCAGTCCTGCGGCTTGAAGGATTGTAGTGGACCCAAACGACAAGCCTCCTATGGATAGCGGCTCCATTCCTTCTAATCTGTGTTAAAGCAATAATTAGAAAGAGGGTTCTGCGTGGAATCCCTCTCCCTCCAAGTTGAGTCTAGCCCCTGCAACCCCAGGCTTTCTAGATTACCTCGAAGGAAAGTGTTACTTTCTGCTCAGAGAGGAAGAAATGAGCCAATCTACGATCTATGTGTTAGGACCTGCCATAGCCATTGTAAAAGTTCAACCTCCCTTCATCCTCGAATCATCCCCTAGGGAGAAGGCATTCACAATCCTCTGTGAGAAATGAGGAACTCGATGCACAGAGACTTGAGGTAGCATAGTCCCTGTTACACATCTAGAAGATGTGGAGCAGAGAGCCAACCACAGAAAAGGACTACATTTTATGAGCAGTGGCTTCTCCCACACCTGCACTCTCTGCGTCTCCCCACACGGTCCCTGCTCCTTTCCCATGTCCAGTTTAATTACCACGGGGAAGGCAAGGAGGGAGCTTTTTAAAAGCCAGATCTCAGGAATGGAAGCTCCCAGGATCTCTCGCAACCTCTGAGCAGCACCTGGGTTCTTAGGCAGCTGGAAAGCATGCAGCCACTCTCTCAGCTTTGTCTCCCAAGGAACAGCCCATTTTGGTCCTGTTTCCTGACTCTGGCAGGGACTCGACACTGCCTTTCTCTTGGGTGATCTTCCCCTTGCCGAATCCCAGTCTCCTCCTAGCCCTCCCAGCCGCTCTCCTAGCTGTTTCCGCTGCTGGATGTTTCCAGAGGGCTCTAAAATGTTCCTCTGCGCCCACGGTTATTCACATAAAGGGTCCCCAGCCATTATGTCCCTGCTTTTTATAAGGCTTAAGAAAAAAAAATGGTGTTTCTATCTAGATTGACTGGTGTATGGAAAAGCTGGTTGGTCTACCTATAGTTCACAAGCCATACATTGTTCATCAAGCCCTAGAGCTTAGTCAGGAATTAATCTATGCAACCCCACAAAATACCACATCCATAAGCTTTCCCTGCCTTTTCCATAAGGTAGAGCTTTGGTCCAACTCTGAAATGTAGGGTTCACTCTAAGGAGCTCATCCGTTCCCTGCCAGAAGCCAAACTCAGATACCAACTAGGGAACTTGGAAAAAGTCCCCATCTCCACCTCAGATGTTCCATCTTCCTCTTCCCCAAAAAGCGGAGGCATAATGCCAATGGCATTTGCAGGAGGAGCTCTTGAGGATCTGGTTACTGCCCCCAGGTAAGTAGGAAAATTTCATCTTAATCATAATTGTGGTTATAATAAAATTAAAATATATGTCCAAGCTCTTTACTTCAACTGTCTCTTTTGTGTCTAGATTAGGTCTTGGACTTTATAATGAGATGGATCCAGAAATTTTTCAGATTCTTACATTGTGAAGGCCATGGAGAAGAAAAGCAGGAAAAATTTCTACTGACAAAATAGAGGAGACACTCGTACTTTGGATCTCTTTGTTTATGGACAGTTTACTCTCTGGGATGACATATCACACCTAATCTAACTCGTTCAACTTTCTAAAAAGCAACCTGGGTTACTCTGGGGTTGGCGGGGGGGGAGGATAATTACATCAAATTACAGGTTCACTATAAATTATGGGCTGTTCTTTTTATCTTGGGTGTATTTTTATTCAAGCTGATTGTGGTAGCAGAAGATGCTTCAAAGAATATTTGACCTAGAGATTGCTTCCTCAGTTCCATCATTTCTCTCTTAACAATAATGTCATTTCAGACAGCATCCAATTGGGAGTAACGGCCTACTTCCTCAAACCTGCCCCCAGATCACCTACCACAGGTCCAAATCCTGTAAGTCCATTCAAAGACCTCTTCTCTCCTGTCCCTGCAATGTTTCTCTGTGGCCTTCATTCTCCCTCATTACAACTCTGTGATTCTGATTCTGTTTGGCAACAGGTGTGTCGCTGGTGACATTCCTCTAGAGGGTATCGACAGAGTGAGCAAATGGGGTTCCAGACCAACTCTGTGGCTCAATAACTAAACCCTTGAATAAATCACTCCCTTTATCTGGGCTTCCTTTCTCACGTGAAAAATTGAACAGCAGATGTGACTTAGGCAGTCATAAATAATCTATATGCAAGCATAAAATTCACTTTATTTTTATAAATTTTTCTTTCATGAGTACTCATTCATTCTCACAAATGACAAAACTAGATTTAAGCCAATCTGAAAAACTTGGCCCAATCTAGTAATTTTCTTTCTATCATTTTGGGTTTAAAATGTCACTTTCTTAAGTAATGTCATCATTATCATCAGTCACCACGTAGTGCTAAGTTCCTGGCCTACTGCAGCCAACCCCTAACAGTCTGTCACTTCCAGGGGGCCTCACACCTGACTCTTGTCCTGCAGTCTGATCTCCTGGGGGACAATCCGATCATCTAGATGCATCGAGGGGATAAAGAAGTCACTCATCAGATTCTTGTTATTCCTCTACTCATTTCCTCCCACCTGGTGAGGAGTCCTGGGTGGTTCTATAGAGAGAGTCCTGTTTCCTCCCCAATCAAACCCTCTGAGTGGCGCAGGCCTGACCAACTGACCACATAGGCCTAAGTGGTGATAAAAGGTGACAAAACGGTCCCTGCTCTCCACTCACTCCACAGCTTGCTCAGGACCCACAGTGAGCCTCAAGTGCACCCGCCCTGCCATGCAATGGGACTGGACTGTCCCCTTCCCCTGTTCCCTCAGCTGTGCCCCCACATGATTCCCCCCCACCCAGTCTGCATTCATGGGGTTCGCAACATGGAACCAGCACCAGCCCATATCTATGTCAGCTCCCAACCTCTGGGGGATTTTCTTGGACCAACCTCCCCCTACCCAGGCCCAGCAGCTGCCTCCTCCCAAAAAAAGAAGAAAGAAAAAAGAGACTAGGAACCTTGGGTGAAGACACGACCTCTGCTTACTTCACAAAGCCCCTCACTTCCTTCCAGCATCTTTAGATCTTTTCTGGCAGGACAGAAAGACAAACCAGCTGAGGTCTCCACAGTCATCTTTGCCTCCTGCTCCCCACCTCGGATGACCCCTGAGATTCTGAGGTAGAACCCTAGGGTCCCAGAACCCAGCTTAAAAACCAGTCTTTCCCTCCTCTGCTAACATTACAAAAGGCTCCCTGAGACTTCCTGCAAAGGCACTGCACGGTGCCCATCTTTCCTCTTCTAGCCAGAGACGGGAGCCCCTCCATCTGGACTCTCCTCTGCGGGAGCCCGGCTGGGGACTCGGAGCTGACGTGAGTGTCTGCATAGTGCGGTGGGAGCGTGAGCGTGGGTGTCACCGGTCACAGCGAGGAGAGGCTTCCCTCAGGGCGATCTTATGTGAAGCTCAAGTTAGGGAACTTTGTCATCCTGCCACGCTCTCCAGCGAGAGATGGGAATAACAGTAACAGTGGAAGGAGAAGGGAGTGGGTGGTTCTGCTTTCCTTCCATCTGCAGAACGGAGGCGACAGAAGACGTGGGACTGACGAAGAGGGGAAGCAGGTCTTAGCCGGCTAGGAGGGAGAGAGCCCGGGACTGATGAGCTGCACAGCGACAAAGCTTGACCAAACCACACAGTGCAGGCTGGCTGTACTAATGCGCTCAGCGTCAGCATCCTCTCCTCGAACTGACCTCAGGAGAGAGCACTGCCGTAGGCTAGCGCAGAGTTCTGATATGGCTCAGTGCGCCATTGCTCTTTACAGCAAAATCCTGCGAACTCTGAGGATCCAAGGACCAAGGAAACAGCACCAGCATCCCAGGGAACACCACACAGTCTTTAAAGAAACTGAGGGAAAATATTTAATAAAATCAGAAGATGCTCACTATATATTGTTAAATGAAAAACCAAGGCACAAAGCAGTATGTATTTGCCTCTATTCTTTTGTTAAAGAAAAAATATATAGGCATAGAAAAACAGTCCAAAAGGGTATCCTAGATGTTCATTCCCCACCCACCCACCCCAGAAATAGATTTGATATTACATAATTTGTAAAATAAATATATATGATTTTATATAGGCTTTTCATTTACTTTTTAAAAATTTGCATTATGTTTAAACTTTCTGTATCAACAGAAATTACAAAATAATCCATGGAAGAAAAATATGTTTTTTTAAAAAACCAAAACCAAATAAAAAATAACTGTCCTTTTAGAGCCAGGTCAAGATGTTGGCATTTGTTCAAACATGCACCAGAGAGTTTTCAATAGCAGAGAGACAAGGATAGAGCAGTGGGTGCAAAGCCTGTGCTGTGAGCCTTAGGGTGGCAAAGAAGAACTTTTGCTAAGCCATGCAAAATATTAGAGAAAAGGGAGGGAGAGACTTGGGAACAGAAAGGGTCAGTGAGGTAGATGAGGGATGAGCAGAACTTAGTTGCGCCATTAGGCACGGCAGGGAAAGAAGGGAGAAAAGTCAGGGAATCCTGCAGAACAAGAAATGGCAAAATTTTCTAACAGCCTCAGCACGTGCATGGGTGAAAATGAGAATAATATCCACAATGACCTCTTCTACAACTGCACTAGGGACACATCGTGCCATGGGAGGAAAGCTGCATATCAGGAACACTGTTCTGGGAAGAACACACATTATGACTTCATCATCCTACACTTAGCAAAGGCAGAATTTCTTATAAATAGTAATATCCTAAATCAGCTAAGACAAATTCAGAGATAACAAGTAGAGGAATTGTCTTGTTATGTTTTAGAAAACCTTTGAAAGGACATAAGTTGTGATGAGAGCAGGTGAGAAGGAACAAGAATTGTGAGCTGGGCCAATACTCACCAAGGCATTTTTTAAAGTTGTTAGCAATAACATGCCTATCACATAGCAGATCCCAATAAATGCAAATGTGATTCCTTGTATGCCAGGTTCAGCTCTCCTACTCAATTAGGAGGTCCTTCTAAAGTTTCCTCTTATTCTCCCTCCAAAGTGTCTACTAAATACACTGCCTCGTTGGTAGTAAGTGCTCAACATCTGCTGAAGAAATAAACGGAGGTAGTTAATAATTCTATTTTGTCCTTCCTAAACGCGTTGTCTTTATCATGAGCCTGCTGGCTGCATCAGGTGTTACCCTCGGCGCCACTGGCCACAGGATGTCTCAGGTTCAGTACCAGGGGTTAACTCATTAGCATAGAAACAACATTGCTCCTGTAAGAAGAGGCAGAGCCCCCCTTGCACGGCTGTGAGCAAGTCGAGCCCATGCCTGTTTTGGAGGACCACTGAGGCCAGTGAATTGAGTTGCCGCTGCAGGGCCAGGGCCCACTGAGCGAGGGCAGAAAAATCTGCCATGAGTTGTTGAGTTAACCCCTGGTACTGAACCTGAGACATCCCGACACCAGTGGCGCCAAGGGCAACACCTGATGTGGCCAGCAGGCTCACGATAAGAGGGATGGCCGTGGGGAAGCGTCGAGGGCAGCTAGGATGTCTCCATATGAGTGGGGCATCGCTCCCAGGGAGGACTGAAAGATCGGGTAAGAGACTGACAAGCGTGCACGATTGATCTCACGGGGTGATGCAGATGTATACACCTTGATCACAAGCCAGAAAAGTGTTGTTAGGGGCGCCTGGGTGGCTCAGTTGGTTGGGCGGCTGCCTTCGGCTCAGATCATGATCCTGGAGTCCCGGGATCGAGTCCCGCATCGGGCTCCCTGCTCGGCGGGGAGTCTGCTTCTCCCTCTGACCCTCCTCCCTCTCATGCTCTCTGTCTCTCATTCTCTCTCTCGCAAATAAATAAAATCTTTAAAAAAAAAAAAATCTTAAAAAAAAAAAGTGTCATTAGGCACGCAGACCCAACTGTGGCCCGTGATGGGAGAAGAATAGTTGCCATACAGCAGTAGCGGAGCCAGAAAGGGATAATCTGCGGTCCCCAGTGCCGAGGTGGGAGGTGACGTGGTAGACTGGTTGAGGATGACACCTAGGTATTGGATGGGACTGGGCTTTATACAGATCCAGCAGTCAGACACTAGGAGTGATTTGAGTGGTTAAGTGCTTGGTGGGAGGCGTTAGTCATACCTAACAGTTGCGCTATAGACGCTTGATGCGTATGGATGGGGGAACCAGGGATGTGCCAGGGTGAGTTATTTTCTGTCTGACTCTGGAGGTTGACTGTAAGGCTTGGAGTGGACATGGATTTTTTTTTTTTTTAAGATTTTATTTATTTATTTGTCAGAGAAGAGAGCACAAGCAGGGAGAACGGCAGGCAGAGGGAGAAGCAGGCTCCCCGCTGAGCAAGGAGCCCGATGCGGGACTCAATCCCAGGACCCTGAGATCATGACCTGAGCTGAAGGCAGACGCTTAACCAGCTGAGCCACCCAGGCATCCCTGAACATGGATTTAATCATAAATTTGGCCATGGGGTCAGTTCCCATAGGGTGATATTGGCCCAACAGGAGAATGATTCTTGCAGCCCATGACGTGGCACTGGGTTCTAAGACTGAGAGGGCGAGCGGTATACAGTGATTGTTAGAGCAAGAGGATGGGGTGGCCTTGCGTGACAAGGAAATCTGGATGTCATTGCGCTGTTTGAGGTGCCACCACCTGGTGGACCATCGTTCCATTCCCAGCCAAGTCACCACCCACGACTCACATCCCCAGGCTTTCGAGCAGAACTGAGGGCAGGTGTTTGGCTATTGAGGCATAGGGCCCCCACAGATGTAGATATCTACCAGCCAGTAACCTGAGTGAGGGTCATGGTAGGAACACCATCTATGAGGTTCCCAGGAGATATCAAGAAGATGGCATCTATCTGAATGGAGGTTAACCTTTGGTGTGTGCCCATCCCAGGTGGAAGAAGTCAATGGGGGTGCTGGTGCAGGATTGAGGGGGATAAGCTGGAAAGTCCATTTGCCAGTAACGGTGATACAAGAGTTTGCCCCCCTTGCTGGGCCAGGCAAGCTAGAGGCAGTGCAGAGGAACAGCACACCAGATAGCCGAAGACTGGGACTGACTGGGGTCAGGAAAACCATGGTGAAATGCACTCAGGAGTAGACAGCAGAGGGCCAGTAAAAGTGGGATCTTTGACCTTAGGTAGAGGGAGCCATCATGGCTAACCTGACAGCAGATGAAACCTGTGGATAAGTAAGTGCAGTAATACACCCTAGGGACACCCAATAAGCAATGACAATGGTAAGCCTCTGTAGAGTCCAACTCCCAAGATAAGGGAAATCACACTGATGAGAGCCAGGGACCACAGTGAGCAGGTGTCCATCAGTCGGTGGGGGCTCATGGAAGGTGAAGCCGCAGTGGGTTCCTGAAGTCTGGCTCGACTCTCCACTGGCATGGCTCCTCATCCAAATGATGAGCTTTCTTCACTCTGGAGTGGTGGACCCACGGAGTGACCCCTGAGACCTGGAGGACAGTAGGGGTGGTTAGAACAACAGTGTGGGGCCCTGTCCACTGCTGTTTGAGGGGGTCTTTCTTCCAGTCTTTGACCCAAACTGACTCTCCTGTCTGGAAGGAGTGTACCTGAGACCCTAAGGAGATTGGGGCCCTCTCAATGGTGTACTTTTGTAATTTATTTAGGGTGGCCCCCAGGGCTTGAAGCTGCTCCTTTATCCCTTTATCTCCAACCTGATGCAAGTTTCCAGGAAGGCTTCCCAAGCACAGGGGAGGCCGTCCATATATATTAATTTGAATGGGGAGAAACCTGATGTCCCGGGCGTGCAGCGAGCACGCAGGAGAGCTAGGGGTAGCAGATCCGTCCATGGGAGGTTAGTCTCCTGACAAAACTTTGCTAAGGTTCCCTTGAGGGTGCAATTCATTCGTTCTACTTTCTCTGAACTTTGGGGCCGGTAAGCGGTGTGGAGTCTCCAGGTGATGTTGAGAGATTTGGTCAAGACCGGTATAATGTCTGCCACAAATGTGGGTCCATTGTCACTATGGATTGTTAATGGCAGGCCGAACCGGGTCACCATCTCCCACTAGAGGACTTTAGCTTCTTCTCGACTTTGCTCCGTCCTGGTTGGGAAGGCTTCAACCCACCCAGAGTATGTGCATACTATTACCAGGAGATCCTTGAACCCCCTGCTCGGCTGCACATCTGTGAAGTCTACCTCTAGATCTTCAAAGGGGGTTGCTCCCATTCTCTGGACACGTGGCAGGGGCTGTGGTGCAGACCGAGCATTATTTTTAGCACATGTTATGCATCGTTCACTCATTGCTCGGCATAGTGCTGGCAGCTGACTGTAGTAGAGCTTCTTGAGAAGGGCTCTAATGCAGTTTTTCCCAGCTGAGTGAGCTGGTGGTATTCCTTGACTAGATGCCCTCCAGTTGCTGTTGGAACAAAGATGCGCCCATCTGGCATTATCCACCATCCCTTTTCAGTCAGGGTGGCCCTCTCAGCCATGGCCCATTCCTTTTCCTTTTTAGTGTAACTGGGCAGAGGGACTTCTTCTGGGGGTGTTAGGGCCATGGTGAGGGAAGGGGCTCTGTCTATGTCCTCACTGACTGTGGTCTTGGCTGCCTCATCTACCAGATGATTTCCCTGCACTGTGGGGTCGTCTCCTTCCTGGTATCCCTTACAGTGCAGGATTGCTACTTCCTTTGGAAGCCAGATGACTTCGAGGAGTCTCAGTATCTCCTCCTTGTTCTTGATAGTCTTTCCTGCTGTGGTTAGGAGGCCCCTTTCCTTGTAGATGGCTCCATGTAAATGTATAGTAGCAAAGGCGTACTGAGAGTCAGTATAGACATTGACTCATTTGCCTTCACCGAGGGTGAGGGCTGGGACAAGGCATATAACTCAGCCCGTTGAACTGACCATCCAGCTGGTAATGCCTTAGCTTCTAGGACTTCAGTGGTTGTGGTTACTGCATAACCTGCTTTCCGGGCACCCTCTTGTAAGTAACTGCTGCCATCGCTGAACAGCGTGAGCTCTGGATTTTTTATGGCTTGATCCCGCAGATCTGGATGGCTCACGTAGACTTCATCAGTCACCTCAGGTCAGTCATGGTCTGGTTCCCCCTCTTCCGTGGAGAGAAAGGTTGCTGGATTTAATGTCCTTACTGTTTTGAGGGTGATCCATGGGTTTTCGCAAAGGAGCCCTTGGTATTGTGCTAGCCGAGAGTTGGAAAGGAAGCGGTGTCCCTGAGCGTTCATGAGGGACACAACTGCATGAGGGACCTTGATGTTAAGTTCTTGCCCCAGGGTAAGTTTGTCCGCCTTCTTGATGAGTAGGACTGTGGCTGCCAGCGCCCTGAGGCACAGTGGCTGCCCGCTGCCATGGGGTCCAACTTCTCTGACAGGTAAGCAACTGGCCGTTGCCAGGGTCCAACAGTCTGGGTGAGTACCCTGAGCGCTATTCTTTCCTTTTCCTGCACAAAGAGATTGAAGGGTTTTTCTACATCTGGTAGGCCCAGAGCTGGAGCCTGCCCCAGGGTGGTCTTTATCTGTGTGAAAGTGGCTTCTGCTTCCTCAGTCCACACAGGGGTGTCTCGATTCTGGTCCCCTTAAGAGATCATAGATGGGTCTTGCTATTGCCAAGAACCCAGGGATCCAGATGTGGCAGAATCCTGCAGCCCCCAGGAATTCTCATAGGCCCCTTTTTGTCTGGGGCTGTGGCAGGGAGATGATGACCCTTTTCCTCTCTGACCCTAGTTCTCTTTTCCCTTGGGTGAGGAGGAAACCAAGGTATCAGATCTCTTGTTGGCAGATGTGTGCCTTCTTCCATGAGGCTCAGTATCCCGAGTCTGACAGGAGCTGTAGGAGGGCCTTTGTGCCTTTTATGCAGTCTTCTTGTGTGAGGAGGTCATCCACATACTGGAGGAGGGTGCATTGTGTGGCCTCTCTTGGGAAGCTGGCAGGGCCCATGGCCTATGCTTCCCCAAAGAGAGTTGGTGAGTTTTTAAACCCCTGCGGGAGGCGCATCCAAGTCAGTTGCATCTGGCACCCTGTATCAGGTTCAGTCCATTCAAAGGCAAACACTGGCTGGCTCTGGGGAGCTAAGCGGAGGCAGAAGGCATCCTTCAAATCTAGGCAAGTGAACCATCTGGCCGACCCTGGGATTTGGCCGAGGAGGATGTATAGATTTGGAACTACTGGGTACAGAGGGATGGTCACCTTGTTGATGGCCCACGGGTCTTGAACTGGTCGGTATCCCCCTCCTGGCTTCTTGACTGGCAGGAGGGGGTATTCCAGGCTGACTGGCACTCGGCTAGAATACCTGCTTCTTTGAATTTGGTCAGATGTTCTTGGATGCCGATCTTAGCTTCTTGTGGAAGGGGGTATTACCTTTGCCTCTGAGGTTGGGCTCCTGGAATCAGTTCAGTAATGATAGGGGCCCAATTCTGGGCTAGTCCAGGTGGATTGTTTTCAGCCCATACTGAAGGGAAGGCGAGTCTGAACTCCGGCGGGCTGCTCGGTTAGGCCTGGACACAGAATAGCCTCCATTCTTCTTCCCTTGGCGTGTTAATTGCTAGTATTAGAGGCCCCATCTCCTCTTGCCTTGGGTTCAATCGGAGGCTAGTGTATCCTGTGGGCTCAAAAGTTATCTGAGCCCTAAGCTTGGAGAGTATGTCTCAGCCCAGGAGAGGGATGGGGCAATCTGGCAGATAAAGGAATTCATGTTAGACTTTGTGGCCCCCGAGTTCACACTGGCAAGCCTGGCAAAAGGGCTGTTTTATTGCCTGCTTCCTGGTGGCCCCAAGAATGGTCACAGTCCTTTTGCTGAAAGGGGCCACTGGGGAGGTGACAACAGAGTGCTTGGCCCCAGTATCAACCATAAAAGTCATTGGTTGGCCCCCCACCTTCATTCTGACTATGGGCTCATGTGGGCCAAGGAGGAAAGAGCCCGGTCTCCCTCAGTCTGAGTCCATTCCTGCAAGGCCTATGAGGTCCTCCTCTCGGGGTTCTTCCTTGTAGCAGCTGGGCTTTTGAGCTTTTCCCCAGTTGGGACATTCGTTTTTCTAATGCCCTTTCTCTTTACAGTAGGCACATGGATCCCTTGCCAAGGGGGTTCTGGGTTTCCCCCCTTTCGGTGGTTGGGGTCTCCCCATCTTTGTGTTGTCCTTTTCTTTCAGGGTGGCAGCAAGGAGGCTGACTTTCTTTTTCATCTTTTTGTCGGCTTCCTGTTTGGCTGCGACCTCCCTGTTCATGTAGACCTTATTGGCAATCTCTATTAGTTGGGTGATGTTCATCCCAGCAAAACCCTCTAGTTTCTGAAGTTTCTTTCTGATGTCTGGGGCAGCCTGAGCCATGAAGGAGGTGTTTACCATCTGTTGGCTTTCCTGTGCCTCAGGGTTAAATGGAGTGTATCTATATCCTGTAGGCTTCAGATAGTCTTTCGCAGTAGTTCCCGGGGGACTCTCCTGGTTGTTCAGTGGCCGAGAATACCTTAGTCATATTCATGGGCTTCTTAGCTCCTGCCCGGATTCCCCAGAGGAGGGCCTCCTGGTACCGGTGGATGTGGGCCTGTCCCTCAGTTGTGGTGAAATCCCATGCTACACTCTTCGGGTGCGGCCATATTAGCCCAGGCAGCAGGGTTGATGACTCCCGCTGGTGCGTGCTCTTCCAGGTACTGCCATGCACCTTTCATTATTCTCCTTCTTTCCTCCTTGTTAAACAGGGTGCAGAGTAACTGTTGGCAGTCTTCTCAGGTTGGCCGATGAGTCTGGAAGAGGGATTCTATGAGGTCTACCATGGCCTGTGGTTTCTCAGAGTAGGATGGGGTGTTACATTTCCAGTTGAGGAGGTTGGTGGTGGAGAAGGGCTGATAATACATCATGGAACGGCCGGGCTGGACCATCCGATCTTCATTGTGCTTCTTGGGTTCCCGTGTCTCTTGTACTGGCATTTGGAGGGTGCTTATGCCTGGCCTGGGGCACAGACTGGCTGGTGGTCCTGGAGAAAGCGGATCTTTTGGGCCTGGGGGCACCAGTTAAACTGATGGCGGCGGAGTGTCTGGAACTGAAGGGCCAGGTGTAGGCGATCTTGGGGGTACATAGGGTGGGGGCAGGGTCGGTTCGTCCTCAGGATCTCCGGCTAGGATTTGTGGAGACTGGGGCTTTTGCTGATTTTCTTTAGGTCGCTTGGATGAGGTGATTAAGACCCTGGCCTGTCCCTGCCTATTGCAAGCAAATCACACCCGGGGGGAAGGGTCTGAGCAATCCCTAGCCAGGAGTCAAAGTACGGAAACTGGTCAGGGTGTCCTGGTTCTCCTGTTACAACCTGCCGTACTTGACAAATCGTTGTGACATCCAATGTCCCTTCTGAAGGCCACCTGACATCAAAGGTAGTCCATTCCAATTCACATAGGGTTCTCAACTTGCTGGGGTTCATCCTGACTCCATAGTCTCCTGAAAACCCCTTCTTGAAATTTTTGATCATGGTCTCTAGAACCATAGGTTTACTCTGCCCTGACCCCATGGTGATGTCCCTGTGTGTGGTGGCTCAGAGACAGACAAAGGGGGGTGCCCCCTGAAGTGAGGAGACCAATCAGATGCCCATTTGGCCGTGTTCTGAAGGAGTTTAGGTGAAGCTTAGCCATAGCAGTCTCAGTGTTGTGACTTACGATTGAAACTATTCCGATGCCGCCATAGACTGTATGCCGTTCACCACAGAATCACAGATGGGCCCACTCAGACTCCGTAGGCTTCTGGGGACCTTAAGGGTACCTGCCCGTGGAGTCACAGAAACAGTCCGCTTGAGCAAGCCAGGTCCGACTGCACATTCACTCACGCATTGACACTCCAGAAGTTACTACATTCCCTCCCTGGGAATCCCTACCTGTGAGACCTGTAAGAGGTCTCTGGGAGGTGATCAGGCTCCCCTTCCACCCCAGTGGGGGTGGGCCTGTCTGGGTCCTGGGGCCCCAGGCCTTACCGGAATCTGACGTTCGGACCAGGTCCTCACCTGCCAAGTCTCCTCCAGTCCGGAAGGAACAGCGGAGCGGGGCTGGCCTGAGGCGACTGGGGCAGGAAACTGCCGAAAATAAGCCGGGGCGCGCCTTTTCTGTTATGATCCCTCATTCTGTCACTGCCCTGCCGTTGCCCCCAAACTGGTGGCAACAATGGGCCAGCGCTGTTGGGTTTCCCAGTCAGGGAACCAAATGTTACGGAACCTGGACTGGATAGCCTGACGGAAAAACCAAGCGGCACTCGGAGATCTTGGAGGACAGGAGGTTTATTTAACGTGGGCGGGCTCAGAGGAGAATGGTCTTCAAAGGTCTGGGCCCCGAGCACAAAGGGGGCAATTTATACACTTCTACTTCCACATAGTTGGCACTTTCGGTGCGTGTGCAAAGTGGGGCAGGGAGAAGAACCTGGATTGGTGCGCGCCGGAAGCCGAGCAGGGAGAAGAACCCGGAAGAGCCCTGGGGCAAGGACTGGGACTCTCTCCCTGGCTCGGTGGCCATGTTAGGACACAGATTTTCCTTATCAGTTGTGCCCATCTGGGACTGATGAAAAGTATGTGTCTGTTTAAGGGAGTTGTAACATCTGTGCTGTTGACTTTTGAGGCCAGTTGGACAATCAAACCACGAATCATCAATTGCTTCCTTCTCTTAGGCATCAAATCACATTTCTTCCAAGATAAACTAATATTTCTTCACTTCTGGTTCCATTCCATAGTGAGCTCCGCTACAAATTGCATTTATAAGCATATTGCTGGACATGGAGATGAGTAAAGTAAGCCCCCATCCTTGAGGTGCCCACATTCTAGAAAGGCAGGCAAATGTGAAATATAATGTGTAATATGTTGAGCACCACAATGAGGGTATATAAGCATGAACCACTATGAGCACAGGAGGGCCATGGGAGATAAGTAAATTGAAGTCAGACAAAAGATGAAAAGGTGAGGTGGAACTGCAGAGATGGGGCAGTAGGATTGAAGGCTCAGAGGCATGAA
Organism: Mirounga leonina; assembly: GCF_011800145.1. NCBI lineage: Eukaryota > Metazoa > Chordata > Mammalia > Carnivora > Phocidae > Mirounga > Mirounga leonina. The sequence continues at coordinate 17,964,259 of NW_023270265.1, read as the reverse complement.
GTGCCATAAGAGTGTGTTCAAAAGACTATAAATAGGTTGGTGTTGCTTGAGTACCAAATTTACGATGAAGAAAAAAATGATGAGGTTAGAAATCTAAGCTGACTCTATAACATAAAATAGGAAACTACTAGGAAAGCTTTAGGCAGAAAAGCAGCATGGTCAGATAGAGGTTTTGGAGAAAGCTGCCTGCAGGCTGTCACGGCAAGGGGGACAGTGTACAAAGTCTGGCATTAAAGAGTAATGCATGGTCCACATAGAAGATGGAGACAGTCTGACGTAGGCTAATGAGGAAGGGAAAGAGGATCTGGGTTTGAGAAATAGTTATAAGGCCAAACAGGCGAGATGTGGCTGGCTGTGAATGAATGGAATGAGGGAAAGGACAAAACAGAGCCCAGTTTTCTAGCCTGGGTGAACAGGTGGGTAAAAGTTCTGTCAAAGGAGACATAAAGTTCCCTAATCTCAGATAACACCGTGTCCATCCCTTTGTCCTCACAGATTGAAATATGTCCTTATTGTGTGCGTGTTTGTCCTGTGGCAGCCTGCCCCTCTGGACTGAGAACGCAGAGGCAGAACCACGTCGGGTCCGCAGGTCCTTGCATCCCCGGCGCTGGCGCCGAGTCAGCACGCAATAAATAGTTGTCAAGGAGAAACACAAATCCCAAATACTGCATGGTATCCCATGTATGTAGAATGTAAAAAAAAAAAGAAAGAAAGAAAGAGAAGGAAAGAAAAAGCTTGAACTCCTAGAGAGGATAGAAAAGTGGTTGCCAGGGACAGGGGAGAGGGGTGGGAAATAGGGAGATGGGGAGTAACTGGAAAAGGACACAGGTCTGAGATTGTGTGGTATTTACAATTAGGCATTTGACATAAGCTTTTTGGAAATAACCAAAAAAGGAAGTTGAGCTTCTAAATTCCTAGCTTTGTCAAAAGCTGACGGGGTTTCTTTAACTAGAAAAATTAAAAAGATAATAACTAGAGAGGAAAATGTCTAATGTCAATATGATAAATACATATTTATGTCTATGTGCCAATATAATTTTCAGTGATGGATCAGTTAGGAATAAATTCATCTGCAAATCACAAGAAGCCTCCTTTCCCCTCATAACAAGTTCAGAGATAGGCAGTGCTTGTTAGCATAGTATCTGCCCAGGGGGACCCACTGCAACCCAGGTGGTCCTCTCTGCCACACTTAGTTATACTCACTTGTCCTCACACTTGTCATCTCATGGACAGTGACTGTTGGTTGCTCCACCTCCAAGTTTCATGTCCCTAACAAAACAGGGGAAATCAGGCAGAGGCAAGAAAGAAAAGGAACTTGTTTTAGTCAGGAAGAGAATTCCTCCCGTGATTTTTAACTACCTCTCACTGACCACCTCCAGCTACAAGAGGACAGAGATCAAGTTTGTAGCTTTTATAGCTTCCATGACAGAACCTGGCAAGAGGTGGGAGAAATAAAAACTGGGAACTGTCGATCAACAATTCCAGACAAGAATAAATCTAAGTCACATTATTATATCTGCTTATTTCCTAAAATCTTGTGAGCATATTTTAATCTAATTTACATGTGTTGATGTTGATTCCTGAGCGTGATCTTATGTCAGTTTTCCTCTCTATATAAGCAATATTACCCTCCTTTTTTATATGGTCTACTTTATCAAAGTGAGCTAGGAAAAGGATTAAAAATATTTCCAGATGCTAACTCAGGTAATTGGGTGAATAGGATATATTTTTAGCCACATGTTATTTTTTAAATTGGTTCCCGGAATCTTCCCCAGTGGTGGCAAGAATATCTGTGGTTGGCAAGCAGTAGTACCATGGATAATTTTACCTATCTTCCCACATGTTTGCCCTGCTTGGTACCTGACATAAATTGAAATTTGGTACAGATGTAAAGTCAGAGAATGGGTTTTGTTTGTATGGAGCCTTTTCCACAGAGACGTGCTTTGTCTCCATCTGGCGGACAAGCTCATCTTTGCAATGTCAGCGGTGGTCCTCAGGCCTGGCTGCACCTCGCGATCACTGGTGGTGCCTGGAAACAATCTGGATACCCAGGCCCCTCCCCAGACCCTTTCAATCAGGTCTGGGAAAGGATCCAGGCAGCAGCACTTTTTGTTTTTTTAAGATACATAATTCTAATGTGCAATTAGAATTAAGATGCACTGAGTTAGAAGAAGCTCTAAATTGGTGGTGATACTGGACAATCATTCCTCCTGTAAGATTGCCATAAAGGAAAAAGAGCAATCTAAGCAGGTAAATAATATAATCTTCCAAAGGCCTTTTTCCACCTTCCAGAGGGGAACTCGGCAAGTTGATGCTAAGAATATAAGAAATCTAAATTTAAATTACTTCTCGTGTGACTCTCCCTATGATGAGACATCGTGCTGAGTAAATACACAATCAGACCTCTCCCTGGGCAAAACTGTCAAGCAGTCTCAATCTGATTTTAGTAACTTAGGTATTTACAAACAAATTTTTTTACACCTGTTCTCATTTAATTCTCTCAAGAACCTATGAAGGTGGGTATTCCTTCTTCCCATGAGTGTCGGCACTCATCTAGAAACAGAGAGCCCTAGTATATTTTAGGTGCCCACTCAAACCATGCTTTTCCCTTCATCTTCTCATTAAAACTTTAACTTTGTTGAACAGCACTGAATTGTGTAACTGAAATTTCCTACTAGAACTTAAATCTGCTAACCAAAAAAAAGGGGGGATAAGTATGTGAAGTGATGGATGTGTTAACTCGATGGCGAGGGGGATCCTTTCACAATGTATACATATATTAAATCATCACTTTGTACACTTTAAATATCTCACAATTTTGTCAATTAGATCTCAGTAAAGCTGAAAAAATAGAAATATCTGAGTAAAGATTATGTGAGTATTCCATGTAATATTTTTATTCATGCAAGTTTTCTGTAATCTTGAAATTATTTACAAATGCAAAGTTTTTTGAAAATATTTTATAAAAACTGACTTTGTGAAGATCTTCTTTCTCAGCGTGCTATCTTTTTTTTTCAACTGATTACAGATTTACTTAATGTGCACTTGATAATCTTGAAAGGAAAATTCATCAAAGTCATATATACACTTATAGGAGTTCTTATTAAACATGTAACATGGAAAAATATCTTATCTACTGCCTTTTACATATTCCAGAAGATATTCAAATGAAGATAGATTCAAATTGGTCACCCTTTTTAAGTGCTTCTCAAACTGATTCCCATTTACTCCTCATGTCCTCTGATCCCATCTCCTGATCCCAGCCTCAAAGCAATCACTAGAGTTTTGCCTCTACTTCCGGCTTTGTCTTCCCATGATAACCAATGACTTTGAGTATCTTTCCATATGTATACTGACCACAGCTTGAGTCTTCTTTACTGAAGGATCTGTTCAAGTCTTCTTTTACCAGATTTTTATTGGGCTGGTTGTGCTCTCATTACAATTTTACATATTCTTATATTTCTCCCAGTCAGTGGCTCATATGCATTGTGCTGTTTTTCTCATGATTTTTAAGACTGTGCTGATTTTTCTTCCAAAATTTTCTTTATTGTTGGTCTTTAGTAGTTTGACTATATGATCTTCTGAGGTGTAGTCTTCTTTGGATTTATCTTTATTGGGGTTTACAGAGATTCAAAGCCAGTGTTTCTTCATAAAACTTATAAAATGGCCATTTTTCTTCAGATATATTTTTTCTGCCCTATTTTCATTTTTTAATCCTTATGAATCTCCAATTACAGGTGAATCCATCTGATACTGTTCTATAGGACCCTGAGGCTCTGTTCTTTCTTCAACCTCTTTTCTCCCAGTTTGGGCAATTTAAATTGATCTGTTTTCAAGTTCACTGACACTTTCTTCTGACATTTCTGCTGCTAAATCTATCCAGTATATCTCTCATTTCACTTATTTTACTTTTCTGTTGTAACAACTCCATTTTATCTTTTATACTTTCCATTTCTCTGCTGAGATTCCTTATGTCGATAGTCATTAAGATGACATTTCCTTTAAATCCCTGAACATACACTAAGAGTTGCTTTTAAGTTTTTTGCAAAATTCAACATAAGCCATGTCAAGGTTTGTTTTGACTCTGTATCACACATTATAAAACATACGTTACAGAGACTCTGTATTGTATCTTCCTCTGAAGGGTGTTGATTTTTGTTCCAGGAGGCATTTTGATTACTACTTTCAATTTTATGTGGGTTTGGTTTTATGCTTTGTTAGTATGAATCTTTGGAAAGCACAAGGTGTTTCTCAAGCCCTTCTACTTTGGTAAACTCTGCCTCCCTCACAAATCTTGTTGAGGCTTGATTTCAGTCTATATTCTGGGACACTCTACACTCTGAGAGCTGAAACAAGAAGGTAGTATCACCTTGTTCAACCTTAGGTGGGAACATGCATGTTGGGCAACTCAAATTTTTTGCCACTCTGCACATGTCTGGGAATGACTACAAAAGTGCCTAGAGCACTGACAAGTACATTTTCCCAAGTAAGCAAATTTGCAAACCTAATCGGTGAATGAAAATCAACTGTGTATCTCTTTTTAGCATAATGAAACCAGGTAACATTAAAAAAATATATTAGTGCTTAAAAAGTTTTAATGAACTATTTTGATGGAGATTTTCCCTAAACATGGTGTATCTCTTAAACAAGACACTAAAGGTAACTTTTTTCCCTGACTCAAGGTCATCATTATAATAAAATAAACAATGATAAAATCCAATGAAACCTTTAAGGTTTTACATATATAAATGTATGCTCTTAGATTTAAAAGCCCCAGTTGGCAACAATTCTTGAGACTTCTGCTTTGGTTTTTGCCTCTTACTGGTTTTAAACCACAGCTCAATAAACCGTAGCTGTATGATCTTGAGAAAAGTAAACTTTAGGGGTCTCAGTTTTCTTATCTGTAAAATTAAGAAAATGCATTTCTAAGGTCCCTCCAGGTCTGAAATTCTATTTTTTCTAACTAGCTGTGCTTTTTCGGCCTCTAGATGCTTCCTTTCTTTCTGCTTCTGATCTCCTGTGTTCCGAAAAAATAGGAAAGCCAACTCTATTTGCTCACTAACAACTAAAAGACATTCTAATTAAATACTTGAGATCTTTTCTAAATTATGTGCCTACAAATTCTGGCAACTAGAAGACCTGTACACACTTACTCCTGGATCTTAGCTATAATCCAAACAGCCATGTAAAATCAGTTGTATTTCCTAACAAATGAATAAAAAACAATCCATAAGACACTGTTAAATGTTAAGTAAACCAAATATCTGACCTATGATATGTGTAAAAAAATAAAACAGAAGTAACAGCATCTTTCCTAGGATCCTCACTGATCCTATGCCTAGGATAAAAGGAAAATGAATACAGTTTGAAAAACCATTATATAGCATAATGTATAAACTCGTCAAATCACTAAGTTGTATACCTGAAACTAATGTAACCTTGTGTGTCAACTATACTCAAAAAAAGAGAAAGAAAAAAAAAAAACTACTATAAAAAAGTCTTAGAAAAGTAAACAAATGGGGCTGTTGACTTATTGTCTTTATTGAATTAAAATTATACTATGTATAAAATAGCAATGTATACACAGGATTTAATGCATCATAATATATACGATTATCTTTGAAAAGTCAGGATGCAAGTTACAATGATTATGAACATAAAACTTATATTAAAACATTCTCCGTAAGTGATTTATTTAGCTGTTTTAGTTCGAAGTCGTCGTTTGAGAATCTGATGATCACTCTCCTTTACTTTATGGTCCATCAAAATCTGAAATTAACAATTTCATAACATTTTATAAATAAAGCCTTATTTATAATTTAGTAAGATATATTCAGGTGCTTAATAATTGGAATAATAGGTACATTATAATATTTTTGTCCTTTTAGACTAGAAGTATACTAATCTATTAAAAAGCATTGTCTAGGGGTGCCTGGGTGGCTCAGTCACTAAGCGTCTGCCTTTGGCTCAGGTCATGATCCCAGGGTCCTGGGAACGAGCCCTGCATCGGGCTCCCTGCTTGGTGGAGAGCCTGCTTCTCCCTCTGCCACTCCCCCTGCTTGTGTTCCCTCTCTCACTGTGTCTCTCTCTGTCAAATAAATAAAATCTTAAAAAATAAATAAAAAATTAAAAAATAATAAAAAGCATTGTCTAAAGTAATAGATTTTGTAAAGATTCTTTCAACACTACCTAACATAGGATTAAAATAATCTACACCCTATATTGAATTCAGGACATATATAGCTTGAAGTAATTACTGAAATATTTGGAGGCAAGTACCTCTAAATAATTTTTAAGAAAAGATCTTTTGCAGCAACAAGTACAATAATCCCCCCTTATCTGTGGGGCTTATGTTCCAAGACGCCCAGTGGATGCCTGAAACCAAGGATAGTACCAAATCCTATGTTTACTGTTTTTTCCTATATATACATATCTATGACACAGTATAATTTATGAAGTTTGACACATTATTATATTAACAGTCACTAATAAAACAATTATAACAATATACTGTAGGTTATGTGAATGTTGTATGTCTCTTCTGTCTAAATATCTTATCATACTGTACTCTCCCATCTTCTTCGTGTGATGATGAGAAATGATAAAATGCCTATGTGTTGAGATGAAGTGAGGTGAATGACGTGTAGGCACCATGACACAGTGTTAGGCTACTACTGACCTTCTGACAATATATCAGAAGGAGAATCATCTGCTTCCAGACCACAATGACCACAGGACATTGAAACCATGGAAAGCAAAACCAAGGATAAGGGACTACTATATATAACTTAGAAAAGTAGAAAGAGCATTATATTGCAACTAAGAAAAGGAAGAACTTCAGCCAAGGGGAGAAATTATGTATTAATCAGACAGATAGTGAAAAGTGACCAAGAGAATAGTATTTCCAGCAGCATGTCCTAATTGACCCTAATTCTTCACCACCTGCCTTTCAGTGTCTTGTATCTGATAGCTACTGTTGCAGAAGGTCTCTCCCCTGATTTCTCTGAGCCACTTCCTGTTGAAGGCTTCTCCTTAAATTACTTTTCTACCATCCCTTTCATCCACTAGGCAAATGCAAGCATGATGGAAAATTAGAACTTTCCCTGTAATAGCACAGACTGTTCTGAGTGAAGAGAATGAGTCATCGAGTCAGGATGACAAACTACAGTCTTTTCTTAAAAGAACCTGGAAGGCTAAGAGGAAAGGTGGGAGGAAATGACTGAATGTCAATTCTGCATTTTTACCGGGCCCACTTAGGCCAGATTTGTACAACTCTTGTAATAAAGTTAGTAAGAAAAATAGGTGTTAGAAGCAAATAAATTACTAAACAGTGATAATGCTACAGATGGAATTAAAATTTCTCTGATTAATTTACAAATGTAAATATGTGACACTTGTATACATTAATGCAGCACTTACAATTATTACAGATTTAACACATCAAATAGCAAAAGTATAACATTTAAAGCATATTCCAAAAGATCTGATCTAAAGAATAAAAATTCAAACCATTATAAAATTCAGATTGTTATGAATACTCCCAAATTAAAATAACATGACAGTTTTACTTTTAAGAAAGCCAAAAAGAGTAGCTTACCACTTGCCCAGATATATCAATAGGAGATGAAATTTCATTTGTGTACAATTTCCGTTTGGCCCGTTTTGGTCGAGACATATTTCCTTTACTTACTTCTACATTTGAGAGCTTTGAAGAGCTCATTGTTTCAATTATCTTCTTTGCTGTGAAAAAATGTATATTATTTAAATCCTGAAATAAATAACTTCTTAACTGGAAAGGTTTGAAATCCTTAATAAAGAAAAACATACCAAATTAAAGAGAAAAAGCACTGCAACTTATAAATGGTGAAAGGACATGAATAGTCAATTCACAAAGAAAAAATTAAATGTCTCATAAACACATGAATCATGATGAACAGCAAAAACAAAAAAGCAAATAAATAAAACATCATTTGGCTAATGTCAAAAAAGGTTTGGTAAATTATAGTACAACCGATAAAACTCAGGTGTTTTTAATGACTTGAAAAGGCTTATGCTGTTATGCAAAAAAGCCTGGACCATGCAGCAGGACTGATAAGTAAAGATATCCACAATAAATATTAAGTGAAAGTAGTTTAGAATTGTGAGCCCTTTGCTTATCGTTAACACACACACACACACACACACACACACAGTAAATCAAATTGTTAATAGTTGACTGCTTCTGGGAAGTGGAATAAAAATTTTAAAATCTTACTTTATACATTTGTTTGTCTTTCAACAGGTACATACTGATTTTAATAGAAAACATATTTCCACCTGGGAAACCCCCTGAGTAGAAAATCCTTATACATATAATATCAACTATATATTTTTTTTTTTAAATAGGAAAAACATTGAAGGAAATATGCTAAATTGAAAGTCTACTTGTCAAGGGTTAAGCTGGGCTTGAAAGAGCTGAGCTGCCCAATGTCAGAGAAGCCAGCTAAGTCAATAAGCCAAAATGAAAGCAACACTTAAGCCTTTAACTTACTGCAATAGAATAAGCAAGAGGCAAAACCTGAGAAGGTGCCAACTCCCACCCCTACCTTCCATCTTTCCCCATGTGTGGTCTAGGTCAGGAGGATCAGCACAGAAGTGGGGTTCGCCCCTTGCCAAGGAAGTACTGAACAAAAAGCTCTTGCACTTGCAGTTTTATGGACCTTAGAGCTGAAGGCCAGAAGGAAGGGCTAAGAGTGGAAAAGTCAAGTCAGAGGAGAAAGTGTCTTCAAGGTTCCCTCCCCTTTCCTGTCATAAGAAGGTCCTAGGCAGAGCTGCCAGAGGAATTTCTCTGCTAAAGGTTCCCCAGTAAAGAGGCTCTGAATGAAGGCACTTTGGCTAGGACTACAGATATGGATCAGGGCATAGCTGGCCAGGGTCCTGAGTCCTTGACTGTAACTCTCTTCAGAGACTGCTCTCCTTTGGTGTGGGGAGGGCAGCTTTTCCCCATGAGGCCTAACAGGTAAAGCCTTTGTAACTGCCTACAGTCTGCCGAAAAAGAAAAAAAAGTCACACATAGGATTTTGGCCGGGAGCCACCAAACCCCTCACTACAATGTGCCAGCCACTGTACTAAGAGCTGAGGATGGGAACCACACAGACAGTGCACTCGTGAAGCTTATACTGTAGTGCAAAAGATAAGAAAACAAAAATTATAGCTTAAATAATTCAATTTGCACTTTGAAAAGATTACTGGCAGCCATGCACTGGATGGACAGGAGATAGACAAGAGGGAAAAGTTGGGAAACCAGTGAACGAAGGAATGAAATAACAGTGGTTATCAAGAACAGGAGAATTTAAAAAATTAATCCCTATTTTTTTCCCCTACATTTCCAAGTGATCAAAAACAGATACAATGTAGTTATAATCCAAAATACGGGTATCTTATACTCCTAGAAATAAATTTTTAAAAATCCACACTAGGGCTGCCTGGCTGGCCCAGTCAGAAGAGCATGTGACTCTTGATCTCAGGGTTGTGAGTTCAAGTCCCATGGTGGGTGTAGAGATTAAATAAATAAACTTAAAAAAAACAAAAAACAAAAAACCCACACCAGGTATACAGGTAGGGAAGCTGTTAAAGAGCTAAGTCAACCAAGTAAGGGAGTCAGTTACCAGATGGGTACTTCCCTTTCCTTGAAAACCTATTTTCTTTTGCTATGTAAGAGCTAATCAATATAATTTAAATAAAATACTTAAGAATCTAAAATAACAAGTCCTGCCTCTCTACATTTAGACATTTAACAGTTTGCTATGTGTCCCTCCAGATATTTTCTATGCGTATACTAATTATACTTTTTAAAAAAGTACATATTTTTTTGAAAAATATATACAAATGGGGTCTGATAAGTCTGAAGTTCCCAAGCTGTGCACTAAGACATACCACAGTAAACTCACAAGAGCACCTCGAAATATTTTAAATATTCAAAGAAAACAGCAACACACAATAGCTTAAGGTAGTTCATAGTTTCAAATGATAACACATTACATTCCTTTTGATGATGACATATCTTTGCAACCCTGATTTTCAGAAGCTGTATTTTCAGTGGTTGTTCGCCCTTAGCACTAATGGATAAAATATTAGGTGTTTCTTTGGGTGTAGGGGAACAGTGAAAAAAAAATCACTGAGACATTAAGGGCACTGTGAACCAAGAAAGTTTGGGGACCTCTGTGGTAAGTTTTTATACAAACTGTTTTTACACTTCAACTGTCCCCTGCTTTAATTCCTTTCCTTCCCCATTCTCCTCACCTCTAGTCTCTAATTTATCCCATGGCCACCACTGAGGCCATCTCCCGAAAATCCACTCCACCACCTGCCCCTTACCCCCAATGCTCTCTCCACACTATCCATGCCAGATGTATACTATTACCCCAAAGTCCCTGCATATGCCCTACACTCTGCTGGTACTCTGCCTGTGTTAAAACAGTTCCCTCCAGTAGGAGTGTGTGAGTGCGTGTGTGTGTGTGTGTGTGTGTTTAGGCATGTGTACAGAGAAAATATATATCTTAGTATGTTTTTATATACAGATAATTAATATGGTTAATGTTACATTATAAAGAAAAAAGCATGAAGCAACTAAACCCAATAGATATTTATAGAAATACATATTTTTGATATACATGAATGGGTAATGTTTGTCAATGCATAGAAAAAAAATACTATAAGAATATATACCATAATATAATGATTACCTCTAGAGGGTGTAATCCTGCCAACATTTCAATACCCAAGTTAATCCCGTCTCTTCAAAAAAATAAAATTTTCCCTTAGCGTCTGAATCAAAATAGCTCTCTTCCCTCCAATACTATCATAGTACTTTGCCTGGAACTCTGTAACTACATTAAGCAGGCTGCCCTGGATGAATTAATTTGATCCTTGAACAACACAGAGCTTTGGGGTGCTGACATCCCCATAATGTCAAAAATCTGAGTACAACTTTTGACCCTCCAAAAACTTAACTACTAATATCTACTGTTGATAACAACTCTTACTGATTAACACACATTTTGTATGTATTATATATTGAATTCTAATAATAAACTAGAGAAAACCAAATGTTATTAAGAAAATCATAAGTGAGAAAAAATACATTTACAGTGACTACTTATCAAAAAACATCCACGGGGTGCCTGGGTAGCTCAGTCAGTCAGGCCTCTGAATCTTGATTTTGGCTCAGGTCATGATCTCAGGGTTGTGAGATTAAGCTCCCTGTCGGGCTCCACACTGGACATGGAGCCTGCTTGGGATTCTCCCTCTCCCTCTGCCCCCACCTCTAAAAACAAAAGAAAACAAAAAACATCCACAAAAACGTGGACCTATGCAGTTCAAACCCATGTTGTTCAAGGGTCAACTGTACTTACATATGGTTCTTTTTCCTACACTCTGGTGAAAATCTAAGCATGGCATCCTCTCATGCACCCTCCCACGGTACCCGACATAGGACAATGTCTATTAGAACTATGATAATCACAGTTGTTGAGTTTACACACTAATCAGATATTAGAAAACACCTAACATAAAAGGTCATTTAGTTTTCTGCAAACCTTTTGATTGAAGAATTGTTGGAGAATGTTGTAAGAAGTCTCCAAATTTCTGTAATGTTCCTTCTTTTTTCTTAGTGGCCACATTTGTACTAACTGTGGATGCCTGACTACGTAAAGAGTATGTTTTCTTAGATGATGGACGTGTGGAAGCCTAAAAAACAAACATTTTTTGTTACTGTCGATGAAAAAGTTAGAATGAAATAGTTGTAACCACAGCTGAATTAAAGAGCCCAGACACAGGTCACAAATTTGCAGGCAGGGAACTTGGGATTAAGTATATGAGGAGAGGATGAAAGAACCAAAGAATGGCAAAATGGGTGTGACAGACTGACTCAGAAGTATCGAGGGGCCTGCTGCTGGCCCAGTGCTAAAGATTATATTCTAAGCTGAATTAGATGAATAAGAAATGGAAGATAAATGAGTTATAATCGGACAAAACTGGATTTCTGCGTAATTACTGATCAACTTTGACATCTTTATTTCTATATTCTAATTTATAAATGTAAGTTAAGAAAATGGTCAATTCTGAACACATTAAAAGACAAACCTTTTGTTCCTTTTTGACAGAAGAATTTCTATGCTCAGAAACAGGAGACTTCAAATTAGGTTTGGGTGTAGAGTTCTTCTTATTTTCACATTTCACCAAGTCCTAAAATTAATGAATTTCAGCACTGGTTAATTTCTTAACAATATTTTCTTTCTCTAGGCTCAAAAAAAAAAAAAAAAAAAGATGGCTTTTAACTAGGGTTGATTTTGACCCCAGGAGATACTGACAATGTCTGGAGATATTTTGGGTTATCATTGCTGGAGGAGGAAGGTGTTTACCGGCAACTAGCGGTAGAGGCTCCTAAACACCCTTCTAAATGCATAGGAGAGCCTTCCAAAACAGAGGTATATAAACCCAAATGTAAGTCATGCTGAAGTTGAGAAACCCTGACTGAAGGTATGACTTTTTCTCCCAACTTTATTGAGGTACTATTGACATAAAACACAGGTAAGTTTAAGATGTACAATGTGAGGATTTAATACACACATATATTGTAGCATGACTGAAGGTATGAATTTTCCACACACATCATAAATAATGAAATTACATAAGCTAAATAGGAAATAGTAGAAGGGATAACATCTTTTATTTGAACCCCATTTCTAAAATATAGCAATACATCTACTCTTTCCCCAACTCCTAAAACATGCAGAGTATCTATGTTTAAGAACTCTAAGTGAAATTTGGCAGCATCAAAAACAAAGCAGAACAAGAACAAGTAAAAATCTTCAGTATAAGCACAGGCAAAATGCTAAAATCAAGAAATATAATGTCTTCCCTACTAAATAGGCATGACATATTACTTTTCTTTCTCCCACATAACTTCTCTTAGGACAAAGTCTCTCGTAGTATATTAACTGAATCAAACTCATAGAAATTCTAGTTGTACCAAAGATTATAAGCATAAAAGGAAAAAAAAAGGCAAGAAAAAAAACAAAGAAAAGATCATGCCTGAACCTCAGAATTCAAGTTACAAAGCAGAAGTCATAAGGGTAAAAAGAAGTAGACTTCCTCAAAGGGGAAAGACAGATGGTAATCAATGGAAAACAAATGAAGAGTAGTAACTCCATCATACTTGCAGTGTGCAATAAAGAGTTCTCTGGAGTCTTCACTGGATTAGAATATATAGCACTATAGAAGTGGTTTTCATGAGGACCTTACAACACTCAGTTTATTAGAGCAGTGAAAAGCTAGTAAAATCAGAAAAAAACCTTAAGTTTCTACATGATTTATCTATACCAGTCTGTATATCTATTCTGAAAAACACATGGGGAGTATATACCAACAGTAAAATGAATAAAATAATTGCTTTTTAACCCTCTGAGTACACAAACAATTTTTCCTTTTCCCTTGAAAGAATGAATCATGGAAAGGTCAACATAGATCATAATGAAATTAAAATACTATGTTAGTGTTATCTAAAATTTATTAAATATAAAATAAATATTGAATAAAAATTAAGGCTCTACAAAACAATCACTAAAGGTATTCTAGGTGTAGCAGGAAAGATGCTAAATAATACTCATTCAGCAAATTTATTACCTGACAGAGAGCCTCAGGAGAATGGTTAATACTATTTCTGCTCTTCCACCAGCTTGAAAATATACTACTCTTTAAAGAGGTAAAAAAAAAAAAAAAAATTGAAGAAAAAGTTATTGTGCTAGAGAGTTTATAATTAGTTTTAAATTTAAAACAAGTTACTTTTTAAAATAAATATTAGCATTTATTATGTATCCACCACATGTGGAAAAAAAGCTAAGCATTTTAATTAAACCTATTATCTCTAATCCTTTATTTCCAAAAGGAGAAAACAGAATGAGAAAGTTTATAACCTGCTTGGCTAGGATATGGCAGAAGGTTTGGTAACTCTACAATCAGAAAGCTACAGTAGGAAGTAGTAAAGAGTTTGTATCCTACCACTAAATAGAGGCCCAAATTTTAATATACCAGCTGACAGAAAAAATCTCTCTTCCAAAACCTACTATAACCATAGAGAGCTAAGATTTTTATTTTTTTTTTTTTTTTGACGAGAGAGAGACAGCGAGAGAGAGGGAACACAAGCAGGGGGAGTGGGAAAGGGAGAAGCAGGCTTCCCACGGAGCAGGGAGCCTGATGCGGGGCTTGATCCCAGGACCCTGGGATCACAACCTGAGCTGAAGGCAGACACTTAACGACTTAGCCACCCAGGCGCCCCGAGAGCTAAGATTTTAGTTAAATAACAAAGATTATACTCAAGCAAGTTAGCCATTTGGTTTCTCTAATTTCTTTATCAACCCTTTCCTCTTCACTGGAGGGAAAGTCACTAAGTTTGAACAGGACTGGTATACTGAACTAGCTTGCCAGTGAAATCCACCATAGCTTGACCTATCACAGCTTCAATGAAATAAGGGCTAAGTTTTAATAACCCTAAGCTTTTTGTTTAAGGACTATTAGACTACAATAATATTCTTAAGGAGTATAAAATAGGGCACAAATTATGATTTTGGTCTCCAATAGCAGTGCTTATGAACAAGAGGGCAGTATAGAAGTTTAATTATGTATAATAACTAAGCTTAAGGTTTGCTTGTTAAATTCACTCATTATAGTTAAGTACTTACCTCCTCCATTTCATTACTCTTCCTCTTCCGGGCCTTGGAAATCTTAACCGTCACAGGTAAAGTGCAACCAGGGTGTTTCACTGCCATTTTGTTTGGCCGTAAAGGTGTAAATTGAATCTCTAACTCAGGTTTTGGAAATCGAGTGGTTTGATTATTTTCTGTTGACACTTCACAAGAGTCAAGGACTACAGAGCCATCCTACAACAGAATTAAAAAGAAAAACGAATCTTATTTGCAGAATATGAATTTATGAATTGCAAAGCATTAAATCTTTCAAACATCTATCAGAGACAATGAATTGGAAAAGATTAAAAGTGTGCTGGGTCAAATTAACCACAGCAAGGACAGAAAGATGGAGTTACCATCTACCCTCTCCAGGTTTTTACATGATATGTTAAAATCCAAGGAAACAGAGATCAGTATTTCCCAAACTTGTATGATCATAAGAATAATTCAGACAATTTGTTTAAAAGATTCTTGGACCCTACCACAAACCTACTAAATCAGAAATCTCCTAGGAAAGAGTCTAGGATTTTTAATAAGCACCCTAGTAAAGGTAGATTAAAGTTGGCTTAAAATTGAGAAATGGAGTCTCATTCCCCTTCTTTTAATCTGGGCTGTCCTTAACGACTTCCAAGGCCAACAGGATGTGGTGGAAATAACATCATTGTTCTGAGGCTCGATCATAAGAAGGCTGTAACTTCCACCCTGTCCTCTTTGAAAAGTTACTTTCAGGACACTCCCCCCTCAAAATGCCTCATTTCAGAATGCAGCTACTGTGCTGGGAGAAGCCCAAGCCACAGGGAGAGGCCACATATAGGTCCAGCTGAGTTCCCAGAATCAACTATCAGCTACATGAATGAATCATTTTAGACTTTAAGCCCAAAAGAGCATACTGATTTCATGAAGGCAAGAAAAACATACAAAATAGCATAACAAAACCATTCCCCAAAACTACAGAATATACAGTAACTGCTGGAATCCTTAATAAGAATTGGAATCAGGAGGTTTTAGGACATAAATTTATATATACATGTATGTATTTATATAAACATACATAAATTTACATATACATTTATAAAGAAATGTTCCATATATAACTGCCTTTGCAATCAAGATTAATCTTATTTATCAATCAACTCCAAACTTTTCTTCAAAGGATATGATCTGTCTTAGTCTCTAAGGCCAATGCTAATTATCTGAAATTCCACCAAAAACTATCAAAGAAAGGGCAAGAGAAAAGAAATGGCTCGTGCTATTTCCCCAGATTAAAATGCCTTTCTCTTCCCATTCACGGCTTGGTAAAAGTCTATTCACCTTCAAGACCCAATATGATGTTACCTTCTCTAATCTACATCTACAACCACTCAGGCATCATATCCTGCCTGCAGGCAATGTTCCTTCTTAGCACTCTCTTCATGACTCTCAGCCCGTAAGATAAAGTCAAACAAGTAGTCATTTAGGTATCTGTCTTACTAGATTCTTTACTCCTTGAGGATGGCAATCATGCCTTATGTTTGTGCTCTCAGTGTTTGGCAATGTTCCCAACCAACACTAAAAACTCCCAATAAACATGTTTAAAAAATAAATGCAAAAAAGGAATTTTGTCTTCAAAACTTTAAGTGACATAAGATTTTTACCTATTTCATATGTTATCTAAGACTCTATTATCCAAAGAACCCGAAGCCCACTACAGATTAAGAAAACTCACTGTGAATTACTGTATAGGTAGGTATATGGTATATGGTAATTTGGTGACAAAGTTATTAAATGGGTACAATTAAAAAAAAAACACACACTACGGAATAGAATGCTTATTAAAAGGACCTCTTATGCAGGCTAATATTCACCCATATTTTATCTTTTGTAGGATTTCCTATTTCTGACCACCAAGTTTGTTTATATTAACAGATCTGTTGTTTGCAGTAAGTATAATTTTGAGAGGAGATTAATATTGTTTGGCGATCTCATCTTCCAAAAGAATTTCACTTCTCAAAACCCTTTAGGTTTTCCCTCCCACAGCCAAGAGCACATATAGCTAACTGCACAGCAAGGTACTTAAAAAAAATTGAATAAATTTAACTTGCAAGTGTTATTTATTAATTAACGGTCACTGGTAAAGAGGGTAAAGAATTGGACTGTGTTACCAAATGCCCACCTCTACTTCATTTCTAGAAGTTTCAAAACTTGTTGATTGAGGTTCCGTTTCAACTCTGCCAGGATCCATTGAACTCGTATGTGTAGGCTTGATATCCACATTTTGTTCTTCCTAAGAAATATTAAAACAAGCCATTGTAGCCAAAAATATATTAAAATACTTCACCTAAAGAACAGAAAATCAAGATTTGGGTGGATTATATCATGGAAGTAATGAAAGACTTCCTCCTCTCTTTCATCCTCAGAAACTTAGGAAAGGCTGGGCAACTTGCCAACCTCTGGGCCTGATCGAAAGAGAAATCTAAAAGATTACTTTCAATTTTCAAGGCTTTACGTGTATTCTCTCATTTTACTTTCATTGCAACTCTCTCAGCTAGATTTGGCAAGAATCATTATTCCTACTTTCTAGATGAGGAAACCGAAACCTAGAGATGTAAAATCACATGGCCAAGGTCTGTACTAAGCTGAAGTGTTGGAACCCCAAGAGCTGCTTTGATAACACCATTCTGAAAAACTAGAGGACTCTTGAGAATGCAACTCCAGTATCAGAGTAGAAAAGACCATACTGATAACTAAACCTTTTCTTGCTGCACAACTCATCCCTTTTTCTCATAGGGTATGTTCTATTCCTATACCCTATTTAAGGGATCTATAAAGAAGTGTCAGATTATATTTTTAAACTTGATAAATTCCACCATGGGCCTTCTCACAACTGCCATCAAAAGCAGAAGTCAAATAGATCTCTTAAGTCACCTACCCAAATAAAAAAGGTTCCACTGACTCCACAATGTGGAAAGCAACTAGCATGTATTGACTTCCACTGTGGTAAAAACTGTGCTAATTGTTTTACAAATGTTCTCAATTAATTTTCACATCTCTATTAGGAAGACATTACTATCTCTGTTTTAGAGAAGTGCAGATATAATAAGTAATTTTCCCAAAGAACCCAAAACCACAGTGACAGCAACAGACACCTAGTTTTTCTAAGTTTCTAGTCTGTGCTATTTATACCACATGCTACTACCTCTTTTTTTTTAGCAGTCTTCCTCTTTCAGAATCATGAAGTCTTTTGTTGTGACAGACAGGCACATACATTTATTTTCCTATTGTCTGGAGGCAGCAGATTTTTAAGCACAGATCATTTATTCTGGAAAGACTAGCTTCAGATGTACCCTGATTCAATTATACCAGGAAGTAGCTATCTGTGAAATGCAATCCTCTCTCCATGCAGGGTTCCCAACCCCAATGTAATATTACAAAAGTAACTCCTGAATGACTCAGAATCATTTTCAAAACAGTTCATTTTCAAAACAATTCATACCTTTATATAGTAAACTTAGGGTGGGCCCAAGTATTTAAATATTACCAAGAGTTCAGGTTGAATCACATTTCCACATTTGAAAGGTAGATGAGGGACTAAATCACAAATTGTTTTTCTAATTACTCTACCTAAAAAATATGACCAAAATATTTGAGAAAGTACTATTTCTCAGTTGGTCACTGGCAAATCAATCATAATGATAAAACTCTGAAAATCTGAAATACACAATAACTACCCAAATAATTTTTCAAACTCTGATTCCCCTGGGATCTATTGAAACTTAACCTTTTTATCCTCTAAGCGTTAATCAATTAAATAATTTTGAAAAATTCCTGTGTTCAATAAAAAAAAGGCATTGAAAGAACAAGATTCTACTCACTGTTTCAGGAGGCTCCAATGTGATCTTTTTTAATTGTTCAATTTCATTATCTTTCTGTATATTACTGGAGATCAGTTCCTTCAGCTGTATTTCTAAAGCTGCAACCAGTTGATCCCGTTCTTCTCGCCACTTCTGAAGGTTCTCATCTTTCTCTGCCAGTTGTGCTGTAAGTATTTCCTAACCAGAAAATAAAGAAAACGTTATGAAATGCTTTCTTGCAGAATTTTTTGAAATTTTTACTAGAAATAACACACTGTGAATAAGACATGTAACAAATTACATAGTTTAGGCTAGATAAAGTATTTACTTGTAAAACAAAATACACAATGCCTTTATATGTTTACTGTCCACATGCTGTATTTATCCCTATCCCACCTCACTCCAAAAATCAGCTTATTGGTCACTTCTTTCAATAAGCAATTATGAGAAGGAAAAAAAAGAAGCAATTATGGTTTTTAAACTAATACTAACATTTCCCCCAATATTTTGGAAATGAGAGGGTAAAATTACAGTCAAACAAATGACAAAACTAATAGCAACAAACAACAGAGAATTAAAAATTTGAAATACCATTTTCAGTGAGTTCAAAAACCATGAAATAGTGGTGAATTAAATAAAATATGCATAAGACCTAAACATGTGAAGCCACAAAACACTGCTGAAAGAAAATAAAAATACATCAGTAAATGGAGAGATAATTTGTGCTCAATGATCAAAAGACTCCATACTGTGAAGACGTCAGTTTTCCTTAAATAGATCTATAGAGTCAAAGCAATCTCAATCAAAATCCAGGCAGGCCAGAGTGTATGTGTGTGGAAATGGGAAAGTTCACTATAAAAGTTATATGAAAATGCAAACGATCTAAGATAGTCAAAATTATGTTGAAAATGAAGAACAAAGTAGGAACAAACACACTCATTTCAAGCCTACTACAATAATCAAGACAATGTGATACTGGTATGAACAGATATCAGTGGAACAGAAAAGAAGGTCCACAAGTGCATGGTCAATTCACATTCTACAATAACACCAAAGTAATTCAATGGAGGAAAGGATAGTCTGTTCAACAAAGAATGTTGGAACAAAAGAAGACATCCAAATGGCCAACAGACACATGAAAACGTGCTCAACATCGCTCGGCATCAGGGAAATCCAAATGAAAACCTCAGTGAGATACCACCTCACACCAGTCAGAATGACTAAAATTAACAAGTCAGGAAATGACAGATGGCAGGGATGCAATGAAAGGGGAAACCTCCTACACTGTTGGTGGGAATGCAAGCTGGTGCAACCACTCTGGAAAACAGTATGGAGGTTCCTCAAAAAGTTGAAAATAGAGCTACCATACGATCCAGCAATTGCACTACTGGGTATTTACCACAAAGATACAAATGTAGGGAGCCGAAGGGGTACATGCACCCCGATGTTTAGAGCAGCAATGTCCACAATAGCCAAACTGTGGAAAGAGCCAAGATGTCCATCGACAGATGAATGGATAAAGAAGATGTGGTATATATATATAAAATGGAATACTATGCAGCCATCAAAAGGAATGAGATCTTGCCATTTGCAATGAGGTGGATGGAACTGGAGGGTGTTATGCTGAGCAAAGTAAGTCAATCAGAGAAAGATATGTATCATATGACCTCACTGATATGAGGAATTCTTAATCTCAGGAAACAAACTGAGGGTTGCTGGAGTGGTGGGCAGTGGGAGGGATGGGGTGGCTGGGTGATAGACAGTGGGGAGGGTATGTGCTATGGTGAGCACTGTGAATTGTGCAAGACTGTTGAATCTCAGATCTGTACCTCTGAAACAAATAATGCAATATATGTTAAGAAAAAAAAAAAGAAGATAGCAGGAGGGGAAGAATGAAGGTGGGGATATCGGAGGGGGACACGAACCATGAGAGACGATGGACTCTGAAAAACAAACTGAGGGTTCTAGAGGGGAGGGGTGTGGGAGGATGGGTTAGCCTGGTGATGGGTATTAAAGAGGGCACGTTCTGCATGGAGCACTGGGTGTTATGCAAAAACAATGAATCTTGGAACACCACATCAAAAACTAATGATGTAATGTATGGTGATTAACATAACAATTAAAAAATTAAAAAAAAAAAGAATGTTGGAACAACAGCCAAATGGGGGGGGAAAAATGAACCCCAATCCTAATCTCATACCACATATGAAAATTAATCCTTGGACAAAAGTGGCACAGCAGTGGTAAAGTTTTTTTTCCAATAAATACTACCAGGAGAATCAGTAATCCACATTAAAAAAAAATTAGTCTTGATGCCTAACTCACTCCAACACAAAATTCAATACTAGAATCAAAATATGAAAGGTAAAACCCAAACAGGAAATAGTATAAGAGAACATCTTCATGTATTTGGGGTTAATAAAGGAGATGATTGGGAAAATGAACTAAAGTAAATTTAAGAACTCATATTCATAAAAAGGCATTAAGAGAATAAAAAGTAAACTAGAGATTGAAAAAAGGTACTTGCAACACATGACAGAGGGCTCCTATCCAGAAAGTGTAAGAAGCTCCTACATATCAACTAGAAAAAGCCAGACAATCCAATAGGAAAAAGGTAAGGGGCCCTATAATCTTCAACCTCATTAGTACTCAGGGAAAAGCACATAAAAACCATAAAAAATGACCAACAACACCATGTATTTGGGAATATACAGCAACTCCAATACTAAGTAGAGTATAAATGGGTACAACTACTCTGAAAACCAATCTGACATTCTATCAGAGTTCCACACATGCATACCCTATCATCCAATATTTCTATTCTTGGCTAACAATGCAAGAAAAATGCATGCACATGTGACTGAGAGAAATGTATAAAAATGTTTATAGGAGAGTTACACATAATAGCTCAAAGCAGAAGATAATTCACATATCTTCAACATTAAAATGAATAGGCCGTGGTATATTCATACACTGCAATACTCAGCAATGAAAATGGGCTAATTCCAGCTACATGTGACATGAATAATTCTCACAAACATAATGCTGAAAGAAACCAGGTAAAACAAATGCATCCCGCATAATTCCATTTACATAAAATTCAAAGCTGCCCAAAACTAAAGTACAACATTAAAAGACAGAATAGTTATTACCACTGGGAAAGAAATAGAAGAGGAGCCCCCCAGGGGGGCTGGTAATGTTGTATTTCTTGAACTGGGTGGTACTTAAGTGGATGTTGACTTTACAACAGTTCACTGAACTATTGTTTTTTATTTACTGTGATTTACTGTGTTAAACGTGACAATTTTACAAATTAACAATTTATACCTTAATATGGCAGACACATACATCCTAGGTATGACTGCAAAGAAATAGATGGGAGAAAGAAGGAAGCTAGCTCTCTTTAGGATTAAAAACTTAAAGTAGGTTTTGGGGCACCTGGGTGCCTCAGTCAGTTAAGCTTCCAATCATTGTACTATTGTTAGGTAAGATGCTAACATCAGGAGAAGTTAATGTTAAGTATACAGGAACTCCGAATTAGTTTTGCAACTTTTCTGTAAATAAAATTATTTCAAAATAAGAAGGTAAAATTGTTTTTAAAAATCAGTGGGAAAATCACCCTTAACTTACTGAAAATTAACATCCTGGTTTTACAAGGAAGCTTAGCTATTATCTGTAAAATTGTGTCATAAACAAACAACAAACAAAAACACCAGCAATGAGCATGTGATACTGCCAAGTTACTACTATTTTAAGGAGAAAATCAGCTTTTCATTTAAAGATAGTATCAGTGTGTTTTGCAAGTTTCCTAAAACCAACAATACCTTTTAACTTCTTTTTTTCTGTTGGCAACATGAGGTGTCAGACTAAGCAGTCAATTAAAACAGGAGGGGAAAAACAAGCTAAGATAGAACTGCTGTAAGAGCTACAGCTAGTCAGGGGCACCTGGGTGGCTCAGTCGGTTAAGCATCTGCCTTTGGCACAGGTCATGATCCCAGGGTCCCGGAATCAAGCCCCGCATCTGGCTCCCTGCTTAGCAGGGAGCCTGCTTTCTCCCTCTGCCTCTGCCTGCCTGCCTACTTGTGATCTCTCTCTCTGTCTCTGTCAAATAAATAAATAAAATGTTAAAAAAAAAAAAAAAAGAGCTACAGCTAGTCAAGATAAAACTGAAGGTTATTTCTACCTATCATCTTCAAGAAACTATTTAGTTGACTTTTTTTTTAAGATTTTATTTATTTATTTTAGAGAGGGAGCACAAGCAGGGGGAGGGGCAGAGGGAAAGGGAGAGAGAATCTCAAGCAGACTCCATGCTGAGTGCAGAGCCCAAAAGCAGGGCTTGATCTCACGACCCCAAGATCATGACCTGAGCCAAAACCAAGAGTCAGATGCTCAACCGAGCCACCCAGGCACCCATAATTGACTTTTTAAAAGTCCTGATAAAATCAGCTTATGAGATAACATATACAGAGCATGTTAATAGAATCTACAGTTCACAATGCAAAATTTTATAATATGGTAGAGATCACCCTGTAGCAATCAAAAGGGAGAGATGTTTAAGTTCTGTATCTAGAAACTGAGATGTAATTAGGCATTTTCCCAACTTGCTAAATGGATTGAAAAAAGTTAAAGTAAGATAAGTGAACTTCAAAATTGGGAAAGAAAAGTCATCTTATAAATAGACAAATAGGCTGCCTTTTAAAAGAGCAAGAAAATCAGGTAACCATGTAAAGGCTGGTAAGAATCCCAGGGATAAACTTAACAAACGAAAGCTGGTGAAATACATCAAAGATAAAGTATAATTGTTACCAACCACTTCATTTTGTTGTTTTAAACAACGCTCTCTGTCTTCAGCATATTTTTTCATCTCTTTGTTTCGGAGATTCTCAGCTTCTTTTGCCTGAGTGATAAGCATCATTTTTTCTTCTAGCCATTTCTTTCTATCAGCTTTATATTTATGTTCAGATTCCTATGTATATAAAAATAATACAAGTAACTATCACATGCTTAAATAATACTTAACTAATAGTTGACAAATTTATTTTTAGAACATATTCATATAACCCATCACTTTTTCACCTTTTTGAAAATTAAAAATAAGTGTTTTTCCTTAAACAATGATAAGATCAAAGTTTATTTCAGATTATAAAATGAACACTGCTGGTTTCCTTTTCTAAATGGACTTTCTTTTATAAACCTTATTTCGCTATGAAGTCCATTTAAGGACTCTCCTTCATCAGTGACCTTAAGAACAAATAAACAACTTCTATTTCTGAAAGAGTTACAAAGACCCAAGTCTTTCTAAATGCCAGAAAAGAAAAAGCCTTGGTTTGTGATGGTCATTTCTAACTGTATGGTTTCAAAAATAAAATATTCCTGGGTATATGGGATGCCAAGTAAAAAATAACTTGTGCAACAGGACATTCATGAATCTGAGGAACACTGGGAATGGCTAGACTGAGAATATAGCTGATCGGTAATTTCCATTCCAGAATTACAAAGTTTATAATCTATGTGATTACATCGTTTGAGCAGAACATAAAATAAACCAGTACTCCTTAATATGAACATTCCCAATATAGTTAATACTTTTTCATAAATAATGGAGTATTTCCTTTGTTCTAGCTGCTTTGGGATTTTCCCAATAGAAAGGGTAAATTCTAGAATATATAATTAATAGTTAACAAAAGAAAGTACTTTTTATTTGTTCAGTATCTGATTACATATAGCATGAATTTAAGAAAATAATTTAGATGCAGCCAACTTTTTAAAGTCACTATTATGCTTTCTTCAATCTCAAAACTAGTTCCTTCTAATAAAATGTACAAAATTTTAAGTGGTATTTGGTAAACCCCATTAAAAAAAAGTTCGTCCATACACTGTATTCTATGTAGTATTTAGAGTTGAACATGGAAAAAATATAAATGCAAAACAGAATATTCTTTATATAATACAGTTTCAAATATATTCCAGTGTCCAGATAGACAACTGTATTCCTTTCCAACCTAACTTAAAATTAAAATGATTATATACAAAATAATCTCCCTAAGTCTTCTTTTTCACAGCAGTAATTGAGGACTAAGAAGTTTAAGGAGTAGAAAAATAGGTAGAAACACATAAGAAGTAGTGATTTAAGAATTAAATATATAGAATATAAAAAAGAAGACCCAACCACTGTATTTTCATTGGCACTAGCGGTGGTTTGTATGTTGGGAATTTCCGCCCCATGTCATTTCAACGTATACTGAAAAATTATACCTATATGTTAGCATTTCCCAAGTAGTATTTCACCCATATCTAAATTAATTATAAAATATTTGCTGAATTCTCCTCTCATGAGAAATACCATGGCTAGATACATATATACATCAAATCGTACCTGTAACTCATCCTGAAGCTTACTGAGCTTTTCACTAAGTACATCGGTGTTATCCTCAAGTTCTTTATTTGACCTTTGATTACTTTTGGCTTCCAGATCATTGCATTTTTCCTTCCATTTTTCCAATTCTAATTTGAAAACATAAAATTATTTTTTAAAGCACATGCAAAAGTTATACCATATAGAGATACATACGGCATGAGATACAAACAAGAATCAGTAGAGCCCAGAAGAAAAACATAAACACAGATAGAATTGAGATAATTCCAAGGGCTGCACTTTTAAGAGTTCTTATGAAATTCTTAGAGAACAGTAAGTACAAGGACCTCTCAGGAACCCACTGAATAGTGTTCAGAGTATACAGTATAAACATCTCAATCTTAATTATATAGGAAACCTCACATGGTTCTCAAAAATAAAAAAAACTGTGATGGTATCTGAAGGATGGAATCAGAGTATTTACCAAGATAAACATACAAGATGATACTAAGAAGCTGGACAGAGCTGTAACTCAGCTGAAAATTTATTTTTAACGTCTGGGAAACATTGCAAGTTATCATCCAGTTATTATGAAAGTATTCTTATTCCTTCTTTACTACATACAATTTTACTTAGATAAAACAATTTTCATCACATTGGAAAACGTCAAATTAATAGGACATTCCAAAAACACATCAATACTTTTTCACTATGAATTATTATAAATACTAAACAACTTTTAAAAAGGAAAGAAATCTAGGGAAATACAGAAAATGGCAAGTAGGTCTGGAGATATTTAAGCAGTCATGTTTTACCTGTGGCCAGTCTTTCAGCTTCCTCTAACTTAGCCTCAAGCACTCGATCCTGTTCCACCTGAGTTTGTTCCTGTTCTTCCAGGGTCATTCGCATGTCTTCAATTATTTTCTCTTTAACATTTAGATCTAAAAATTTGGGGAGAACATTTGAGAAACTACTAACATCTACATCTAGATACCCAATTTTTCTGAGTTCTTCTAAAATTAAAATACACTTTTATTGACCAGAATAGAATCTGAGTCCTATGCAGACAGCAGCTTTGTCTTGTTCACTGCAGCACGTCGATGCCTAGAACAGCACTGGCAGATATGAAGCACCAAGTAAGTATCTGACGTACAGATAGATACCTGAATGATTGCAAGAATGGATGGATGGATGGAAAAAACCAATCTCTTCGGATAAAATTAACGATTTTTTATAATATTAAACTATTAATACTAATAAATGCAAATCTTGGGATTTAGAAAAAACATTACTTGGCAAAACATTTATTTTCAGTGTTAATATTCTCAAACCAAAAGTAAAACATTTACCTCCTAAAAGCAAGAAGGGCTCAATCCCAATTTGACTTTTTTTTTTTTTAAATCTCAAGTAATTATGTTTTCTACAAAAATTTCCAAAGCCAAAAATCTACTTCTATTATTTTTAAAACCAGCTCTTCAGGAATGACTGTGCTACTAGCCTTACCAAAATTGTCTCTGGCCCTTAAAAACTGATGACAATAATGACATAAACAGTTCCATTTTAATGCTGTCTGCTAGAAAGAGGTAAAAAGGAAAGATTACTTTGTTGCCTCTGGTGATGGCCATGTTTGTAGCAGGGCACATTTTAGACACTTCACCAAAACTACTACTGATGTCAGAGGTAATAACCCTATAAATGTAGTTCAACCTCAGGTCACTAAACATTAAAAATAACAAAAATCCCAAAAAATGGCTCCCTCAAGGTGCACATAAATAGTAAACTTAAAAAAACAACAAAGACAAATTCATTAAAACAATAAGAAAAAATTATATGAGTAATTTTCAGTATTTCTTTTTATATAAGCTGCCAGGAATGCTAATAAAAGAGAATTCCTCCTAGGATTAAAGGAGTCATTATTATCTAAACTCTTTCTTTCAAAAAGCATGATTACAAATATATTCAGATTATACAATTAATAAAAGTTTATTCAAAGAAAATCCCTTCCCTTTTCCACCCTATATTTTGCTCTAAACTAGAAGGCTAGAAAAGGGTTTAAGTATCTAGTTATCAATTAGGAAAGTTCAAAAAAAAAAAAAATTAGGAAAGTTCCACGACACCAATGATAATTTCACTAATGACTATCCACCTACTATCTGAAAGGTAGGTGTAGTTAAAAAAAAAAAGAGAGAAAGAGAAAATTATTTATCACTTACTGCCTCCAATAATTTACATTTCATTTCAGAAAATAATCAGAAATATGCAACGAATAAAACAGAAAAGTAAAACTACATTTGCAGATGACTTGATACTTTATGTAAGGAAAAAAGAAAGAAAACCTTATTAGAGTTCATAAACTAGTTCAGCTAAGTTTACAAGATACAAGATAAATATAATTAAATCTATTGTATTTCTATATACTAGCAATTAACAATTCAAAAAATGGTATTAAGTAAACAATTTCATTTTTAACAGCATTACAAAGAATTATATATTTAGAAATAAATTAACAAAAGATGTGCAAAATTTATACACTAAAAAGTAAAAAGAAAAACACTGAAAGGAATAAAAGGCTTAGCTAAATGTAAAGATATTCCATGGTTAATATTGTTTGTCGGCAATTTCCCCAAACATATCCTCAGATTTAACACAATCTCCATTAAAATTCCAACTGGCTTTTTCCCAGAAAATGACGAGCTGGTCCTAAAATTCATGTGGAAATGCAATGAACCCAAAATAGCCAAAATAATGTTGCCAAAGAAGAGCAAAAGTGGGAAAATCCACACTTCCCAATTTCAGAACTTACTATAAAGCTATAGTAACAATATAGTCTGGTACTGGCAATCAAAGTCCAGAAATAAACCTTTACATTAATGGTTAACTGATTTTCAACAAAGGTGCAAAGACAATGAATGCAGTAAGAGAAAGTACAGTCTCTTCAAAAAATGGTACTGTGACAACTGATTCTCCATATATAAAAAATTAAGTTAGACACCTACCTCACACAATATACAAAATTATACTCAAGTGGATTAACTACAAATAAATCAAAGATCTAAATATAAGAGCTAAAATTATAAAACTCTTAGGAAAAAACCTAGATGACTTTGGATTAAGCCATAGTTTTTTAGGCATGATACCTAAAATACAATCAATCAAAACAGATAAATTGGACTTCGTCAAAATTAAAAACTTTTATGCACCAAAGGACACAATCAAGGAAGTGGAAAACAACCCTCAGAATAGGAGAAAGCTTTGGCAAATCTATCTGATAAGCCGTGTATCCAGAATACATAAAGAACTCCTACAACTCCATAATAAAAAGAGAAATAACCCAACTGAAACATGGGCAAAGGACTTCAATATCTCCAAAGATATATAAATGGTCTATAGCACAAGACAAGATGCTCAATATCATTAGTCATTAAGGAAATGCAAATCAAAACCACAACAACACACCAGTTTATGCCCACCAGTATGTTAGGTTAAATAGTGTCTCCCAAAATACATGTCCATCCACTATGAATATGACCTTATTTAGAAATAGGATACTTGAAGATATAATCAAGTTAAGAATAAGGTCACCTAGATTAGAGTGGCCCTAAATCCAATATGACTGGTCTCCTTATAAGAAGACGGAAATCTGGACAGAGACCCATAGGGAGAAGACACCAATACACACACACCTAAAAGAAAAATGGCCATGTTAAAACAGAGACAAACTGGAGTTATGCTGCCATAAGCCAAGGAATACAAAGGATTGCCATCAACCACTAAAAATTAGAAGAGACAAGGAAGATTCTTCCCCAGAACCTTCAAAACAAGCACAGCCTGCCCTATCAATACCTTTATTTCTGATTTCTAGCTTTCAGGTCTGTATGAGAAATAAACTTCCCTTGTCTTAAGCACCAAGTTTGTGGTACTTTGTTACAGCAGCCCTAGGAAACTAATATAGATACTACAACTTTTTAACACGTGTTAAACAAGTGTTGGCAACATGTGGAAACACTAGAGCCTTCATCTACTACTGGTAAGAATGGAAAATGGTATAGCCACTGTGGGAAAAGTTCAACACAGAACTATCATAGGACCCAATAGTTCCACTCCTGGATCCTCAAGAGAACTGAAAACATATGTTCACCCAAAAATTTGTACACAAATAGTCATAAAAGCCAAAAAGTAGAAACAATCCAAATGTCTATAGACTGATACAAAATAAAATGTGGTATAGTCATTACAATGGAATATTATTCAGCCATAAAAAGTACTGATACATGCTACAGTACGGATGAAACTTGAAAACATAATGCTAAGTGAAAGAAGTCAGACACAAAAGGCCATATATTGTATGCACCCACTTAGATGAAATGTCTGCAACAGGCAAATCCAGAGACAGAAGCAGATTAGTGGCTGATAGGGACTGAGGAGTGACAGCTAATGGGTACAAGATTTCTTTTTGGGGTGATGAAAATGTTCCGGAATTAGATAGTGGTAGTGATTGTACAACCTTGTGAATACACTAAGATGCACCAAATTCTACACTTCTAAAAGTAATAATTATGTACTGTATCTCAATTTTTAAAAAAATTTATACTAAGGTATCTAAGTAAAAGACATTCAGTGCTTAAATAGAAATATAGAAGCCAAACTAAAAATGCACTTTTTTGTTTGTTGGGGAATGCCTCATGCCCAGCTGAAATCATAGGAGCAAATGGACTCTCCAGTGAGAAAACAAAGAGAAAAAAGAAGATGACGCCTTAATCAGGAAAGTTGCCAAAGTAGCTGAAGTTCATTCTGAGAGAGAGGCAGTAACTGGTGCAGAAGAGATCACAACAGCTGAGAAAAGTTTCAAAGGAGGGGAAGCTACACATTACCATTTTATTTAGAAAAAATATACTCACACACAGTAAACACTACATAAAAAATGAAAATGAGGAAAAGGAAGAGGGTGAACAATTATGTCAAAATAATGTAAAAAGTAAAGGAAAGGAGGGATTGCAAAAAGCTAATAGATTTGAAAATATGTAAGTTAAGTGACTTGGGAGGAAGTTTCAAGAGCATGGAGAAGAGGGAAGTCAGATTAAAGTGGTCAAAATGGACCTATGCCACAGTTCTTGGTATTTGGCAAAGAGAGGAAAAATTAAAATATGATAGAAACTATATCCTGGTCCAAGGGCATGCTTTTTCAAAATAGCTAGGATCTGTTCACATTTGCCAACAATGACAAAGGAGCCAAAGAAAAGAAAACCCCTAAAAAGATTGTGGAAATAGGAAATGTTAAGGGACAAAAGCCAAAAGAAAGGCAAGAGAAAATAGGACAGTGTGCAGAGATACACACACACACACACACACACACAGTCAAGTTATTGATCCAAGTAAATCCCACAAATGTCCAAGTCATCTAAACAAGTAATAATCTGGTTGTCCTACCCCTTTCTTTTTAGTTGGCCAAGTACAAATAGCAAAAATTAGTGAAGAGAATCTGAAACTTAAAACAGACCTAGATTCAAATCCCAGCTCTACTACTCACACAACCAAGATATTAAGGGGTGAGTGAGGGGGAGGAGAGGAATGTGCATATTATGAACAGAAAGATATATGTATCATTTACAAAGGTAATTTTATATTTCAAATTTAAAAATCAATAAAATGAGTAAAAAAAGCATAATTCAGCACATAAGATCTGAAGTTAAAGTATTTAATGGTTTTTAAAAACTTTAAATATGTTTTACTTGACATATATTCTTACATGATTTTGTCTAGAAATCTATTCCATTCATTGTGGCCAATGTAACTGACTATTTTTCACAAAATCTTGGCCATTACTTAGAAATCAATATTTCTTTAACTTGAATATTTCTTAATGTTTTATTTTTCTAAGAATAAACTTTATGTTGGGGCACCTGGGTGGCTCAGTTGGTTAAGCGTCTGCCTTCAGCTCAGGTCATGACCCCAGGGTCCTGGAAGAGCCCCGCATGGAACTTCCTACTCAGCGAGGAGTCCACTTGTCCCGCTGACCCTCCCCCTGTCTCATGCTCTCTCTCACTCTCTCTCCCAAATAAATAAATAAAATCTTAAAAAAAAAAAAAAAAAAAGAATAAACTTTATGTTGACGAGTCACTCATTAGAATCAATGCTTTTCCCTTTTGATAAAGTTACATCTTATGTTGACCTTACTTTACAGTTTTCAAAGGAAAATGCTAACTCAATTGTTATTGCAACTACCTATTATTCTGCAGTTATTTTAGTACTGGAAGTAGAGGTTTGTTCCTGACCTTTGCACACTCTCTCATACTGTTGTATAGTTTCTTCCACGTTCTGATTACTTAACTGCTCCTGCAAGATGAAAGAACATGAATTAAATGCAGCAATATTTACTAGTGGGACTTGAAAACAGGGTTCAATGTTGGGTCTGAAATCTCTCTCCTACAAGGTTGACTACTAGTCTCCTGCTTCCAAGTTTCTTTAGCCTTGGAGAAAAGGGCAAGGTGAAAAACAAAACTTGATACCTTTAATCTCCCTCAAAGTTACTGCCCAGTCATGTTATTTACTCAATGTTTTAAGCTACCATGTTCTCTTACACACCAGAAAAAGCAGAAATGATGAAATGGAGGCTCACTATGCATTTAACATAGGAGGAACAAGGAAAGCCATAAAAAAAGTTCCGTATCAATACACTTACAGGGCAGAAAAAATAGGGTCCCCCATCCCCTCTATGTAGAAAGTAGCTGGGGAGTTCGAAAAAAAATAATAGGAGCCACAAGAGGCAAGAGTAAATTATGGGTACTGGAAATCTTCCAATTCTAGTTTTAACCTATCAGGTAATCCAACCTTCACTCACTAGCTCATTTAACATCAACACTATCTCCTTATTTTCAAGTCTTAGAATGAAAATCATTACAGAACCTGGAAATCTCGGAAATCTATTATGAAAGTATAGACTGCTTTATTAGATTCAGTTAAAAATTAAAATCATGTGTTTACACCTAAATATTCATTAGTTTGCTTCATTCAAAAGCCAACAACATGCAAAGAATACAACAAATTCATTTTTTAATTGTTGCCAAATCCATTTAATTGATGTCAAGCAAAATATAACCACTTATAAAGGGATTTTGCTTTTTAAGTGTCCTTTCGAAAAATAATTTTTTATGAGACATGAGCTTCATTTTCTTTTTACTTTTTTCTCTTTTTTAAGATTTTATTTATTTATTTGACAGCTAGAGAGGGAATACAAGCAGGGGGAGTTGGAGAGGGAAAAGCAGGCTTCCTGCCGAGCAGGGAGCCCGATGTGGGGTTCGATCCCAGGATCCTGGGATCATGACCTGAGGGGAAGGCAGATGCTTAATGATTGAGACACCCAGGTGCCCCTTCTTTTTACTTTTATTTT
This sequence comes from Mirounga leonina, assembly GCF_011800145.1. Taxonomy (NCBI): domain Eukaryota; kingdom Metazoa; phylum Chordata; class Mammalia; order Carnivora; family Phocidae; genus Mirounga; species Mirounga leonina. The sequence continues at coordinate 17,931,961 of NW_023270265.1, read as the reverse complement.
GAAATTATTTTAGATTCACAGAAGAGTTGCAAAGATAGCAGACATATCCTGTATAAGCTCCACATAGCTTCCCCTAATGTTAACTCTTATATTACCACAGTACATGATTTAAAAATCGAGAAACACTGGACCGAAAAATGAGCAGTTGAGTGTCCGTGCTCTATTATTTAAAATATGGAAATAATCATCTTTGTATGAAAAAAAGGAAATTAGCACTGCTATAATAATATTAACAATACTATAGACTGTATTTGGATTTCACCAGTTTTTCCAGTGATATCCTTTTTTGCTTCTAGGATCCCATACAGGATACAAGACTTAATTTAGTAATCCTGTCCCCTTAGTCTCCTCCAATCTGTGAGAAGTCCTTGGTAGTCCCTTTCTTTAATGACCTTGACACTTTTTACTGGTCAGGTATTGTGTACAAACATCCTCAGTTTGGATTTGTCTGATGTTGTCTCATGATTAGACTGAAGTTATGGATTTGGGGGAGAAATACCACATAAGAGATAAGCCTTTCTGGTCACATCAAATCAGGAAGCGCATGGTATCAATATGACTTACTACTGGTGATGCTATTCTTGAACACCTGGCTAAGGTGGTTTCTGCCAGGTTTCTCTACTGTAAAGATACTAATTTTTCCTTTCCATACTCTATTCATTAGAAGCAAATCACTATGGCCTTATTTAATTTTAAGTAATTAATTTTTAGATTCCAGAAATAGTCAAAAGAGAATTTGTTATAAAGAACTGATAACACTGAGGTGTCTGGGTGGCTCAGTCAGTTAAGTGTCTGACTCTCGATTTTGGCTCAGGTCATGATCTCAGGATCATGAGATCAAGCCCAGCATCGGGCTCCGTGCTCAGTGGGGAGTCTGCTTGAGATTCTCTCTCTCTCCGTCCCTCTGTACCCTCCTCCCACTCACACACTCTCTCTCTCAAATTAATAAATAAAATCTTTAGAGAGAAAAAAAGAACTGGGACGCCTGGGTGGCTCAGTTGGTTAAGCGTCTGCCTTCGGCTCAGGTCATGATCCCAGGATCCTGGGATCAAGCCTCACATAGGGCTCCCTGCTCAACAGGGAGCCTGCTTCTCCCTCTCCCTCTGCCTGCCACTTTCCCTGCTTGTGTGCGCTCTCTCTCTCAAATAAATAAATAAAATCTAAAAAAAAATTTACAAAAAGAGAAAAAGAACTGATACATTTAACTAGACACTAAAATATACCAACAGAATCTACTTAAACTATTTTTAAAAGGAAGACTGTTACCTTGAGTTGTTGAATGGTTCGCTGTTTCATATCTATTTCCTGAGAACACTGGTTTTTCTTTTTCTCCAGTTCATTAATTTTAATCCTCAGTAATTTCTCCTCATCACGCATTACAGATACCTAAAAAGTAATGTTTATAAAACAAATTAAGTATTTTTTAAATACTAATATTTTTTGGTTGTTTAAAATTCATGGCCAGAGGTTCAAAGATTCATATCCGTCAAAACCCATTAGAGGGGTGCCTGGGTGGATCAGTCAGTTAAACATCTGCCTTGGCATGGAAATATACATAGTAATAGTAGCTCTGAGTGGTTTGGTTTCAGGGAATTTTTACATTCCTTTTTAGACTTTCTGAATGTTCCAAATTTACTACAATACATATTTCCTTTACAATCATACATAAGGAAATTTGTGTTTATGTTTATTTTTTTTTAAAAATGTGGGACTTGTAGTAATAAACACCAATCTTATCAATTTTACAGCTATAAACTGTCAGGCAATAATAAGTAAAGACCATGTGTTGCACCAACATGCACAGAAGGACCACCTCAGTTTCCATCCTGGCTCTACCTTTACTAGCTAAGTGAACTTGGACAAGTTATACCTTTCAATACATAGTTAAAAACAATGCCTACCCCTAATATTTGTCTGAGAATTAGATGAGATGTTATATGTAAACTCAGCATAACTGACTCAGAATAAGCTGCTATTATTATTGTTATTAGTATTAGCATTGACATTACACATTATTTTCAATCATTTGTTAAAAAATATTTTCAAATAATAGATACAATAAAAAGTTTTTAATTAGAAAAAGGAACTATTATTTAATTGGAAAAAAGAGCTATTATTTAAGTAATTGGTTCCATGTGAATCAAAGTCAATTATACCATGCTTGAAATGCTTACTGATAATCATGGTGCTCAGAAATAGTATCTTAAACCAGGAAGTTACATGCCTAGAAAGTAAAGAATCCAAATCTTTTGAGTGACAAACAAGTGCTTTCCCAAATTATGCCACATTGCTTTGCACTAACTGATTTGACTAAGAATTTTTCTAGAACTAATTATAGTTTGGGTCATCTTTACTGTCTTACATTTCTAATCTAATCTAGTACTGAAATATTTATCACATGACCTGGAAACTTTCTGTATATAATTATAAGAAACAACATAGGTTTTTGTATTTTACCTATGATGGTATTGTTTGTATTTTTCCTCCACTGACTGAAACCTTTGTTATATTTCCCTTATTATAGTGAATACATACTCATAAGAAATCAATAAATCAACAAGCAGAGCTTTCAAAAAGCTACCTATGCCATTACCCAAATTAATCAAAACATATAACAATATTTTTATATATTTCCTTGCAGTCTATATTTTAATGCAAACTGTTCACGAAGTTTTAATCTTACTATAAACACTTGACCCTTGAAAGTGGAGGTTAGGGGTGCAGATCCCCTGTGCAATCAAAAATTCACAAATTACCTTTGACTCCCCAAAACCCTAACTAATAGCCCACTGTTGACCAGATGCCTTACCAATAACATAATCAGTCAATTAACACATATTTTGTATGCTATATGTATTATATAGTGCATTCTTAAAGTGAGTTAGAGAAAAGAAAAAGTGGATCTGCACAGTTCAAACCGTCTTGTTCAAGGGTTGATGGTATGTAACATTGGGTCCACCTTCTATTATTTAACATTATAAGACAAGCATTTTCCCATATTATCATAAAAGCTTAGTTCTTAATCCTGTACTTAAATCAAAATCCTGCTAAATATACTGACGATGAATCTGAGAACTTTATAAATTGCATCAATAAAGCAATGAGAAATACAATTTACACATCTCTACAAATCACTATAAATGAAGCAACAGAACTCAAGCCAAAGCTTCCAGGCATCACAGTGCTGGCCGGGAAAAAGAAGAACCTCTACTCACAAAAAAAAATGCAGAGGGGTACTAGGTCCACAGCAAGAGCTTCTTTCCCCTTCCTTTTCTTTACTATACAGGCCTAACAGTCATGAAATATTATTTAATCAGAAAGTTCATACTCATTAACTTTTTCTAATTTACATTAATGCTGGGATGCCTGGGTGGCTCAGTCGGTTAAGCGTCTGCCTTCGGCTCAGGTCATGATCCCAGGGTCCTGGGATCAAGCCCCGCATTGGGCTCCCTGCTCAGTGGAGACTCTACTTCTCCCTCTCCCTCTGCCCCTTCTGCTGCTTTTGCTCGTGCATGAACTCTCTCTCTGTTTCAAATAAATAAAATCTTAAAAAAATAAAATAAAATAAAATAAAGAATTTCAATCATCAAAAGACAACAGACAAACCAAAAGATATTTGTAACATATTTAACTGACAAAGAATCAGAATCAAGAATAAAGAAATCCTAGGGGCACCTGGGTGGCTCAGTCAGTTAAGTGTCTGCCTCTGGCTCAGGTCATGATCCCAGGGTCCTGGAATGGAGCCCCGCATCTGGCTCCCTCCTCAGTGGGGAGTCTGCTTCTCCCTCTCCCTCTGCTCCTCCTCCCCCCACCCCGGCTTGTGCTCTCTCTCTGTGAAATAAATAAAATCTTTAAAATAAAAATAAAGGCTAGCACAATTAAAAGAAAATATGGGGGTGCCTGGGTGGCTCAGATGGTTAAGCGTCTGCCTTCGGCTCAGGTCATGATCTCCAGGTCCTGGGATCAAGCCCCAAGTTGGGCTCCCAGATCAGCAAGCAGTCTGCTTCTCCCTCGCTGCCTCTCCCCCTGCTTGTGCTCTCTCTCTCTCTCTCTAATGAATAAATAAAATCTTAAAAAAAAAAAAAGAAAGAAAATATGAACAAATGATTTCATAGAGTGGAAACCAGAATAGACAAATAGCCAATAAGAACGTGAATAGATGCTGTACTTCATTAGTATCAGAGGAATGCAATTTCAAGCGACAATGAGATACCCCTTCACATCCTCTGATTTAACAATTCCACCCCCTGGAATATAAACTCTTGCACAAGTATACCCACAGGCATGTATAGGAGAGGAATGCTGTTTCTAAGAGCAAAAAAAGAAAAAAAAAAAAATCTAACTGGCCAACAGGCAAATGGATAAATAAATAGCAAAATGTCACGCAAGGTTATACGATACAGCATTGAAAGTGATTATTACAACTATACATAAATGAATTTCAGGAATATGTGAAAAATAAAAAGCCTCAGAAAAATACAATATGCTGTTTAGAAGTAAAAAAAAGATATGATTTTAAATTATATTTTTAGAAGGTAAGAGAAAGATACACACAAAACATTCAATGTAATAACTTCTATGGAGGTAGGAAAGCTATAGGGATGGGACCCACAAGCATTTGCTATATCAATTTCTTCAGACCTTACACATTTAAGAATTCTTTTTAATTAAAGTAATAATAAAAAATAATTCTTTAAAACTCATTTTTTAATAAAAATAAAATAAAAAATAAAACTTTGTTTTTTTAAGATTTTATTTATTTATTTGTCAGAGAGAGTGAGCGTGTGCACAAGCGGGGGGGGTGGCAGGCAGAGGGAGAAGCAGGCTCCCCGCTGAGCAGGGAGCCGATGATGGCTCGATCCCAGGACCCTGGGATCATAACCTGAGCCGAAGGCAGATGCTTAACTGACTGAGCCACTCAGGTATCCCAAAACTGTTTCAGCTTTTAGAAAAAGTCTAAGTACAAGACAAAATCAAGAAGTCATAGTAGAAAAATTAATAAACTTAAATTCATGAAAATCAAAATTTGCTCTAAACAAAAAAGAACCTTATCAAGGAAAACAGCAATGAGGGGAAGGGGTCTACAATTCACACTCTTAAAAAGCCTAATTTCCTGGATATGTAATAAGCTCCTATAAAGCAAAACTAATTTAAAAACAGAACAAAAATCAATAACCCAAATTAAAAAAGCCAAAGATATGAATACACAGCTCACAGAAAAAAAAAATACAAATGGTTTTTACACAAAAAGATTCTCACTCATAATTAGAAAAATGCAAATTAGAATTATAGTGAGATATATACTTTTTTTTTAAGATTTTATTTATTTGACAGAGAGAGAGAGAGCACAAGCAAGGGGAGCTGCAGGCAGATGGAGAGGGAGAAGCAAGCCCCCCACAGGGCAGGAAGCCTGACAAAGGGCTCGATCCCAGGGACCTGGGATCACCACCCAAGCCAAAGGCAGATGCTTAACTGACTGAGCCACCCAGGCGCCCCAAGATATATACTCTTTATCTGTCAAATATCAAAAGGTATGATAAAATACTACTTTGTGGATAAGGGTAGAAAAAATACTCTTATTCTCATATATTACTTCTGGCTTATAAATTGGCATTAAGAGCATAATAAATATCAAAATTACAATGTACAAACCAGTGACCCATAAATTCTACTTATAGAATGACTTGTAAGTGTTCAAATGACTTTGCTGCATAAGCTCAATCAGAAGAAGATGAAATAATCTGTATTGTCCAACAATCCAGCACCAATTAACTAATGGTAAATACATTTTGTAGTCATAAAATAACTACATTACCCTGATATGACAGCCAAGATGCACTATTAAGTGAAAAAATTAAGATCGACAACAGTGTTTATAGGATGTTTTCATTTTTTTACAGGAAGAGAAAAAAAGGATAGAAAGAAGTAAAGAGAAAGAAAGTGGTGTTGTTTGATGCCTTGAAGAGAAAGTTGATGACTGGGGGGGTTGGGAGGGAGTTGTTTTCCCATTGTATATACTTTTGTATATTTTGTATTTAGAATCAGTGATTGTATTTCCTATTTTAAAACTAAACTATGATTAAAAACTTGTAACAGCTATACTGCATATGCTCATGAATAGATTATCTGCAAACAAAAGTTTGCTTTTTACTTTTTGGGGGGAACTGAACTTGGAAGTCCTTAACAGAAAAAAAAAAAAAAGATTCTACTACTACATGAGTACATGAGGCAGATTTTTTTTTTTTGAAATTTATTAAGTTTTTTAAATTTTAATTCCAGCATAGTTAAGTGTTCTATTAGTTTCAATGATTCAACAATTCTATACATTACTCAGTGCTCATCATAAGTGTGCTCTTAATCCTCATCACCTGTTTTCCCCATCCCCCCCCACCGACCTCCCCCACATATTTTTCTTAATGTTGGACATTCGTCACTTTAAGCTTTATTTCTTTTGTGAAATAAGTGCTCTCATCATTTAAAGAAAATTATGGAGTTGATAAATGTTCTGTTTAATTCTAAAATTAGTGTCTAAAAAATGTGCTCTATAATGAAAATAATTTTTGTTATTTAAATTGGCCATGCAACTTTCAAATAACCTACCTCTTTCTGTACTTGCTCAATCTGTTTTTTGGCATCAGCGAGTTTCTCTTTCAGCTCAGCATAATCTTCTTCCTTCCTCTGAAGATCTGCTTTCAGATTTTGTGTAAGAGCATAGCTTGCAGATAGCTCCTCTTTCAACCTAAGAACACAAATCATTTTTCTATAGTGACACACCACAAACCACAGGATCGTACATGTGAGCTAGTAACAACCTACAAAATTCTAAATTTTCACAAACTTGGAATGTCCAATCAATGAGTCCTTCAGAGAGAATTTCATGTGATTTTATAAATAGATTTTTGCATATAACTTTTGGTTCCAAAGGTTTACCTGAACTAAGTTCAAGTTCTTTACTCTTCAAACATGCTATACTAGATTAAGTTATACCCACCTAAATTATTTAAAAGCTACATAGAGGAAAACCAATAAAATAAACCCTTTGCACATTTTAAAATATTTTAATAACATTTATCTTACTTTTCTGCTTTTTGCCAGTTGCTTTCCTTTTCTTCTTCCTTTAACTGAAGTGAATGCTTTGCATCTTGCAAATTTCTTGTTAATTGTGAGATTTCTTCTTTCAATTTGACTTCCCTTACACTTAAGTCTTTGGTGTTTTTGATAGAATCCTGAAGATTTGCTTGAAATTCCTTCAGATTCCGTTCTAGCTTTAAGATGATAGATTCCTTTTCCAAAAGTTCTTGTTCTAATTTGGCTGAATGACTGCATTCATCTTTTTGAGTTTCTAAGATTGCTTCAAGTTCCTTTATTTTCATCTTATAGCAAGTAACATCTTGTGTAAGTTCTGAAAGTGCTCTCTTCCCTTCAACTACATGTTGTACTTGAACATCAAGAGAAATGTTTTTTTCTTGCAATTCTTGTTTCAGCTGCTGTATAAGATTTTCTTTTTCTTTTAGTAGGTCACCTTGATTTTTATTCTCCTTTTCCTCTGTTTTTAGTCTATTGTTTTCATCCATACAACCTTTTAATTCTGCCTGTAACTTTTCAATTTGTTGTTCTAGTTCCTGGATCTGATGACTTTTTTTGGAAGAGGCCTTTACAATTTCCTTACATTCTTCCCAAATGGCTTCAATACTAGAGTGAAAAGAACCTTCCCTACTGAGTTCTTGAGTATGATATTCTTTTACCTGCTTACTTACCAAATTACCATTCTCTAAAAGGTGTAACTGGGTATTCGGCAAATTATCCTCTTGAGCACTTGACAGATCCCTGAGACTGAGTAAATCTATGTTTGAGATCTGAGAAACTGATTCAAGCGTTCGTAGTTCATCTATTTTTGCTTGCATTAATTTTATTTGTGAAACATTATTTGCGATGTTGTTCCTAGCAGTTTCTATTTCCTTTGACAATTTCACAATCTTTTCCTCCTGTTCTTGATTGATACTTCTCTGCACATGTAATTCAGAAATTGCATTATCATAATTTGACTGAATTTGTTGGACCTCTATACTTAAAGTAAAACTCTTTTTTTCAGAAAAAGAAAGTTCCTGCTGCAAACTAACAATCTTTTTATTTAATTCTGCTTTTTCTTCCTTTTCATTTTTAAGTTCATTTTCAGTAGTAAGTAAACATGTTTTCAGCTCTTCACTCTTTTCTTGTAAAATTTTAATGCCTCCCTCATCTTCTGAAATGCTCTTTTGCATTTCTTCACTTTTCTTTTCATCTTCAGTTTTAGTTGGACTAGCATGTATAGGTCCTTTAAAAATAAGAAAATTGTTATTAATCTGGTAAACCTTAATAAAACTAAAAAGTTACCATATAAGCACCTATTTAAACATAAAAAAAACATGGAAGCAAACTTTTAATGAAAACAAAAATAAGCCACTGAGTGAAAAAGAAAAAACAGGTTGCAAAACATACACCTATATTTGCCCATTTGTGTAAAAACCATAGTTCCTTCAATCAATGCAGAAAGAGTTAGCAAAGGAAGTACACCAAAATTGACGATAACTACCCGAGTAGGATTATCAGTTGTTTCTATTTTCTTTTTATAACTTTCAATAGTCTTTCAATTATCTACTACAAATCTTTGTTACCATTATAATATGGGACAGAGGGAAGTTCCGAATCACATGAGACACCCCAAGGTAGACATTCCAAATCCTAAAGATAATTTTAAAGCACAATTATATTACAGATCTACTAAATGAATGACTTGAAAACTGAGTACCTTATAATATCATAGCTAAAATTAGGGGAAAATGGCTGAAATTCCGGGAACTCTCATGCAGCCTCGCCCATCACTAGCTACATAACTGTCAAACTCCTTAACCCTACGACCACTTCCTCAAATGGAAAACAAAAATAATATCACCTATCTCAGTTTCCATAGTATTTATGCAAAAACAAGCTTTATTAGTTTTCATTTTTCAAATACAATCCATATTCGTTTCCTTCACCCAACTGTCTAGATGCTCCTGGACAGCTTTAATTGTGCAATCCCAAAATCTCTTTTCTTTAATACAGACTAATTTTAAAAGCTCAATGAACAAGGTTTTATTATCTATAACTTACATTGTCTCCTCTGCTTCAAAGAGGGTGGGGAAAACATGGCATTACCGTTATTGTAGAGCCTCACTTTCTTCAAAGCTGATGAGTGTATTTTTGAAGCTTTTCTTACGTTTGTAGTTACATTTTCCCAATTTACTGCCTTAAGATTGGTAATTTATTCTAAGGATTCCAGCTACTCTGGAATCTCAAAGATTTACCCTTTTTTTTTTTACAACAAACTTGCCCACCCACTCTTAAGGATTTTTTTTTAATAATCTTCAACCAATATATCATTCTTCCATTAGATTGTCTCCTACCATCTTACAAAGTTGTGGCAAGCCATCCCAAAGTGGAATGACCCCGTCTTCTCCACTGGTTCAGACTTCTGTTTTACTTTCTATTTAATGTAATTCTCTACTTACGATGCTATTTTTATACCTATGACTTCATCAGTGGAAATGACTAATTAGGAAAACTAAATGAGGATGGATTTTTTTCATAACTTAGAAATGGTTTTTTAAAAAAGAATCTTACTCTTTAAAAAAACAAGTTATAAAATTGAACCATTCATCAGGAGAGATGGGATCTAAGCAAGTTTAAAACGACAACAATCAGAAATTCAGAACTCACAAATAGATCCTATTTATCCTGAGTCAAGAGATTTGAGTCATGCATACCATATGGATATAGTCCCTAAACCCTGAAGTGAATACAGAAAGCTCAATAAAACTTTTGTGATCGGGGCGCCTGGGTGGCTCAGTCGTTAAGCGTCTGCCTTCGGCTCAGGTCATGATCCCAGGGTCCTGGGATCGAGCCCCACATCGGGCTCCCTGCTCAGCGGGAAGCCTGCTTCTCCCTCTCCCACTCCCCCTGCTTG
>NW_023270265.1:17846336-17921966 GCF_011800145.1 Mirounga leonina | reverse complement strand
CTGCTTGTGTTCCCTCTCTCGCTGTGTCTCTCTGTCAAATAAATAAATAAAATCTTTAAAAAAAAGAAAAAAAGATTTATAGAACATATTTAGGACAGCCTTATCAGGAAAAAGTTAAAGTATTAGTCCAGTGATAGAGATGGGAAAACTCTTAAATATCTACTGTTAACTTATAAAAACTAAACATAAACAACAAGAATGCAGTTAACATTTTAATTCAGGGTACTACGTTCAACCTATACTTCTACTGCTTCTGTTTTGTTATAACCATTACAGTTTTGATTGAAGAATCACAAGTAAGCAGACTGTATCATGTCTCTGGTTTGTCTCTTTTACTGCTTTTTGAAGCCTGATTTCTCGTACTGTTTACATGGCTACCAGCTTTCCCAAAGTACAGATACAATGACCTCAAACAAGCTAATTCACTTTCATGGGGAAATGGTTTTGCATTCCCTTTTAGGAAGAGAACACAAGCATCCCACGAAACTATCAACCCCTGATCTTACCCTGGTGGTTACAGGAGTCACATATTTTACTCTAGAGACTTTTTAGTATGAGGCAAAGGAGAGGAGGGTGGTTATAGCTTACAATTTTCATAGGATACCTTATGTAATCCCTATAGTCTCTAATAACACAAATAATTGAGAAATAGTCAAAGTGGTTGTGACTTTAAGGAGAAAAAAAGTCTTTTGTCATGTTACCTAAACTTACTTAAATCTACCTGCATCAAAATTATTTATAGCTAACAACTATGGGTTGTTGAATGGGTTACCTTTAGGATTAGTCCCACTGCGTGTTTCACTTGTTCCTGGCCACGTCTACTTCCTAGTGACCTACCAATCCTACATTCTCAATTATTCTATGGCACTGACCAAAGTGAAAGGGAGAAAGGAACAGTATTATAAAAAATCATAGCAAAGTTGTCCTCCCAGTGCAATGGATAACAGAAGGCATATGCATATTAGTCTCGATCTATTAGCTCACACGAGCTCTGTACATCCCATAAACTATATATCTAAGGTTATATTATCCTCTAAGGCATCTACTTCTGAAAACACTCATTTTACTGAGGCTCGATGAGGTGTTTATTATGTTGGTGTATTACCCCATTGTTTTTATCCCTGACAACCTCAGGAAGCAGGTAGTACTTATTTTGCTTTACTAATAACAAAAGTTAAGACTTAACTTACCCATTTTTTCTCAGGGTGAAACAGCTAGTTAGCTTCCTAAAGCTAATGTTTCTAAACCTTCTCTTAGAAAGCCCTACTCCCAGTATCATACTACAACAGTTTTCTAAAAGAAATAACAAATAACTTAGAACATAAAAGTTGATTTATTCTTCCACATAAATAGGGACATGTACTATATCATAACATGTACCTACTTTTTTAGTAATTCCATAGTAAATACAATAACTTGAGCACATATGTCTATTGTAATGTTCAGCTCAAAGTCTTACTGGCAGATGTCCTTTTATAGAAGGAATAGAGAATGTGGGGAGATTTTTGGCACAAAAAGATACTATAATTACGAAAATAGAAGTGATGTTTTAACTACCATAAGCACAGAAGTAAAAAGAATCATATGCATGCAAAACATGATAAAAACACAGTATCTAAAAATATTTTACTAAAATAAAAGATAGCTGTAAATACATACACCCATCTGCCAGGCAGTCTACACATGTTAGCATAAAATCAGTGACATGTACATTTCCTCAGGTTTTCTCCTTAGATAAGTAAATTTTCTTCTATTTGCAACTTTTCCCATTACTGGTTTAGGAATTAACTTTCTTAAAGCCCTCCTGATGGCAAGTGAAGTAGTACCTTTCTTTGCTGGTGGCTCTTCTAGTTGAAGTTCATTTTTATTTATTCTTTTTCTTCCCAAATCAGTTTTGGTTTTGTCATCCTCAGGCACTTTAACGGTTTCATTAGAAACCAATTTATTGTTTATTATTAAAGAAAATGTACCAGCCTTATCCTAAAATAAAATAAAGATTAGTTCACATATACAAAGCTACAAGAAATGTGAAAGCTATATAAATTATGTTTCAGTACTGTAACATGAAAATTTTATTTTCAAATTTGTTGAAACATTTTCTAAGTTATTTCTTAAGTCTCGCCCTAAAATAACTGATGGCTCTGGCAAGTGAGTAATATTAACTAACTTGTACATTCAGTAAGGAAAACAAAAACACTTATCTTAAAGTCAGTTAAGCATATAGTTTTACCCTGATACCTAAAAACAAATTCATCATTAATGGGCTAGAGACTAGTTTGAGGATAACTGGAGAACCCTAGAACACTTACCCCTCAGTCACATTCAAAATGTGCTTTGTAAAGAAAAATACAAAACACTATGACAAAATTGTTTCTTATAGATACTTGAACTTAAAATCTTGAGGTCCCACTCTAGAAACTCAAAAATTGTTTTGTTACCAAAGCCTCTCAAAGATAAGCAGCATTTTTTTTATACTTTTAACAACTCCCAGAAAAATAGTTTTGGCCTTAACTTATAGCCTATGTATATTTAAAAATATACAGTCTACATACAGCCTTAAAACTGAGCTCCTAGTTTACCTAACAATAAAAATCACTTAGATTTTTATTTTTTAAGGCAAATACTATGCCTCCTAAAAGACTAGCAGAAAAAAAAGATACTATATACTGTTATCCAGAAAGAGGAAGGGTGAAACTCAGCAGTTAAGGACAAGTCTATAAAGTAATCAAAAGTATAGTAAAGCCAGGGATTTTTTTAAAAGGCAAAGATTACTTAAATCCTTTCTGCTGGTAGCAATCCATTTTAGGGATAAAAAAAAGTGTATGAAAAAAACAAAATGCCATTTTCTATCATAAAATCAAACATTTTATTCAGGAGATATCGATGAGATGCCTTTTTTAAATCATAAAATAATGAGGTTTTTTTTAAGCAGTGTTTTTAGATATCCCTAAACAAAGGATGTCATGATGAAAAACCTCCACTCCCACAATTAGTCCCCTGGTGTCACTGAGAAATAAAATCCTGGAATAGACAGATCACACCTCTGACAGAGGCTAAGAGTTTTCAAATACTCCATGAGAGGTTCAAGTTGTCTCTTCCCTCACTCTTAGACCTCTCAAAATGATCTGATCATTTTTTCCCTCCTTCAAATTATACAACTTCATCAAAAAAAAAAAAAATCTATCCTCCACAACTGTTACTGAAAGGAATCTTTTCTACCCTAGAGAGTATGTATGGTTGGAAAAATGATCAAGAACCATCATCCAAAATACACTTTTTTATCATTAGGAAGTCTGCTTTCAAGACAAGCTTTGGAACAGTGATCAACAGTTAATCATCAGGTTAAGTTGCAAACTTCCAAACAATTTACATTTGTTTATGTATTTATGTGAACAATTTCATATACTGTTTAAACCTAATTGGTAACAGAATCTAGAACCTATCTAAAAAGTCTATTTACAGGCAAGGACTATTAAATTAGGAACATTGCTAATTTGAATTGCTCTTTTACTATTACTTAAACATGACTAACACACTGTGGTATATAAACATACTACAGAAATAAATATAATTCCAACGTAAATTTCCAACAATTTTCTTCGAAGATGTAGTTGCCAGAGTGATGTCTCTGGCTTTTTTTTTCTTGTTTTTATTTTCCTTCACCAAACCAAACAAGACTTACAATCCAAATCAAGTGATCAGACCAAAAGCATTTGCTGGAATAGCCAAACAAAAGTGCTAAGAGTCTGAAAGCCCAGCAATTCATACTGTAAAAATTCAAGCCCCGAGTCCCAAAAGGTCTTACCACCCCTTAATTCACCAGTCAATATCCTCTTCTTAATCTCTACCACCACTATCCAACTACCCTTAATCAAAGTCATCATCAACTATCACCTGACTCTTCCAAGAGGCTTTTCTGGTCTCTATGCCTCCAGTCTAACTCCATCTCAATCCCATCCTCCAAATTTCCAAATACATCACTCAAAATAAAAAAACAATTTTGCTACTCCTCTCTTTAAAATTAATGACTTCTCAGTGCCTACAGAATAAAACCCAAACTCTTTAATGCAGAATTTAAGGACTTCAACCACCTTACCTCAACCCACCGCTCCCAGCCTCACTTCTCACCTTTCCTTGCTTCAAACTTTCTCTTGAACAATGCTTGTGCTTTCCTACACTGACTGAAAGCCTTCTCATTTCCATGACTTTGTGCATGCTGTATCTTATACCTGGAAGGCCAGTCCAATTTCCTTGTCCCTCACAGCTATGGAATGCCCCTTCCCCCTACTTTCAACTGGCTAAATATTTTTTTAAGATTTTATTTATTTACTTGACAGAGAGAGAGACAGCCAGAGAGGGAACACAAGCAGGGGGAGTGGAAGAGGGAGAAGCAGGCTTCCCGTAGAGCAGGGAGCCCAATGCGGCGCTCGGTCCAGGACCCTGGGATCATGACCTGAGCCAATGGCAAACGCTTAATGACTGAGCCACCAGCCGCCCCTCAACTGGCTAAATTTTAATCATCTTTCATGGCTCAACTTAATCATTTTCATCTCCAGAAAGTATTCCCTAAACCTCCACCTATTCTCAGCTTCTTGTATATATTGACTACCGCTGGACATTTCATTATGTTTACATGTTCTCTCCCTTACTGAGGAGTCATTAAGGGGACTAGTTTTTATTCATCTATATAATTCTCAAAATCTGACACAGTTCCTGGCACAAAGTAGACATTCAACAAGTGTTTTTTACTGAAACAAATCATTTTATGCTTCTTATCCTTGCTCTTCTCCTTATTACAAGGGTGTCTCTCCCAGTTTGGGTACAAAAAAAAGTCAGATAGACCGAATAATGCATCTAAAGAATACCAAAATAGAGGTCTGCTACCAGAGATTAGACAGAAGGTAAGCTACTCTTCTAGATGCTTCTTATTTACCCCTGTAGTATCAAAAGCCCACCTAATGTTGAGATGCTTCAGAGAATATTGGTGGATACTGGACTTTGACTGTCAAGATAGAAAGGACAGTTAACAGTCACTTTTTACAAGATACCAATCTTGTCTCATCTGGTCAGAGAAAAGACATACAAAAGTACCTTCAAATAAAGCAGAGAGGTTTAGTTATTAGTTTACTCAGCCTATTATGTCTGTATATTCTGCTTTTTTAATTCAAACAATAATCTTTGGAGTTTACAATAAAAAACATAAAGGAAAACCAAAACCATTGTTTAAAAAAAAAAGGATTAAAAGGCAGGCTGATTTTCCTAAACTAAATATGAAATGACCGAAACTTGTACTTCTAAAACCCTTAAACACTTTACATGGCACAGTACATGATGCAATTTTTAAAATATCTTTGCCATTAAGCATATGAACATTAGCAAAAAATGCATTTAATAAAAGTAAGCCTCTAACAAAAAAAACCCTAACTCCACTGAATTTCATTTATACTTCTATACAGAGACACAGAAATACAGATAGGTACAGTGATAGAGATAGAGGCAGAAATCTTTATGACCTGCAGATATCTGAGCACATTAAGTTCCTTTTGCCCCAGAGCTCCCCTTACAACTAGCTAAGGCTTAGACTTCCAAGAGCCACATATTCTTCTCTCTCATGTATGTAAAGCATTGCCAGCATAGTTTGTGGGGTATTATGTTCAAAGAGGTCAAATGCCCTCTTGCAAGTTCTCAAAAACTCAGATTTGCACAAAGGTAAACTAAATTCAACACCAAAATAAACAATTCAACATTCTTAGTAAATTAATCTTAGCTATATAAGCTATTTTAAATTATTTTATTTTGAACTAAAACATAGACTTTTTAATGTAATTTGTAAGGCAGACAAAGTTAAATTCTTACAATGCTTGCAAATATGTTTTCTGTATGAAATTTTAGGTTCTGAAATTTGTTGATTGTATCCTCTTTTTGATCAATTATATCTACCAACTCTTGAATTCTTTGATTCTGCATAAGTATTTTCTTTGGAAAGAAGAAAAATAGCAATGTTTAATAAATATATTTTAGGATAGATAAAATGCAAGTCTGATGCAATTTTAGAATTCCTTCAAATTTTAAGACTAAATAAAAATATCTGTAAGTATGCATAGTATGACCTTATTTTTGTTTAAAAAATAATGTATGTTTATTTAAATAAAGGGAAGAAAAGCAATATAGTATATTGGGTAAGAGGAATCTGGAATCAGACTGTCCAGGTCCGAATCCTAACTCTTCCACCTTCTAGTTGTACGACCCTGGGCAAGTTACTTTATGTCTCTGTAAAAATAAAAAATAATAACAGTTTCTACATCATAAAGTTGTTCTGAGATCTAAATGAGTTAATATATGTAAAGCATTTTAGAGAGTACATAGTTAAGTGTTCTATAAAAATAAATACATATGGGGTGCCTGGGTGGCTCAGTCAGTTAAGCATCTGACTCTCGATTTCAGCTCAGGTCATGATCTCAGCATCCTGGGATTGAGCCCTGTGGTAGGTTCTGTACTCAGTGGGGAGTCTGCTTGAGATTCTCCTTCTCCCTCTGCCCCTCGCCCCTGCTCGTGTGCACTCTCTCTGTCTCTTAAATAAATAAATAAAATCTTTCAAATAAAGAAATATGTATAAGGTAAAGTTCTAAAAAAAGCTACCAACCAACTTGGTTTTCTCTTATTTTTATTCAGGAGGAAGATTATGGGGGGCTTTTTAATCTTCTATTTTACATAGCTTAATATAACTGAATTTTTATAGCTAGCATCTACTATTTTTATAACTAGAAAAAAATAAAGGAAAAGATTAGGAATTGTCTAAACAGTAGCTGTAATGTCTTCTGCTAAGTACATTATTTTGGTTACTTCTTTAAATGCTAGATATTAGACACCAAAGATCTTGACTTATGTCTGTCATATCTTAAAATATTTAGCTCTTGAGAAGTATAAATGTAAACTGATGTAAGAAGACCCATGCCAGGGGCACCTGGGTGGCTCAATCGTTAAGCGTCTGCCTTCGGCTCAGGTCATGATCCCAGGGTCCTAGGAGCGAGCCCCACATCAGGCTCCCTGCTAAGCAGGAAGCTTGCTTCTCCCTCTCCTGCTCACCCTGCTTGTGCTCTCTCTTTCTGTCAAATAAATAAATAAAAATCCATAAAAAAAATGAAGAAGAAGAAGAAGAAGACCCATGCCAGAGAAGGTCAGAAAAAATAGCAAGTTTAGAGTTCTAAATTCACTTTACCTCCACGTACATTTATAATTTCATATTTAAACCTATCAATGTCAAATCCATCTATAAGCATTTGGAATAAATTATCTGATCAAAGTGCCAAAGATCTTCAGAATTCAATGCTGCACATTGCTCAAGCCATATCCCATACTTTAAAAGTAATTTTAGATGAAATAAATACCATTTAAATACATCAATCAACACTATTCACCTAGTGAAAGAATAACACACATCTCTATGTGCTAATGTAGAATTACCTCCAAGACATCTTTTGAGGGAAGAAAACAAGACACAAAACTAACTAATCCCATTTGTGTAAACCTTTATTTTTTTATTATTAAATATATATATTTTTATTATTATGTTATGTTAATCACCACGTGTAAACCTTTTTTTAAGTAGGTTCTATGCCCAGCATGGAGCCCAACGCAAGACTTGAACTCACGACCCTGAGATCAAGACCTGAGCCGAAATCGAGAGTCAGACGCTTAACCAACTAAGCTATCCAAGCGCTCCTAATTTGTGTAAACCTTTTAAAAGATGTGTATGTTCCCTATATATAAATAAATATCTTCTGGAAAGACTGAAGAAACTTTCCAGTGGCTATCACTGAAAACTTACAATTTTCAATTTTTTATCAATTCATTTATTACTTTTTTTAAAATTATTTTTAAAATAAATGTACCTTGTCATAATTCATGTTCCTTCAATTGCTTAATTATTAAGTTCCTTATCAAGACAAAATAAAACTTGAAGTATTACCTTATTAGATTTCTCAAGCTCTTGAACCATTGAATTTAAATTAATTTCTGATTCTGAAAAAATAAGAATATTGAAAATAAATAAGCATCTAAAAAAATATATCACTGAATAATCATGAAACGTGTTACATTTGGGAAAAATGATTTTGACAGCACTAGAAGCACACGGCATTCAGATACTAATTCTACCCCCAGAGGGCAATGTTTCTGAAAAAGCCACATTCAACATCCCATGCAGGGTAAAAATGAATGACATACACTAAATTGTAAAAAAATTTCTGGTATAATTTCAGAGAAGAGAGGAAAATAGTACCTTTCTAGTCCACTTAATTATGAAGAGATACCTCTTACCTGCTATTTTCTACCCATTTTGCTTCACACAGAAAAGGGCAGAATATTTCACCTAACACTTTTAAAAACCAGATAGGACATTATAAATATATCTAAACATATATATATGTGTATATATATACACATATATACACACATATATAGCTCTGAGCTGGAATGAAGCACCAACAAACTTAAGACCACTCCATAGGAGTCACTTTATCCCAAACTTACAAGCTCAGAGCAGAATCTACTACACTATGACAATTCATAAAAAATAGAGAAGAATAAAATTCACAGCATTACAATTTCTTGTAAGATTTCTTAATTTGCTGATAAAACTAATGCTTAGTTTGGTGGTGGTTGTTCTTTGGTTTGGGTTTTTTTGTTTTTGTTTTTTGAGAAGTCTATTTTCTACTAATATTAGTCTGAAAGTAAATGAAGGCAAAAAAATTTTTTAATAGTAAATTACTATAAAGTCACTAAAATGTTAAATTTTAAATATGTTACCTAGATCAAAGAATCTTCCTGTCACTACGGTAAATAAGCTGCATAATCTCTTATACTCACCAACTATCTTTTTATGCATTTGTAACATCTAAATATGGATAAAATACATCTACTTACCATTTTCTCTCTTTTTTAATTCTTCCTGGGTTTTGATTAATTCTTCTTTGGTTTTAGCTAATTCAGCTTTAACTTGATTAAACTTTATTTCTAAACAAGCAATAGCTTCCTGGGGGTCAGCAAGAGATGCAATATATAAGTGAGCAATTTCAGCCTGTTTCTTAATATCAGTGACATCATCTTGAAGAGATTCAATAATATCTTCAATTCCTACATAATTATGTGCTTCCTAAAAATAGCAAAAACCACATGCCTAATGTTAACAGTGGCTTTCACTCTTACAATGTGGTACTATCTGATTTAGACAGTTTTAAGAACACGTAGCAAAAAATCCACAACTTAAAATGTTTTTCAATAAAGTATATTAAAGTATCTCCAATTATAAAAAAGCTATGTTCCATTACTCATTTTCTGTTTTACAGAATGTGAGACATAGTTCCATTTAAAAAAAAGTCATAAGCTGTAAGTCACTATAGAACAATTATGACATCAGTTCAGGTACACTTTCACTTATATGTCTCCTCTAAGTCTCTGTTGGGACAGCTGAGGAAACAAACCTCCATTATCACAACTCAGTCCAAGAGCCAAACCATGTCTGGGACACATAAAGATGATTTGACAGCAAGAGCCAGGACATCACCATCCCAGGCCCCTAAACTGAGTAATTAAAAAAGCAAAACAAAATCAAACAACCCCCAAAAGATATCAATTTCAGTGGAAGCAGCAGAAAAGGATAATGTTTCCTCAACAGCGGGGAATGGTCAGTCAGCCAACAAGAGCAATCCTTTTTACATATAATGCTTTTGCTTTAATCAGAGCAGTATAAGGGACTCTTAGGTCCCTTTGAAACTGTTTAACACAAATCCAAGAGAGGCATCCCATAATCAGACTAAAAGGAACCTACCTACCTATAATCAATACAATGACTCAAAAGCAACACCAAAATGAGATATAAACATAACACATTTTTTCTACTCTAATACCTATATTTAAACTAATTGTGCTTAAATTCCTAGCAAAGCATGCTTAATAAAGCTACATAGTAAGTTGTTTAATTCTAAAGTATGTTAAGTTTTTTCATTATTGATATGGTACACTACATGCTGGCACCAAAAACATCACTACCTAACATTTCAGTTAACATACTTTGGTTTCAACTTTCATGGCACAATCTTCATTCACTGGTTCTTCTTGAGTGTCACATTTACCAACCAAATCCTTGAAGATAGCCAAACGACATTCAGCATTTTCCTCAAGTATCTCTCGTTCCTGAAGGAGAGTTTCCCTTCATAACACAAATTAATCTCATTAAGAAAAAGCAACACTTTGTGTTTTTTTTGATTTCCAAGACTAAGGATACATGCACCCCTATGTATACTGCAGCATTATTTACAATAGCCAAACTACAGAAGCAGCCCAAGTGTCCATCAATAGACAAATGCATAAAGATGTTTGTGTGTATATATACATGTGTGTATATATATATATATACACAATGGAATATTATTCAACCATAAAAAGAAATGAAATATTGCCATTTACAACAAAATGGATGGAGCTAGGGATTATAGTGCTAAGCAAAATAAGTCAAAGAAAGACAAATACCATATGATCTCACTCATATGTGGAATTTAAGAAACAAAACAAATGAGCAAAGGGAATAAAGAGAGACAAACCAAGAAACAGACTCTTAAGCAGAGAACAAACTGATGGTTACCAGAGGGGAAGTGTGTGGGGGGATGGGGTCATATGGGTGATGGGGATTAAAGAGTACACTTATCATGATGAAAAAAAATAAATAAAATAACAAAAATAAATTTCTAAGATTAAGTACATTATAAATTAAAAGCAGATTTTAAATCATTCATGTACAACTCTGAATCACTGTGAGGATTAGCAAGTTACTTTCAAGCCCGTAGAAAGGTCAAAATTCAGAAGCCACTTAATATAAGTAAGTAACTTTTAAGAATTCTGAACAAATAAAATTCTCAATTTCTACTAGGACATAAAAGAAATAACTTACTTAAAGTCAGCTTCCCGTTGAGCTAAATACTGAGTAAACTCCTGTGTAACCTCATCACGAATTTTAAATTCCAATGTTAACTTTTCTTTTCTTTCATTTATCAGTTTTTTTTTCAAGTCTTCGATTAAATCCAACAGTTTCTACAACATAAATATTAAAATCCTAAGAATATATCCCAAAAGAAATCCTACAGTCTGAGCATTCAAAAATAACTCTTCATTTACTCGACTATAATTATGCATCCTTTTAATGATAATATTCTCACTGAAAACTATGTATTGCAGAAATTCATTAATCTGAAATATGAGGTGGGCCTCTCTGCATTTTAAAAATACACTCACAGTAACTCAAATGTATTACTGTATGACTACACGAAGAAAGGAAAAAGAAGAAAAAAATCTGAAAATCTATTATCTACCAGGAACTACTCTGGAGAGTTCATATTTGATGCCTTTCAATCCACACAACCTCTGTAAGCTTGGTAGCAGCCATCTATACTTCATAGGTGAAGAAAGTAAAGACCAGGTCTGTGGAAAGTGCTAAAGGTTGGATTTTAAATTAGTCAAGATCTAAAGCCTAAGTGTTACAGAGTAGTTACTAAGAACCCCCAAACACTTTCCAAAATGGAAAAAAGAGATGTTACATAAACTTATCTTATTTGGCTTTTATAACTATCCAAATGTGAGCAACAACTCCAAGACCTTGGAAAAAGCATAATCATATAATATGGACAATGAATAAATAAAGCAATTAACACTTGACATGGCCAATATAGATCTATAATAAAATAAATTATAGCATCAGATAATAGCCTTATATTCCTTAAGGTTTCTACTTAAAGTTTCTCAATAATAAATTAACCAATAAATTCTCTCAAAGCTACAGATCTTTCAGTGTCTCAATTTTATATCTGAAAATATTTTCTATAGATATCCTGACTTTGAAATTCTCTTAAGAACCTATGCTGAGCGAAATAAGTCAATCAGAGAAAGGTATGTATCATATGACCTCACTGATATGAGGAATTCTTAATCTCAGGAAACAAACTGAGGGTTGCTGGAGTGGTGGAGGGTGGGAGGGATGCGGTGACTGGGTGATAGACATTGGGGAGGGTATGTGCTATGGTGAGCGCTGTGAATTGTGTAAGACTGTTGAATCACAGACCTGTACCTCTGAAACAAATCATACATTATATGTTAAAAAGAAAAAAAGAAGATAGTAGGAAGGGAAAATGAAGGGGGGGAAATCAGAAGGGGAGATGAACCATGAGAGAGGATGGACTCTGAGAAACAAACTGAGGGTTCTGGAGGGGAGGGGTGTGGGGGGATGGGTTAGCCTGGTGATGGGTATTAAAGAGGGCACGTTCTGCACGGAGCACTGGGTGTTATACGCAAACAATGAATCATGGAACACTCATCAAAAACTAATGATGTAATGTATGGTGATTAACATAACAACAACAACAACAAAGAACCTATACTGAGGAAATACTTATATAACAGGACCCAGTGTTTGGCTGTGAGAATGGTTATCAGAGTATTGTTTTGTGGTAGCGGTTATATTTAAGGAAAAGTGAAACCTAATTCAAAAGTCAAACATAAAAGATTGGTTCAATTATGGTATAATCACACAGTAACCTACTGTAATGAACAATGATGACTTGTATAAATAATTCATACTCTGCAAATTTACTTTTAAGTGAAGAAAATCAGGATACAGAAGAGTAATGTACAGTAAAAATCCATTAACGTGAGTGGTATGTAAAGAGATCTTTATATTTAATTTATTGCCCTTTTTCTTTTTCCAAACTCTACCATGATTAACTAACACTTTTATAATTTCAGATAACCACATTTTCCCAATGTTTAAAACAATAAGCTGTAGGGGCACCTGGTGGCTCGGTTGTTAAGTGTCTGCCTTCGGCTCAGGTCATGGTCTCAGGGTCCTGGGATCGAGCCCCGCATCAGGCTCCCTGCTCAGCGGGAAGCCTGCTTCTCCCTCTCCCACTCCCCCTGCTTGTGTTCCCTTTCTCGCTGTCAAATAAATAAATAAAATCTTTAAAAAACAAACTAACTAACAATAAGCTGTAATGAGACCTGAGCTGAGATCAAGAGTCAAGAAGCTTAACTGACAGAGCCACCCAGGCGCCCCTGTTTACAGCAGCAATGTCCACAATAGCCAAACTATGGAAAGAGCCCAGATGTCCATCAAGGGATGAATGGATAAAGATGTGGTGTATGCATATACAAGGTAATACTACTTAGCCATCAAAAAAATGAAATCTTGCCATTTGCAACGATGTGGTATTATGCTAAGCGAAATAAGTCAATCGGAGAAAGACAATCATCATATGATCTCACTCATGTGGAATTTAAGAAACAAAACAGAATATCATAGGGGAAGGGAGGGAAAAATAAAACAAGATGAAATCAGAGAGGGAGACAAACCATATGAGACTCTTCAACATAGGAAACAAACAGTGTTGCTGGGGAGGGGGAGGTAACTGGGTGATGGACATTAAGGAAGGCATGTGATGTAATGAACACTGGGTATTATAGAAGATGGATGAAATCACTGAACTCTACCCCTGAAATAATACACTGTATGTTAATTAATTGAATTTAAATTTAAAAAAATAAACTGTAATGATTATAGAAGAAATGTGGGAGACCTAGAGAAATCTACACAAATGTGGGAATAGCTTGGGAAACTGGTTTATCTTAATAACTGTCAACAATTCATTTTTTATCATTGTTAGCATACGATGGAAGTTTTTGCTAAAAAAAAATCTGGTCTTCCTAGCTAAATGAACCCTAAGTATTAATATGCTAATATCAATGTATCTCATAATGATTTTTAATGCCAATTAAAATGCTAATAATATAGGGGCGCCTGGGTGGCTCAGTCGTTAAGCTTCTGCCTTCGGCTCAGGTCATGATCCCAGGGCCCTGGGATCAAGCCCCGCATCGGGCTCCCTGCTCAGCGGGAAGCCTTGCTTCCCCCTCTCCCACTCCCTCTGCTTGTGTTCCCTCTCTCGCTGTGTCTTTCTGTCAAATAAATAAATAAAATCTTTAAAAAATAAAAAAAAATTTTTTAAATGCTAATAATACAAAGGAAGCAGTCTAATCAATTTCATTTTTAAAAGTTAAATATTATAATACACTTTGATGAAATTTTTATTTTATCAGTGTTATAGGAAGACATGCACTTATACTATGTAATCAATTATAAACTGTAACATTATTTTTCTCTGGTAAAGTCAGAAATTTTATTAACATTTCAACTTTAATCCAACATTATATATGAACTTCAGCTTTGAGAAGATCAATACAAACTAAAATAGGACTACTGATCACTCCTTTTGTCACTGAGGTAAAGTATTACACCACAGAGGTCCATGGTAAACAAGATCCCATCACATAGTAACCAGATAAATTGGGACTAGCATCTGAAGCTTTCATTCTCATTTCCAAACAATACAGGTGTAATGATGGTTTTCAGGGACAATGAAGTAAATTATTAAAATGAGAATATTTAACCCAATACATCATCCATCTACTTGGACTTCTACAGTCCAAGGGTACTAGGATGTGAGATTTGTCAACACCATTAAAGTACACCCATGAGCACAAGGTTACCAGTGTTCTAGGCCAATGGTAAGAAGACTCCATATATATAGATGTAGTTATGGCCAGTTGATGAGGGGAACCAGTAATGTGAACATGAGCTAAATCTCAGGATTAACACAATGTAAATAAATGTGTGAACTGTATTTGGACAGAGGCTAAAATTACCACTGTTCAATCTTACTTACTTACCATAAATATGACTAACCAATTCCTGTTTTTGAAGAAAGAATAATTGGTTCTGGGTGGCTACTTTGAGTGCTTGTACTTAAGACTGCAAACTAAGTTTGGTGGAGTATGCCAAAATCATTGAGTGAAAGCATACTGCAGGACAAGATATTCACATGGTCTCAAAGTATCATGCCACAGGTGATATACTTTTAAAATGAAAAGAGATCTGAAACACAATACCTTAACCAAATAAGCAAAACTTAGCATTACCAAGAATGGGGAAATCAGACATCATGTGTGTCCAGATAGGATGCAACAGGAAATTCACAACTTGACTTATATAATAGTGTAATACCTGAATCATGAAGAAAAATCAGAGAAATCCAGATTGGAGGTATTCTATAAGACAACTAGCCTCAACTTCTCAAAAATATCTTTGTTAGATTACAAATAACTAAAGAAACATAAGAAACATGACAATCAAAAGCAACTTTTTAACTTTGGTTGTAGATCAAAAACAAAGTGGCCATAAAGAACACACTGGGATCACTGAAGAAATCTCAATATGGACAGTGTAACAGATTATATTATTCTATCAATGTTAAATTGCTTAGGTATGAAAATGGTCTTGTGATCATAAGGAATAGGTTTACAGTATTAGGAAACATGCTAAAGTAGTTAGTTGTAAGGTATCATTCATTATGTCTATACCTTGTTTTCAAATGGTACATGCAAAAAAACTGTATTCACATATGCATAAGGAATTAAACATGGTAAAGTGTTAATTGACAAATCCAATGGGTTTTCATTGTACTAGTCTTTCTATGGGTTTAAAATTTTTCAAATTATAAGGGCGCCTGGCTGGCTCAGTTGGTACAGTGTGCAACTCTTGATCTCAGAGTTGTGAGTTCAAGCCCCACATTGGTTGTAGAGATTACTTAAAAATAAAATCTTAAAAAAATTTTTTCTTTCAAAATATAAAGTTGAGA
This sequence comes from Mirounga leonina, assembly GCF_011800145.1. NCBI lineage: Eukaryota > Metazoa > Chordata > Mammalia > Carnivora > Phocidae > Mirounga > Mirounga leonina. Next base: position 17,906,232 of record NW_023270265.1, on the reverse strand, counting down.
TATATAAAAAATTTAGCATATTGTTGAAAAAAAATTGGAAGACAGGGAGCCTTAAGTATTGTTAACCCTAACTTCACAATAATAATAAGCCAAGCCTAGAAGTACGAGTTCTTAATACATACTCTCTTCTCCTCGTGGCTAATGAAAGCCTTATCTTCCTCCAATGTTTTATCTAGATCTTCATCAGTAAGTTCAGTTTCCACACTTTGGTTTTCTTCACCTTTTTCTAGATCCTCAATTAGATCTTCATCTTCCACCACGTCTTCCAGACCACTTTCCCATGAAATTGTGGATCTTTTTACATTTAATATTTTATTAACTGAATTATTAATGTCTAATAATACATCTTGAGAAGACTTGGCAGGTCCAAATGATTTCTCCTGAGAAGAATTTAAAATGTCTGGAACACAAACCTGTTAAAATATCCAATGTGACTTTTAAAACAGAAAAGGAAAAACTGTCAACTAAAAAATAACTTCGTAAATTTAAGTCAAATCACAATTCTAGTGTTTAAAAAAGACCTATGCAAACAAACATACAAGGACTCCTAGCAGAAGGGCTTCCTGATTAGCCACTAAGTAAACTAGATGGGTGGCAAAGCAGACAATTCATTACAAGAATACTCGTAATTTGGGGGCGCCTGGGTGGCTCAGTTGGTTGAGCATCTGACTCCTGGTTTCGGCTCAGGGGTTGTGGGATAGAGCCCTATGTTGGGCTCCACACTCAGCTTGGAGTCTGCTTGGGTTTCTCTCTCCCTCTCTCTCTGCTCCTCCCTCTCCCATGCTTTCTTTCTCTCTCCCCTCTCGCTCATTCTCTAAAATAAATAAATCTTAAAAAAAAAAAATAATACCAGGGGAAACTTTCAATCTTGTCACATGTCCTCTTACTTGGTCAAACATTTACATTTTTAATTTTCAATTATTTCCTAGGTTTACAGTTGTAAGTGCAAAATGTATTAGCTATGCTGAGAAAAAAATGGTTCATATTCTAATAAGAGAATTAATGAATTCTGCAGAAATTTAAATATATTTACTTTTTGTGCAATGGCTGAGAATTTCAACACATTGAGCGTTTCATCATAGGCAAAATAACATTGGCTGATGTTGACAATCATGCATATTTTCCCTTTACCATTAAAAAAACTTTGAAAATAGTGGGTCAGTTTACTTTCCCGGAAAGGCACGTGTTGTTGAAACCTATGGAAAAAATTTTCAAAAAACTCTAAGTTAAAACAAATCTCATGAAGTCAGAATGCTAATAAATTTTACAAAGAAATAATTAATCTAGCTATCAAGGACTTCTAGGTTAGTGGTTAGCCTATAAAAGTCATTTTCTGTTTATTTATACTATTTTCTTTAAATACCGCTAATAATAACACTAACAATAACTCACTAGACAAAATGTTAAGAAAATCACATTGAAGTGGTTGAGCTTTCTAGTGTAAAGCAATTTTATAATATATGCCATGAAACACCTTTATTAAAAATGATAAAGGCTAATTACAATTTACTCAGCCTAAAACGCTAATTAATGCAGAAATCTATCACATCTAGAAGAACACAATGATTAGTAAGAATAAAGTGTTTGTAGATGTTAAGCCAGGATCAGGAGAAGCTTATTATCTAAAGTGTCTGTTGACATATACTTGCTATGGAAATAGTGTTTCCTTGATGAGTCACTGGCATCAACTGACATTGTTTTTTATTTCAATTTTTTTAATCCAAGAACTCTAAGTATTTCTATCATAATTCATGTATAGCCATTACATAAAAGCAGGTTAAAAACAAAAAACAACTTTTTAAAATTAGAGTTGAAAGTTTAAATATTAACACTTAATATACCCATAGCATGGTGAGCGCTGTGAATTGTGCAAGACTGTTGAATCACAGAGCTGTACCTCTGAAGCAAATAATACGTTATATGTTAAAAAACAAGAAGAAAAAGAAGAAGATAGCAGGAGGGGAAGAATGAAGGGGGGGAAATCGGAGGGGAACATGAACCATGAGAGACTATGGACTCTGAGAAACAAACTGAGGGTTCTAGAGGGGAGGGGGGTGGGAGGATGGGTTAGCCTGGTGATGGGTATTAAAGAGAGCATGTTCTGCATGGAGCACTGGGTGTTATACGCAAACAATGAATCATGGAACACTACATCAAAAACTAATGATGTAATGTATGGTGATTAACATAACATAATAAAAAAAAAATTAAAAAATATATATATATACCCATAGCACTTCCAGCAACACTTACTTTGACTTTTCACTGTTTTTCAAAACATTGATACACTTTCCCAGAGTCAATAAAGAAGTGTTGATATTCCCAGTCTCTCTTAACCTTTCCCCTTCATTCTGTGTCTTCATGCTTCTTTCTGAACCAGCAAGATCACATAAGCACAATCTGAATTAACAAAAAAAAAAAAATATATATATATATATATATATATAAAGTTCTTCAAAACAATTCAAAATAATTACAACTTTTTTTTTTTTTAAGTGAGAGAGAGAGAGAGCATTAGTGGGGGCTATGGGGTAGAGGGCGAGGGGGAGAGAGAATCTTGAGCAGGCTCCATGCTTAGCATGGAGCCGGATAATGGGGCTCAAGCTCACACTCCTAAGATCATGACCTGAGCCGAAATTGAGTCAGACGCATAATCAAATGAGTCATCCAGGAACCCCCAAAATAATTACAATTTAAAGAATGCTCAACTTACTCACTGACTCGCATTACACGAGGCATTTCAGAATCTTCAATCTGTAATATTCTAATAGTGAATATGCTGTGACTAAAAGAAATATAGAAAAATCCAATGTTATCTTTCATTCTTAACTTCTGTATTCTAAATAGGCAAAGCAAGCATCTAAATCAACATCTATTTATATCCTAATACTAACCATACCTCTAGCACTGCACTTTCCAACTAGTTGCCAGATATTTCAATCCAGTATTCCACTATCACCTACATCCCAAACTCCCCAAAACCAAACACCTTATCTTTCATTTAGCCCCAAATTCTTTGAACCCTCTCAACATTCCAACTTCTATCAGTGAAATCACTTATAGTAAAAATCTCAATTTACTTGCAAAGATCATACTATTAGTTAAAATGGTATATATACTGCTAATTTTCTTTTAATATACACCTAAAGTAAAGCATACATTAGCCCAAATACAGGCTAATCTGGATCATATACTATCTTCATGGCATACTGAGTTTGGGGGACAGGGCTCTTTCCTCCTTTTTTTTTTTTTTTTAAAGATTTTATTTATTTATCTGAGAGAGAGAGAATGAGAGAGCACATGAGAGGGGGGAGGGTCAGAGGGAGAAGCAGACACCCCGCGGAGCAGGGAGCCCGATGCGGGACTCGATCCCGGGACTCCAGGATCACAACCTGAGCCGAAGGCAGTCGCTTGACCAACTGAGCCACCCAGGCACCCAGGGCCCTTTCCTCCTTAAGAGACAACCTGTTTTAAATATCTCACTGCTTAAACTTAGTTCCTTTTGTCTCTCATGCCTCAATCCCTTCCTTCAAAAACATCATTCCTTAACCCCCTTGAGATGCATATTGTAGGCAACTCTTAAAATATTGAGGTTAGATATTCACATAAAGAATAAAAATACCTAAGAGACTTCATGCAAATTAGTAAATTTTGTTAGAACAATAAATAGTCCTGACAGTCTTATGTGTTTAGTGCTCTTAACAAAATATTTTTTATGCCCATGAATTCATTTAACATATCAGAAAACCTACTGCCCACTTTAGTCTTAAATTAGTTGTATTTACAATACCACAGAATACCCTGGGTGCTTCAAGCTCAAACAGCAGGGTTTCCTCTTTACCTTCTACTAGAAGCATTGTTCAGCTTTGTGAAGGCAACACTCTGGTGCTTTATTCCTAGTTTTAAGAGTCTATATGCTTCTTTGGAATCAGATACTTGAATCCACTGTAGATCTTTGAAAAGTAAAGAGGACATATATCACTTTATAAAAACAGCATTTGTTATACAATGTAATCTCTTTAGAGATTTGTAACCTCTTTTCCCAAAGACACATAATGAAATCTTTTAATAACATCCTCTAGGTTAGGTGAAAGCCACTCAGGTATTCTATATTCCACTAGAAAAGAGATACACAAGAGGAGGATATTATAATTATTTTCCAATATTTAAGTTATACAAACACAGATGTTTTTCAATAGTAGGCCAAAGGGAAAATTAAAAACAGAAGAGATTCCTTAGAATTAAACATCCGGAAAAAAAAAAAAGACAAAGACAAAGCATACTATGGATTAAACCTACAATGTGAGACACTGCACATTGCAATTCATTAGGGAATCATGAAGTCAAATTTAGAGTCATAACCAGCATTTTATAAAAATGAAGTAGAATACAGAAAAATATCAAAGTGTATTCCTTATACTAAGGGTAAGTATAATTAATGAAACTTCTGAGTTGTAAATATGTATGCATACATATACACATATGAGTACTAGATCATGATGTTATTAATATATGTATGTACTTCCTACTTTGAGTAGTGGCTTTAAAAAGTTGGAAAAACACCACAGTGGAAGAACAGATACATTTCCATAACTTCACAGGTGCTACAAAGCAGCAGAATAATGTGAATACCAACACACACAGCTTTTCCCACCTCCCAAAACCCCATCAATGATACTCAAGCAAAACAATAACAACACTGACCCCTTTACACTCAGGTTTAATTAACATACCAAAACATACCTCCAAAGCACAAACTTCTCTATGTTGATGTTATTAATATAAAAATTTTCAATCTCCAGTTTGCTGTAACAAAGCTTAGAAAGAAACTTCAGAGCGATAAGATAAAAAGCACTCATGACTATACCTTTTATAAAAGAATAGCCCTTTACATCTTGTGAAAGGCGTAGCATCTTTCTCTTTTGGAACTTAGATAATACAGGAACAAACAAGTCATAAATAGATTCATTGTAAATCTCAAAGAAAGAAACCCATACAGAAAATTTTATATTATTATCCATATTCAAGCTAGCTTGTTCACAATCTTTCATGGATTCTTCAAACTCTGGGATATTCAAAGAGTTGATTAAACTTCCTACAAAAAATAAAAAAGGATAATCACAAAATTAAGAAACTGGCTAAAAATGAGACAAGACAGATCAAGACCTCTGGACTTGAAAAACTAAGTGTCCTTAATCTTTTAACTAACAATGTTAAACACTTTTTGGACCAAAGCAGATGTAAAAAAAAAATCTGTATTAACCAAAGCTTGGCTTCTTTTTATCTTTCTTTTCTTTCAGAAATAATGCCAATGAATCAAATTGAAGTTACATGTAAAGGACAAAGAAAAAACAGTATCTCTCTTGAATTCTACATGTAAGTTACAAGTGAAAGGGATTCTCTGTGATATTAAACCCAAATAAAACTTTACAGTGACTGATATTTCATGTAGTATGTACCATTTTCCAAGAATTACTGTCATTAAAAAAAATTAAATCATTAGGAGTGATTCAAAAATTAAAAGCTATTCAAATGTATTTCATATAATCAACATTTGAAAAGTAAGTGAGAAAGGAAACCTTACCATAAAGAGTATCATAACTATCATTCTGCATCACAACCTAAAAAGGAACAATTTTTTTTAAGTTAAAAACCATTTTTAGTTAAGGTTAAATAATCCGTACATTGATTATCTATGCGAATAAGTCACCAACCAAACCACAACCTTTCATCTACTTAATTCAATGACCTCCATTAATTCTTTCCCCTAGTTAAATAATATAGTCTCATAATAAGAAATCTGGGAAACCACAGAAGAATATTAAAAAGAATATCGTCACATATGATCCCTGCCACTCACTAGTAATATTCAATATATTCCTTTCTATTCTATTCCCCACATTTATTACATTGAGAGCTTTTACTTTTACTCACTATAATTAAAATTTTTTTAAAAATTTTATTTATTTGACAGAGAGAGACACAGCAAGAGAGGGAACACATGCAGGGGGAATGGGAGAGGGGGAAGCAGGCTTCCCGCAGAGCAGGGAGCCCAATACAGGGATGGATCCCAGGACCCTGGGATCATGACCTGAGCCGAAGGCAGACACTTAACGACTGAGCCACTCAGGAGCCCCTTAAAAATTATTTTTAAACAAATAATGGTGGCTGTGTAACTGAATAGATGTGAAATAAATTAATTATTCCCCTATTACTAAACATTTAGATTATTTACAGTTTTTTCAGTAAAAATAATACTAAGATAAATATCTTCATTTATAATATTTTTCTTCTGTATTCTAATTAGTTCCTTAGGATATATCCCTAAATGCGAATTAGTGGATGAAAAGATATGAAAAATTTTAAGTTCTCACTCACAGTATTGCCAAACTGTTTTCTAAAAACACATTTTACAACCAATGTATGAAAGCGTGATTTCATTTTTTAAATATTTTAATAACTTCACAGGCAATATGATGTTTTAACTGGGTAACTTGTAAGGGAAATTTTTTTCATTATTAATGATTTCAATTTCCTCTAAGAATTTTCTGTGCAACTACCTACCAATTTCCATAATTTTTATTTATACTCACTATTTTACTTTCAGAGATCACAATCATGGACCTTGAATTTTGAACTCCACTGAACAAAAATATTTTATTACCTTGAAACCCTGATTTCTAAATGTCTTAAAAAAGAAAAACCCCATCAATATTTTGCAACTATCTATAAAAACTGTTAATAGTTTTAACAATCTTTAATAGGATAAATGTCTGAAAACATAAAATCCATAAGAAACAGGAAGAATAGACAAATACACATTTACAAAAAACTTTCTGTGAAAAATAAAGGAAAGAAAGGAAAGAGGCCAATATAACTTACAGATAAATGTTAGAAGAAATTTTCACTTTTTATTTCTCACATTCCCTTGTTTAGATTTTGTGTGTACAAATTACTTTTACAATTAAAAAAATTTTTTTTTAATCATTACATATAGTACTGTTTCTACAACAACCAGAAAGATTTCAGAACCATTTACATTTGTACTGTTTAAACATTTCTACTATCTGTACAATATATAGCAAGAAGAGAGGTCTTCAAACAAGTTTATACTTTTCTCAAAAAGACAACCATCATCACCACCACTGTAAAATATTCTAATATAGATTGAAACAAAGTAAAGAGCTTATAAAAGATCATGATGTATATATTTTTCACATACTAGACTACTTCCATACCTCTTTAATTTGCCGAAGCAATGCACTTTTGCTAGCAACCTCTTCTTTCTCTTGGTGTGGTGATAACCGTAAATATTCTCTCGATCTATGTGGTTTAAGGTTCATCTTTGTATACAGTCTTTCCTGAAGACTATCAAATAATACATTCAAAGTTCGCGGCAGAATACCAATATTTTCTTCTGTGCCTGTGAGAAGAATTTTTGTTTTATACTCTCTTAAAGTATTAGGAAAGTGGAAAACATTCTTGGATTACCAAGGCTTCTTTTATACCACCAATAGGTAAGAATAAACAGCTAAGACAAAAGCGAGAGAAGTTGAAAGATTACTCAGTTTTCTATCACTTTGCTCTTCACTGAATAATGGACATTTTATCAACTATTATACTGAGGCAAAACCTGAAATTTTACATTCAGATCAGCCATAACATTTGCAATCACCCATAACCACAAAGTACAAAAGTAAACAAAATTCTTCCCTGGTTATCCATGCTTAATTCACTATGTCACATAAATCCTTTTTCTGAAATTTTATCATCTAATTCTCTATCATATGGGTAAAGCAATTTCACAAATGAATTAAATCAATCTGAATCAAAAGCCATTGGCAATACACATTCAATATGCTATTACTATTAAAAATGGAGCAAATGTACTGGATAATGGAAACATAACTACATGCAAGTATCATGAGGATGAGTGAATATTAGTGTTTTTTTCCTTTCTAGTAAAAATAATAAGTTTACCTTGAAATGTATATGTTTTGCCTGAATTGGTTAGCCCATAAGTAAAAATCAGCCGACTTTGTCCTTTCAAGAGGTCTTTTACTGGCTGCATAATGCAACCCTGGAAGAATTCCTTCTGTGTAGTTTCTGGGCCAAAAACCTAATAAGCATTTTTAAAAACAAGTCTTTTTAGAAAATTCAAGTAAATTTTTACAATCAATTCTACCCCCATAACTCATGTTTTAAAAATTTATTTTTTTAAGCTTATTTATTTATTTAAGTAACCTCTACAGCCAACATGGAGCTCAAACTCATGATCCTGATATCAAGAGTTGTGTGCTCCCCAGACTGAGCCAGCCAGGCACCCCTCATGTTTCAAAAACTTAAAAGATTTCTTTTACAAGATTCATATACTTAGGATAGGTGCCATATCCCCAACTCTCACAAATATACATGATAGTTTAACTACTGTCAGAAAGTTTTCAAGATAGAAATCTGACCTAGTCAATCAAGTTTTCATTTAAATTTTGAAAGAACATTTCTTAAAACAAAAAAGGTTAAAAAGCTATATAGTAATTTATTCACTTCCAATTATATATTTACAAACCTGAAATTTGAGTCCTACTCTTGAGAAAAAAATACCAGTGCCTAACACCTAAGTTCCATAAGCACATGATGTATATAGTTCATTATATACAATTATGTAGCTATTTAGCCTAAGTCAAATCTCTTCTACTTAAAAGAAAAATTTTCAGTTTCACATAAGCACTTACCTTGGAAAAACTGAATTTCTGTGCCATCTGCCCAGAGCTTTTCTCACTTAACCGACCAAGGATGCTTTGAGGATCTTTCAGCAGAATAGTCTGTGAGTCCAGCATATATACACAGCCCTAGAACACATAAATAAATATAAAGAATCCCACAATAAATAAATAAAAACAATGGTATTTTGTCCATTTAATGAAAGTAAAATCCAATTAAAGCCACCACAAACCTCAGACTCATGTTCTTTTTCTGACTGTGTAAATGGTCTTATTCGAAGACAAACCTGGAGATAATCTTTGGATTCCAAACTGTTTGCCTTAAAAAAGAAGAACAAAATAACTGTATTTAAAAAATGCAAAATATGGCTTTTCAGAAATCACCTTTCTTTAAGTGGCTATTACATTACAAACTGAGACTATACAGAACCTCTAAGCAAACAGTGCTTCTTCTGTTTGTAACCATTTTATATGTCTAAAGAGAAGCAAATCTACTTAGAAAAAAACACCATAAAAGACTCAGTTTCCCCTACCTTCTATATTTATACTTGAAGTTTACAATATACCTCTTCTCCATAAAATCAACTTTGACAACTAAATACAAATAACAGGGCTCTAAGTCACTAAAACATAGTACTCTAGAATAAATTACATGTAACCAGAATAGTCTATTAATCCAAATTTCAAATCCATCTAAAATTTTTTTGCTGGGGCGCCTGGGTGGCTCAGTCGTTAAGCGTCTGCCTTCTGCTCAGGTCATGATCCCAGGGTTCTGGAATCGAGGCCCGCATCAGGCTCCCTGCTCAGCGGGAGGCCTGCTTCTCCCTCTCCCAATCCTCCTGCTTGTGTTCCTTCTCTCGCTTTGTGTCTCTCCATCAAAATAAATAAAATCTTTAAAAAAAAAAAAAAAAACTTTTTTGCTATACAGCATTCTCTTTATTCCTTCCTTGGGGGAAGAAATGAGTTTAGTTCATTTCTTAAAATAATTCTAAAGAAATGTGTATTGTTTTGTTTTTTAAGTAAAAAGGGAACAATTACTTAAATACAACTTACTAAAGAAAAACAACCAAAAAACCACCCAGAAACTAGAAAATCTGAACAGTCCTATATCTATTAAAGAAATTCAACTTACATTCAAATAAACAAAATAATCCCACAAAAAAACGCCAGGCCCTGGTAACTCATTAGTCAATTCTCTCAAACACTTTAGGATATAATCATACAAATCACAGAGAAGCCTTTAAGTAAGTAATCTCTACACCAACATGGAGCTCAAACTCATGATCCTGAGATCATGAGTTGAAAAGTGTTTATGTAAGAGAACGCTTTTCAACTAATTCTGAGTATGACATAACCTTGACACCACAATCTGACAAAGATATCCTCAGAAGAAATTACAGAACAATATCCCTAATTAAGATAGATGCAAAAATTCCCTAACAAAGTATTAGCCAATATATAAAATAGGACAGTACATCCTGACCAAAAATGTTTAATCTTAGGAATGCAAGGTCAATTTAACATTCATAAATCAATTTGGGTAAATAACCACACTGAAAGAATAAAGAAATGTTCATCTCTAGGGGCGCCTGGGTGGCTCAGTCAGTTAAGTGACTGCCTTCAGCTCAGGTCAATCCCAGAGTTTTGGGATCAAGCCCTCAGTGGGCAGTCTGCTTGTCCCTCTCCCTCTGCCTCACACTTGCTCATGCTTTCTCTCTCTCTAATAAATAAATAAAATCGTTTAAAAAAAAAAAGAAATGTTTATCTCTAATAGGTGTAGGGGGAAAAAAGCATTTGAATGATGACATGAAATTGACACAAGTATTCAACATCCATTCATAATAATTCTCAGCAAAGTGGAATAGAGAGGAACTTCCTTCACCTGACAAAGGACATTTACAAAAACCTACAGCAAGGGGCGGAGCAAGATGGCGGAGGAGTAGGAGACCTGGATTTCGTCTGGTCTCAGGAATTCAGCTGGATGGGGATCAAACCATTCTGAACACCTACAAACTCAACAGGAGATCGAAGAAAAGAAGAGCAACAACTCTCTCATCAGAAAAGCGACCACTTTCTGGAAGGTAGGAAGGGAGGAGAAGTGAATACAAGGCGATATTCGGGAGGATAGACGGCAGGGGAGGGGGCCTCCATCGGCCGCTTCTGGCAAGTGACAGAGCCGCGGAGCACAAAATCAGAACTTTTAGAAGTCTGCTCCGCTGAGAGACATCGCTCTGGTGGCTAAGCAGGGGGTGGAAGCCTCGTGGGACAGTGTGGTCTCAGGACCCTCGGGGTCACAGAAAGACCGGGGGTGCCTGAGTGCAGCAGAGCTCCCAGGTATCGGAGCGGGGAAGCCGTCTGTAGAGATGGAGCCAAGGAGCGGGCTCTCAGCTCAGGGTTGCCATAAACCGTGATCCGTGGCACAGTCAGGCCACTGCTCCTCCAGCAGGGAGCCAACAAGCAGTAGATCCAGGGAGACTCCCATTCCTCCCCTAGGAGGAGCGGCACGGGAGCACACCACAGGAATCAGTTGGGTTTGGAGACTCCACACCGAGTCGGGTGCCAGAGAGAGAAACGCTTGGTCACAGACCAGGTGAGCATGGAATGTGGCCAGAGACCAGGGAGACAGGAGTTACAGACTGCTTTTCTCTGGGGGCGCACTGAGGAGCGGGGCCCCGAGCTCTCGGCTCCTCCGGGGTGGAGATTGGGAGGCCGCCATTTTCACTCTCGTCCTCCAAAGCTGGACGGAAAGCTTGCAGGGAACAAAAGCTCCCGAAAGCAAACCCAAGCAGATTACTTAGCCTGGACCAGGCAAGGGCGGGCCAATTCCGCCTCCGGCAAAGACATTTGGGAACCACGGCAACAGGCCCCTCCCCGAGAATATCAGCAAGAACAGCCAGCCAAGACCAAGTTTACGGAGCAATGAGAACGGCAGAACTCCAGCGCTAGGGGAATACTGCACATAGAATTCATGGCTTTTTTACCATGATTCTTTAGTCTTTCAAAGTTAATTTTTTTTTTACCTTTTTTTTTTAAATTTTTCTTTTTCCCTTTTTCAACCAACATCTTATCAATCCCTTTTTTAAAAAACATTTTTATTTTTCACTTTTAGAATCATATTCTATCCCTTCATAGTAGTTACCCTTATTTTTGACATATATATATATATATAAGTTGTTCTCTCTCTAAAATTTTGAGATACAGTTTCTTCTAACAGATCAAAATATACCCTAAATCTCTAGTATATGGCTTTGTTCTACTCTCCCGCCTGATCACATTCTCTTTTTCTTTTTTAAATCCTCTTCTTTCTTTTTTCAAACAACTTCTTATCAATTCCTTTTATAAAATTTTTTGTAATTTTCATCTTTACAGTCATATTCCATCCCTTCATCATATCAACCCTTATTTTTGTACATATATAAGTTTTTCTTTCTTTAAAATTTTGGGAGGCACTTTCTTCTAACAGACCAAAATACACCCAAAATCTAGTGTGTGGCACTGATCTCTGCACCAGCCTGATCATATTTGATCATATTCTGTTTTTTTTGTTTTGTTCTGTTTTTGTTTGTTTTTATCTTTTTCTTTTTTTGTTCTCTCCCTTTCTTTTCCCCTGGCTTCAGGTCTTTTCTGATTTGTTTAGAGTATATTTTCGGGGGATGTTGTTACCCTGTTAGCACTTTGTTCTCTCATTCATCTATTCTCCTCTGGACAAAATGACAAGATGGAAAAAAATCACCTCAACAAAAAGAACAAGAAGTAGTACCAACTGCCAGGGACATATTCAATATGGACATTAGTATGATGTCGGATCTAGAGTTCAGACTCTTGACTTTAAAGATACTAGCTGGCCTTGAAAAAAGCATGGAAGTTATTAGAGAAACACTTTCTGGAGAAATAAAAGAACTAAAATCTAACCAAGTCGAGATCAAAAAGGCAATTAATGAGGTGCAATCAAATATGGGGCACTAAATGCTAGGATAAATGAGGCAGAAGAGAGAATCAGTGATATAGAAGACCAAATGATGGAAAATAAAGAAGCTGAGAAAAAGAGAGATAAACAACTACTGGATCACAAGGGCAGAATTCGAGAGATAAGCAATACCATAAGACGAAACAACATTAGAATTGGGATCCCAGAAGAAGAAGAAAAAAGAGAGAGAGGGGCAGAAGGTATATTGGAGCAAATTATAGCAGAAAACTTCCCTAATTTGGGGAAGGAAACAGGCATCAAAATCCAGGAGGCACAGAGCATCCCTCTCAAAATCAATAAAAATAGGTCAACACCCCGACATCTAATAGTAAAACTTACAAGTCTCAGAGACAAAGAGAAAATCCTGAAAGCAGCTCGGGAGAAGAGATCTGTAACCTACAAGGGTAGAAACATTAGACTGGCAACAGACCTATCCACAGAGACCTGGCAGGCCAGAAAGGACTGGCATGATATCTTCAGAGCACTAAACGAGAAAAATATGCAGCCAAGAATACTATATCCAGATAGGCTGTCACTGAAAATAGAAGGAGAGATAAAAAGCTTCCAGGACAAACAAAAACCAAAGGAATTTGCAAACACGAAACCAACCCTACAACAAATCTTGAAAGAGGTCCTCTAAGCAAAAAGAGAGCCTAAAAGCAACATAGACCAGAAAGGAACACCAACAATGTACAGTAACAGTCACCTTACACGCAATACAATGGCACTAAATTCCTATCTTGCAATAGTTACCCTGGATGTAAATGGGCTAAATGCCCCAATCAAAAGACAAAGGCTATCAGACTGGATTAAAAAACAAGACCCATCAATATGCTGTCTGCAAGAGACTCATTTTAGACCCAGAGACACCCCCAGATTGAAAGTGAGGGGGTGGAAAACCATTTACCATGCTAATGGACACCAAAAGAAAGCTGGGGTGGCAATCCTTGTATCAGACAAATTCGATTTTAAACCAAAGACTGTAATAAGAGATGAGGAAGGACACTATATCCTACTTAAAGGGTCTATCCAACAAGAAGATCTAACAATTGTAAATATCTATGGCCCTAACATGGGAGCAGCCAATTACATTAGGCAATTAATAACAAAAGCAAAGAAACACATTGACAACAATACAATAATAGTGGGGGACTTTAACACCCCCCTCACTGAAATGGACAGTTCATCTAAGCAAAAGATCAACAAGGAAATAAAGACTTTAAATGACACACTGGACCAAATGGACTTCACAGACATATTCATAACATTCCATCCTGAAGCAACGGAATACACATTCTTCTCTAGGGCCAAGGAACATTCTCCAGAATAGATCACATCCTAGGTCACAAATCAGGTCTCAACTGGTACCAAAAGATTGGGATCATTCCCTGCCTGTTTCAGACCACAAAGCTTTGAAACTAGAACTCAATCATAAGAGGAAAGTTGGAAAGAACTCAAATACATGGAGGCTATCGAGCATCCTACTAAAGAATAAATGGGTCAACCAGGAAATTAAAGAAGAATTTAAAAAATTCATGGAAACCAATGAAAATGAAAACACAACTGTTCAAAATCTTTGGGATGCAGCAAAGGCAGTCCTAAGAGGAAAGTATATAGCAATACAAGTCTTTCTCAAGAAACAAGAAAGGTCTCAAGTATACAACCTAACCCTACACCTAAAGGAGCTGGAGAAAGAACAGCAAATAAAGCCTAAACCCAGCAGGAGAAGAGAAATAATAAAGATCAGAGCAGAAATCAATGCAATAGAAACCAAAAGAACAGTAGAACAGATCAATGAAACTAGGAGCTGGTTCTTTGAAAGAATTAACAAGATTGATAAACCCCTGGCCAGACTTATCAAAAAGAAAAGAGAAATGACCCAAATCAACAAAATCATGAATAAAAGAGGAGAGATCACAACCAACACCAAAGAAATACAAACAATTTTAAGAACATATTATGAGCAACTCTATGCCAGCAAATTAGATAACCTGGAAGAAATGGATGCATTCCTAGAGATGTATCAACTACCAAAACTGAAGTAGGAAGAAACAGAAAACCTGAACAGACCTATAACCACTAAGGAAATTGAAGCAGTCATCAAAAATCTCCCAGCAAACAAAAGCCCAGGGCCAGATGGCTTCCCAAGGGAATTCTACCAAACATTTCAAGAAGAATTAATACCTATTCTTCTGAAACTGTTCCAGAAATTAGAAATGGAAGGAAAACTTCAAACTCGTTTTATGAGGCCACCATTACCTTGATCCCAAAACCAGACAAAGACCCCATCCAAAAGGAGAATTACAGACCAATATCCTTGATGAACAGGGATGCAAAAATTCTCACCAAAATACTAGCCAATAGGATCCAACAGTACATTAAAAGGATTATTCACCACGACCAAGTGGGATTTCTCCCTGGGCTGCAAGGTTGGTTCAACATCCACAAATCAATCAACATGATACAATACATTAACAAAAGAAAGAACAAGAATCATATGATCCTCTCAATAGATGCAGAAAAAGCTTTTCACAAAGTACAGCATCCTTTCTTGATCAAAACTCTTCAGAGTATAGGGATAGAGGGTACATACCTCAATATCATAAAAATCATCTATGAAAAACCTACAGCGAATATCATGCTCAATGGGGAAAAACTGAGAGCTTTCCCCTAAGGTCAGGAACGCGGCAGGGATGTCCACTATCACCACTGCTATTCAACATAGTATTAGAAGGCCTAGCCACAGCAATCAGACAACAAAAAGAAATCAAAGGCATCCAAATCGGCAAAGAAAAAGTCAAACTCTCACTCTTTGCAGATGATATGATACTTTATGTGGAAAATCCAAAAGACTCCACCCCAAAACTGCTAGAACTCATACAGGAATTCAGTCAAGTGGCAGGATATACAATCAATGCACAGAAATCAGTGGCATTCCTATACACCAACAACAAGAGAGAAGAAAGGGAAATTAAGGAGTCAATCCCATTTACAATCGCACCCAAAACCATAAGATACCTAGGAATAAATCTAACCAAAGAGGCAAAGGATCTGTACTCAGAAAACTATAAAATACTCATGAAAGAAATTGAGGAAGACACAAAGAAATGGGAAAACGTTCCATGCTCATGGATTGGAAGAACAAATATTGTGAAGATGTCAATGCTACCTAGAGCAATCTACACATTCAATTCAATCCCCATCAAAATACCATCCACTTTTTTCAAAGAAATGGAACAAATAATCCTAAAATTTGTATGGAACCAGAAAAGATGCCGAATAGCCAGAGGAATGTTGTAAAAGAAAAGCAAAGCTGGCGGCATCACAATCCCGGACTTCCAGCTCTATTACAAAGCTGTCATCATCAAGACAGTATGGTACTGGCACAAAAACAGACACCTAGGTCAATGGAACAGAATAGAGAGTCCAGAAATGGACCCTCAACTCTATGGTCAACTCATCTTTGACAAAGCAGGAAAGAATGTCCAATGGAAAAAAGACAGTCTCTTCAACAAATGGTGTTGGGAAAATTGCACAGCCACATGTAGAAGAATGAAACTGGACCATTTCCTTACACCACACACAAAAATAGACTCCAAATGATTGAAAGACCTCATTGTGAGACAGGAGTCCACCAAAATCCTAAAGGAGAACACAGGCAGCAACCTCTTTGACCTCAGCCGCAGCAACTTCTTCCTAGAAACATCACCAAAGGCAAGGGAAGCAAGGGCAAAAATGTACTATTGGGACTTCATCGAGATAAAAAGCTTTTGCACAGCAAAAGAAACAGTCAACAAAACCAAAAGACAACCGACAGAATGGGAGAAGACATTTGCAAATGACATATCAGATAAAGGGCTAGTATCCAAAATCTATAAAGAACTTATCAAACTCAACACCCAAAGAACAAAGAATCCAACCAAGAAATGGGCAGAAGACATGAACAGACATTTTTCCAAAGAAGACATCCAAATGGCCAACAGACACATGAAAAAGTGCTCAACGTCACTCGGCATCAGGGAAATCCAAATCAAAACCTCAATGAGATACCACCTCACACCAGTCAGAATGGCTAAAATTAACAAGTCAGGAAACGACAGATGTTGGCGGGGATGCGGAGAAAGGGGAACCCTCCTACACTGTTGGTGGGAATGCAAGCTGGTGCAACCACTTTGGGAAATAATATGTTTGAAAGCAGAGCTACCATACGATCCAGCAATTGCACTACTGGGTATTTACCCCAAAGATACAAATGTAGGGATCTGAAGGGGTACATGCACCCCGATGTTTATAGTAGCAATGTCCACAATAGCCAAACTGTGGAAAGAGCCAAGATGTCCATCGACAGATGAATGGATAAAGAAGATGTGGTATATATATACAATGGAATATTACTCAGCCATCAAAAGGAATGAGATCTTGCCATTTGCAACAACATGGATGGAACTGGAGGGTGTTATGCTGAGCGAAATAAGTCAAACAGAGAAAGACATGTATCATATAACCTCACTGATATGAGGACTTCTTAATCTCAGGAAACAAACTGAGGGTTGCTGGAGTAGGGAGTAGGGTGGGAGGGATGGGGTGACTGGGTGATAGACACTGGGGAGGGTATGTGCTCTGGTAAGCGCTGTGAATTGTGCAAGACTGTTGAATCACAGATCTGTACCTCTGAAACAAATAATGCAATATATGTTAAGAAAAAAAAAAAAGAAGAAGATAGCAGGAGGGGAAGAATGAAGGGGGGGGAAATCGGAGGGGGACACGAACCATGAGAGACGATGGACTCTGAAAAACAAACTGAGAGTTCTAGAGGGGAAGGGGGGGAAGATGGGTTAGCCTGGTGATGGGTATTAAAGAGGGCACATTCTGCATGGAGCACTGGGTGTTGTGTACAAACAATGAATCATGAAACACTACATCAAAAACTAATGATGTAATATATGGTGATTAACGTAACAATAAAAAATTTTTTAAAAAGATAAGTAACAATACAAGGATTTCTGCTCTCACCATTTTTATCCAACTCTGTAGAAGAGGTTCTAGTAAGTGTAATCAGGCGGAAGAGAATCGGGGGGGGGGAGGGAGGGAGGGAGGGAGGGAGGGAGGGAGGGAGGAAGGAAGGAAGGAAGGAAGGAAGGAAGGAAGGAAGCGCATCCAGTGTGGGAACAAATAAAATTGTCTTCATTCATAGATGACATTAACATCTACATACAAAAATCAAACAGAATCTACAAAAACGTTACTAGAACTATTAAATGAGTTTAGCAATGTAACAGGATACAAGATCAATATGTAAAAATCAATTATTCTTGGGCACCTGGGTGGCTCAGTTGGTTAAGCGACTGCCTTCGGCTCAGGTCATGATCCTGGAGTCCCTGGATCGAGTCCCACATCGGGCTCCCTGCTCGGCAGGGAGTCTGCTTCTCCCTCTGACCCTCCCCCCTCTCATGTGGTCTCTCTCATTCTCTCTCTCTCAAATAAATAAATAAAATCTTTAAAAAAAAAAATCAATTATTCTTTTATATACTGGGAAGAAAGTCAGAAACTGATTTTAAAAAGCAATACCATTTGGAATAGCATCAAAATTCATGAACTAGTTAAGGGATAAATCTGACAAAAGATGTGAAAGACCTATGCCCTGGAAACTACAAAACAATGTTCCGAGAAATTAACACCAAAAGAAATTGAGATACACCTTGCTCATCGTTCAGTAAACTCAATATTGTTAAGATGTCAATTCTTCCAAAACTGATCTACAGATTCAGTGCAACTGCAATCAAAATCCCAAGAGGCTTTTGTTGTGGCAGTTGACAAGCTCATTTAAAAATTCACACAGAGTTCAGTAATGACCTGTACCTCTGAAACTAATACACTATATGTTAATTGAATTAAAAATTTTTTTGAATTTAAGTTTTTAAAAAATCAAAATAAGTAAATAAATAAAATCTTTAAAAAAACAAAATAAAAATAAAAGTTAAATAAATAAATAAAACATGGAAAAAATATTGAGATCCAAGCAACCCACAATACATACAGGAAAAACTTTAAAGATAAAACCTACATTTTTAAGCCCAGCATGTTGTTTTCTTTTTCCTAAAATGCAGAATGTCCAGTCCATTTATGGACACCAGACAACCATAGAAGTATATTTCTCACTAGCCTGTTTTGTCCATACCAGCTTCTAAATTGCCAAAATAATTCTGTTGAGAGATTTTCAATGAAAGGTTCAAAAAAAATTTTTTTAATAAAAATTCACAGAGAGGGGCACCTGGATGGCTCAGTTGGTTAAGCGTCCAACTCTTGATCTCAGCTCAGGTTTTGATCTCAGGGTCCTGAGTTCAAGCCCCACATTGGGCTCCACACTGGGCATGGAGCCTACTTAAAAAAAAAAAAAAATTCACATAGAAATGCAAAGTACCTAGAATAGTCAAAACAACTATAAAAAAGAAATTTGGTGGGCTAACATAACATTACCTGATTTCAACACTACAGTGATCAAAATAGTGGGGTACTGGCAGAAAGACAGACAAATCAATGAAATAGAATATTCAGAAATAACCCTCCCCATAGCATATCTGATTTATGATAAAGGTGGAAAGGAAATGCAGTACAGAAAGTACAGCTTTTTCAACAAATCAGGCTAGAACAACTGGATACCTATATGTAAAAAAAAATAAGAATTTGGATACACACCTCATATTGTATATAAAAATTAATTCAAAATGGATATCTTAAATGTAAAAATAAAACTATAAAACTTCTAAAAGAACACATAGAAGAAAATCTTTGTGGACTTGAGTTAGGCAAAGATTTCTTAAATATGACACCAAAGGGACAATCCATAATAGAAAAAATTGATAAAATTAAAAACTTCTGTTCTTCAAAAAACACTATTAAGGGATAACAGGCAAGCCATAGACTGGGAAAGAATATTTACAAAGTATGTATCTGACAAACAGATACATCTGAAAAGTATAAAGAACACTTAAAATTAAATAATAATATATAAACAAACAACTCAATTTTTTTAAATGGGCAAAGATTTAAACTGACACTTCACCAAAAATACAATAATGACAAATAATCACATGAAAACATATTCAACATCTTTAGTTATTAAGTTAAATGCAAATACCAATGTGATACCAATACACCTATTAGGATAGCTAAAAATAAAGACTGCCCAGAAAAGCCAAGATAAAACTGAAGGAGAAGAACAGAGTTGGAGGACTGACACTATACAACTTCAAGACATACTATAACGTTACAGTAATCAAGACAGTGTGGAATTGGAAAAAGAACAGAATCCATCAATGGAACAGAATATAGGGCTCAGAAATAGATGCACATGAATATAGTTTACTCACCTTTGACAAAGGCAATACAATGGAGCAAAGACAAGTCTTTCCAACAAATGGTGCTGCAATAACTGAACATCCACATGCAAAAACATTAATCTAGAAAAATTATTCTTATACCCTTCACAAAAATGAATTCAAAATAGATACAACCCTAAATGTAAAACACAAAACTGCTAAAGTACTAGAAAATCCAGATGACCTTGGGTTTGGCAATGACTTTTTAGATTCAACACCAAAGGCATTCTTAGCTTGTGAGCAATACAAAAACAGGCCATTGCTTACAGACCCTTGTGTTAAGTGAAAGAAGGCAGACATAAAAGTTCCATGTATATACCAAGAGACACTTATCCCTTCCTCCCTTTTTTACTTTCTTGATTTATTTTTTTAAGATTTATTTATTTATTTGAGAGAGAGAGAGAGTGTAAGCGGGGGGAGGGACAGGAGGGAGAGAGAGAATCCCAAGTGGACTCCCCACTGAGTGCAGAGCCCCAACATGAGGCTTGATCCCATGACCCTGAGATCATGACCTGAGCTGAAATCAAGAGTCAGATGCTCAACCGACTGAGACACGCAGGCACCCCTCTTTCTTGATTTATGATTAAACGAGCTCAAGTAAAAAACCCCTGGCATATGATGGATATTAAATAAGTATTGTTTATTTTTATTTATGTTCCCTTTCCCCCTCCATCATTCTTTATAAAATGGGTTAGTCCATCTCTCTAAGGCATCAAAATTAACAATCGAAAATGTAACAAATAGAATATAAATGGATTGAAAAGTAAATGTGTAAGAAATAAAGTCTAGGGGCACCTGGGCGGCTCAGTTGGTGAAGCAGCCGACTCTTATGATTTCGGCTCAGGTCATGATCTCATGGTCCTGGAATCAAGCCTCTATCAGGCTGCATGCTCAGCCGGGGAGTTTGCTTGTGGACTCCCTCTCCCTGCTGGAGCGCTCTCTCTCTCCCTCTTTCTCCCTCTCTCTCTTAAACAATAAATAAATAAATCTTAAAAAAAAAAAAAGGAATAAAGTCTACAAAGACACACAACAGTGGTAGTAGGTAGGGTGGTAGAAGGAAGGACTTTTACTTTTTAAACACTATTGAGTTATTTTAACTAAGGCCTGCAATTCCTAGGGGCATAGTGGAATATTTTACATTTTTGAGGGAATCACAGCAGTATTTGACATATGTTGGAACACCATGAACTATTAGCTCAAAGTAGTTCACAGTTTCAGTGTTAGATCATACTATTTCTTTTGTTGTCATATCTTGCTGAAGCTGGATTTTTCAGTGGTTGCTGTGATTTAAAAAAAAAAAAAAAAGTACTACCCCAAAACAAAGAGGAATGGGAAATAAGGTTGGCAATACCTAATCTGATTCCAAAGCTTGAAGTGTCTAAAAGGTATTATCTTTACAGTAAATAATTGTGGTAATTTTTTTTTTTAATTTTATTATGTTATGTTAGTCACCATACATTACATCATTAGTTTTTGATGTGGTGGTCCACGATCCATTGTTTTCGTGTAATACCCAGTGCTCCATGCAGTACGTGCCCTCCTTAATACCCATCACCGGGCTAACCAATCCCCCCTCCCCTCTCCCCTCTAAAACCCTGTTTGTTTCTCAAAGTCCATAGTCTCTCATGGGTGGTAATTCTTAAAGAAAGTAATTTTTTTATTTACATTAATTTTTTTCAAATGGCTCTTGCTTAAGGTATAGATAGTTATATATTAAGTAGTTTGGACCTACTACTTAGAAGAACTGTTACGTATTTAGGGTGCCATGAAAAAATTACTGAGATAGAAGGTTGCCTCAAACCCCCCAAGTCTAGAAAGCTCTGGTCATACCTGTCGGCAAGTGTGTGCGTGCCACACACACTTCCACTCAAAATCATGATAATCAACATAATACTTTTCTTGTACTTACCTCAGTGCTTGAAGCAACTAAGGAAAATTCACGAGAGAGATTAAGCTTAACGCCATCAAAATTTATTTCTGAAGGCCTTGCAATTGGGTCAGCACTAAAAACATAAGATGGTCTAGGCACTCCATCTTGATTTAAATCGGATTCCATTCTGCAAGAATAATAGTAACTTTAGATAATTTTAATAAATTAGCATAGAAGCCACCCACAGTTTAAGAATTCTGAGTCCTGTCCACTACTAACCCCCATATAACTAGATTTCCAGGGAAGGAAAACATTAGACTGCCTCATCTATAACATGATGACCCATGGAAAAGACAATGATCAAATTATTTACAGATTCTGAATCAATAATATTGGACACAGCCTACCACTACTATTCATATGACCCAACCTATAGGTAGATTCATCCAAAGAGATTCATGAGTAAAGGTAGCCCATTATGTAAGACAGTATAAAATATTCAATCTCTGCCTGAAATCCTCTCAGAAATCAAGTAAGAGTAAATTATAATCTTCTGTTATTTTAGTTATTTAATGTCTTCTGAGAATGTTACCTACAAACTCTGTAATGTTTTAGCATTTAGGAGTAAAACTCAGTTATCTGGACAATTTAACTCTTTCCACTGAATTCTTCCAAATAATGCAAGCAAAAAGTAAAGTACTGTATGTTAACACATTCAAAACAGAACCTGACACATTGTAAGTCTTAAAAATTAAGGTGAATATGGAATAATGCATCAAAATGTTACAACTAAATTAAACCTTAACTAAAAAACTTTTAACATTCTAATAGTTATTGACAATCTGCGAGGTGCATAATACCAGGGAGAAAGAGAGCCCCCTACTGTTCTTTGACAATATTATGAAATATCCAGAACGGTGACTCCCAAACTAGGGTTCATGGCTCAGGAAGGTAGTAATGGGCATCCATATATGTTATATATAAAAAAGCCAAAGATGGCCCTTGTATGTTGTTTACTTCTTAACAGAAGGCCAGAAATGTTAATTCAAAAACCCATTAGTGCCAGACTCAAATTTTTACACATCAATTTGCTTTTAATATAGCCCAAATAACCTTTTTTTTTTCTAAGTCATTTAGAGCCTAACTAGTTTGCACATCCCAGGAAACTATACCCAACTTCTGCTAATCACAAACAAATTCAGGACTATAAAGACCCAAACCACTAATGCCTTTTGGAGTTCTCTGACCCCGGGACTCCCCACTATGCTGCTGAGCAAAATCACTTAAGACCATGAGCCCCAACTCTAATTCTTCCTCTCCTTCCCCTCCCAATCCCCTAATTCCCTTGCCTTTTTCCCCTTCTAGGTAGTGGTCCTTCACTCTACTTTCTGGAAGGTCTACGCTGTGGGGGACTTCCGTTGCATGCAATCCTGTCAAAGTGCTACCCCAATAAAGCTCCTTATGTGATGCTGCTACACTGTGGTCAGATATTTCTCCTTGATCAGCCCTGAAATCCACAAACTCAATACAACAGGGTTGTTTTTGTTTTTCCTAAATCTCAAAAAGACAAAGGAAATTACTTACTGTCAGCAAAGCCCAACAAACTACAGGACCAACCAACCATACACTTAAACAAGTTTCGTACCTTGGTTGCTTTTGTCTTTATTGTATTAATCAGTGACATAATAAAAATGGGGTAATTACTTAAATACAGTTTGACAGAATATTTCAAACATGCAATGTATGGGTGAAAATTAAGAAAAGGGGTATCCGATAGAGTAAAAATAACCACTAATCTGGAACATAGGGGAAAAGTTTGCAAAAACATTAAAGCACTGGCTTGACATTACATAACTCAGATTTTATGGAAATGCCCACAAAATTGGAAGATAAATTTCACTCTTTGCCGTCAATTAATTTTTGGTTTAAAAAAAAGATAGGGGCGCCTGGGTGGCTCAGTTGGTTAAGCATCTGCCTTCAGCTCGGGTCACGATCCAGGGTCCTGGGATGGGGGGAGCCCCACAGGTGGCTCCCTGCTCAACAGGAACCCTGCTTCTCTCTCTCCCTCAGCCACTCCCCTTGCTTGTGTTCTCTCACTCTCTCTCAAATAAATAAAATCTTTAAAAAAAGAAAAGATAAATCCTTTATTAAATTACTGAATTAAAAATAATTATCTCTTTTATTTTTTTAATTTTTAATTTTATTTTTTAAAGATTTTATTTATTTATTTGAGAGCGAGAATGAGAGAGAGAGAGAGAGCGTGAGAGGGGGGAGGGTCAGAGGGAGAAGCAGACTCCCTGTCGAGCAGGGAGCCCGACGCGGGACTCGATCCCGGGACTCCAGGATCATGACCTGAGCCGAAGGCAGTCGCTTAACCAACTGAGCCACCCAGGCGCCCCAATTATACCTCTTTTAAAAAGTAAGGTTATAGTATTTGTACTTGTTCGTATGTTCAGTTTCAATAAACTAACTGCCTCTTAACATTTATAAAATTGGTGAGATGTACCGTCACATCCTGTACTTTTGGTTAACTTCTACTTACGTGTGAGAACTTCTCCCTAACAATACTATAAATCTCTTGACAGCAAGAACTTTTCCTTATACTACTCTGTATCCCCTACAACAAATTCAGAGATGTGTAAGTGATAAAAAAAACTCCCTGTCTAATTACTTAAATAATAATAAAATCCTCTAAACCAAAGAAATATAAATATCAGTACTAGTCTTTTAGTGATACTATCTTTAGCAACAGCAGGCTTCAAGACTTCATTTCTCATTTCAGAAGGCTGTTCTCATGACTGAGAAACTGCATCTTTTACCTTCTCTCCACTGAGATTCCATGGCTGAACACGGGTGAAAGACAACAAATCTGCTACCGAATGAGGTTTCTTAATTTCACCCACAAAATACAGTCTCAAAAGAAGTCTATCATCTAATTGATGAGTCCTTTATGTGATTTTGCAACTTGAAGTCTTGGGTCTTGGACATCTAATAAAATACATATACTGCTACCGCTGCTTCTAGGTAAACATGCCACCTGGTTTTAATAACAAAAGCAACCTGAATCTGGTCACTTTAAGCAAGGATTGCTTAAGGCACGAACCTGGGTCAACTAATCCTTCAGCAAAGAATATTAGAGAGTGTGTCAGGCAGGAATCACTGAAGCAGGAAGTGGAAGGAGCTGGGGGGAAACATTCTAAACGGGATGAGAGCAGTCATTGAGTTCGCCACACACACCCCCTTCCGCTAGGTACTGCAAAGCCCAAGACTGCAAGCCCCAGGCACCGGCAGCAGCCTGGAAATAAACACACAGACGGCCACGACAGGGCTCCCTGCAAAAAGAGGTCATATCACCTGCCAAGCAAACTGCTCACCTCGGGGATTCAGAAAACTAGGCTTGACAATGGAGATCTGCGCCTCAACAACAGCAGCAGCAAAGCAATAATAAAAACATTAATGACTGCAAACACGTGGTGCCTAATATATACTGGCACTGTTTCTAACAACTTTACATATTATTTTATCTTCACAAGAGCCGGAAAAAGCGATACTATTATTACTACCCCTTTTAACAGATGACCCAGAGAGATTAAATATGCTGCGTTGCCTCACTCAGTGCGGTGGAGACAAGATTAAGCTCCAACCCAAGTAGTATGGCTCAACCCTACGATGCGCAGGCGGTGCCCATGGTCCCCAGGAGCACCCATCGCACTACAACCCAGTTCCTGAGAGTGACCTCAGGGGGATCGCGTTTCCCGTGGGAAGGTACTCATACTACCAGCGCCGTTTCCCAGCCTCAGGCCTCGTATGTGCGCAATCACGCACCTCCTTCCTGGAACCCTCACCTGGATGCACCTCTTCACCTGCAAAAGTCGTCTGGCCTGCCCAACCTGCGCGCAGTTCCCTGATGTTTTCGTTTTCAAATTCAAACAATGGCGGCGAAGTCAGCGCACGGAACGCTGGGAGTGGGCGGAGCTTCCGGAACGACGCCCGGGAGCGCAGAGGCTCGAGCGGTGGGCTTCCCACCTGCTCCCGGAAGAAGCTTTCAAATCTGGGGCGGGTCTCGGAACGCCGGCAGTCACTGGGCGGAGGGGCTGGTGGGCGGCCGGCGAGGGGAGGGTTGGGAGTCCGCGCGGAGTCAGGTGTGCAGCGCGGGCTGGGGCGCTGCCTGGTGGCTGCGGCCGGTAGCACCTCTGATGGCACGGACGCCGGTCTCGGATACTATCCTGGAGACGAGCGAAGGCCTGGAGGTGAGGCCGCTGCCACCGCACTTAGCCCCGTGACTCCCCCAGGGACGGGCAGAGGAATGGCGAGCTAGCCTCTGCCCCGGCGTGCCCCTGCAGGAGGGAGCGACTTCGCCTCCCGAGAGTCGCTTAGAATTAGGGCTGCCCGCACCCGGAGGGCCACTTCTTTCGCTGCCTGACCCCACCTGTCATCCCCAGCGGTCCTCATGGACGAAATAAGTTTCCCCCAGAATAGACATTTATAGGCATTTTCTTTTTCCTTCTTCGTCGTCTTTTTTTTTTTTTTTTTCCTTTTTTGCCATTCTGAAAATATAAAGCACCTACCGCTGCCAGGCGCTGTGCTGTGACAGTCTAAATTCCATGCGTAGGCAAGGTCTTTGCTCAAAACGTTAAGTGCCGGCACAAGCCTTATCTGCTTCTTTTAAAGTGATCCTCTTCTTTCGAGTGTGGGGCAATAATATTCATGGCAAGCATTTATTACTTAGGCCGACTCTCCCTGCTGTGCTTGATTTTAAAGAAAAATAACTGCTAAGGTTAATTGAAATTTTACCTTGTGCCAGTCATGGTATTAAGCATATAAAGTGGATCGTCTTACTAATCCTGAGAACAGCCCTTTGAGGTAGGTACTATTATTATCCGCATTTTATAGATTCGGAGGAAACTGAGTTCATATGGTTAAGTAATTTGCTAAAAAGCATATGGCTATTAAGGGAGGAGCTGGGAATCAAATTCAGCAGGATAATTTCATAGACCCACCCTCTTACATGTGGTCTTATTTTTTACTATTTTACTTGGTTAGCTACAGTTTTAGAAAACCTACTTTGATGAGCTTAGGGTCTTCCTTACCTTATCATTCTATATATGGCCTTCAGTTTACCCTTTCTCTGGCTAACTTCCCACTGTCTCCTCATTCAGTTCACTTTCTTTTCCCACAAAATCATCATTTGAAGTGAGCGAATTTGGAGTAGAGGAGAGGATGCAGGGCCAGGAGTTAAAATGAACAGAGAAAGTCATTGTAAAGGGGAAGACAGGAGGAAAGATAAAATAGAAACTATGTTTTCCTGTCCAGGCTGAAACTCAAGTCTTTAGTGGGCTCTGTGTCAAAGTCTCCATTGCTCCTTCAGTCATGTCTATCCCTAAATCTGTGTTTCTTGTCATACCTCATAATGCCTTTATTGCTTTTATTTTAAGATTTTATTTATTTATTTATTTATTTATTTATTTATTTATTTATTTATTTGAAAGAGAGAGAGAGAGCACAAGCAGCGGGGAGGGCAGAGGAAGAGAGAGAAGCAGACTCCCTGATGAGCAGGGAGCCCAACCCATGACCCTGAGATCATGACCAGAGCTGAAGCAGATGCTTATGCAACTAAGCCACCCAGGCACCCCTGCCTTTCTTTCTTTTACTAGCTGTTACTGATTCCCACCTCTTGAACCCTCCAGGTGCTATGTTTATTCATTATTTGACAAATACTTATTGAAAACCTGCTATGTGTCAAACACTAGGCTGCAATTTAGGGAAACAGTGGAGGAGAGTAAGCAAAATAGACACTAACCCTCAAGGAGCTTACATTCTAATGGGAGAGATAATCAAGTTAAAAAATACAAATAACTGAGAAATTACAACTGTACTGAGTGGTTTGAAGGAAAATATTCTAAGAGCTGTAAGACTATGTCACAGGGAATCTGAGCAAATAATGTTTGATCTGGATCTCCAGGGCTCATTAGGAAATTAACCAGGTTTTAAAGAGAGAGAGGAGTAAGCATTCCAGGCATAAGACAAATAATACCAGACACAGAGGAAGCAAAAAATAAAAAAATAAAAATCCAATGGATTCTCTTATTTTTATCTCGCTCCCAGAAGCAGCCACACAGTTAAATGCTTGAGCCTTGCCACACTCATTTGGCTTCTGGGTCAGTAAAAAGTCACTTTGTCCTTGTTTACTCCTGACCTTACTAACCACCTGTCTTAATCTCTTTTCTATCTCTTCTACCTAAGCTCTAAATTATGGGCATCCTCAGAGCTTGGTCCTGAGCCCACCTTTTTCTCTCCTCTATAGTCTTCCTCTTGGCAACCTCATCAACTCCCATGGATTTAAGTATCTTTATACTTACTGGTGACTTCCAAATTCCTTGTCCTCTCCAGACCTCTCCTCTGAACACCAACCAGATGCAAATATCTGAGTACCCACTTAACATCTCTACTTGGATGTATAACAGATATCAGTAACTTAATATATTCAATATGGGATGTTGATTTTTCACTTCAAACCCCAAATTCTCTCCTCCCTAATCTCCGTCTCAGTGAATGACACCACCATGTCTCTGCCCAGTTTACTCAAGACAAATAAGAGAATCATCCTTGGATCCTCCTTTTCCCTCAGCAGCCTCACTCAGTTCATAAACAAATGTATCTATTGTGCTTTTGTCTTATAAGTAAAATAAACACCTGTTTCCCTTTTCATTGACCACCATAGCCTCCCAACTTGTCTCCCTGCTTAAGATCCTGCTCTCCTCCCCAACATTCTTTGTAGAGTAACCAAACTAATCTCAAAATGTAAATGATCAAGTCACTCCCTGGCTTAAAGCCCTTCGGTGATTTCAGAAGAAAATCATATTTATATTTTTAAGGGAAGAAAACAGATGCAAAAGAACTTACAAAATACACTAACTTTTGTGTAAGAAAGAAGAAATGAAAGTCTACATATATATATATATATATATATATAAATACCACACAGATACACATACGTTTGACCTGCATTTTAAGAGGTAAGTTCAAAAACTAAATCAGAAAATTAGCTGAAAATGGTTACCTATGGGGATGGAAATGTTTTGCAAGGACTAATGATGGCAGTGTGGCTTCTCTGAATAATGTTTTTTTAAATATAGTTTTGCATTTTCAAAACATTAAATCTAAAGCCATAGAAATAAAAGCAAGCCCTAAAATTTCATACAAAGAAAGAAATGAACATACTTGAATATCAAATTGCCAGCATAACCATAGAGTCAATTAATTGAGCACAGTATACTCCATGAACTGGAGTTAGGAGTTGTGGGATAGAGTGTAAGAGCAAAACAGTGCAAAGAAATCAGTAACTTCACTTAGTAGGTTTGATGTTGAAAGGGATATTGGTACAGCAATTTTGAAACTACTATGCATGCGTTATAGGAAAAAGCAAATGAGTAAATATATTTATGTTGCTTAGAACCGAAGTTCTCACTATGGGAGGAGAAAGATAACAAATATGGAATGATAGAGGCTAAGGAAGAATCCCATAGAGTTGGATTTGAATTGGTGGTAGTAAAATAAAGTTATGATTTTTTTTTTTATCTCAGTTGGTCCATTGACAGGGCCTAGAAGCATAGAAACCCTGACACCCCAGTGAGAATAAGCACACCTAGCAACAAGCCACCCACGTGGTTTCTAAACACCATTCATCACTAAAAGGAATCAGTGCTCCTTGGAGAGAAGGCTGATTCACATCTGGAGCAAGGAAATTGCAAAATGAGCCTGGAACATTCTTCTCAGAAAGCAAAGAAGTCCTTAGAGATTAATAGGGTCATTTCAAAGATATTGGACCTGGATTAACGGAGCTTCTGTTGACCACACTTGGAACAATTTGAGCATTGAAAAGAATAATAATGATGGTGAGAGACCAAAACAGATTTAATTTTTTTTAAGTTCTCTCCATGAAAGAAAGAGGGAGAGATGAAATAAAAACAAAAAGTTCTTCTATACATAAGAATGCTAGTTAATGAATACAAATAAAACAATAAATAGAAAATCCCCATTTTGGGGCACCTGGGTGGCTCAGTCGTTAAGCATCTACTTCGGCTCAGGTCGTGATCCCAGGGTCCTGGGATCGAGCCCTGCATCGGGCTCCCTGCTTGCTTCTCCCTCTGCCTGCTGCTCTCCCTGCTTGTGCACTCTCTTTCTCTCTCTCCCTCTGACAAATATATAAAATCTTTTAATAAATTGATATGGGTAAACCTTATCAATACATGCCGAAACAGGGGATGAAAGACGCTAAAATCATTGGCTGAAAGGTTGTTGGGGAACAGGACATTAACACTATCTCAAAGAGTGTCCTAGAGACTAGTTCATAATTATCAACATAGAGATTTATTTGTTAGACATACCTTAACTAAATGAGGAAACTTAACATCACCAACAATGGAGCAATTTATCACTTGATGGTATCTGTGCCAGAAATGTTTAACCTAAATCTACTTATGAGGAAACAAAACAAAACAAAAAGAATATAGAACACTTTACAAGACAACAGGCCTAGGTTCTTCAAAAAGTGTCAGGGAAAAAGAAAAAAACAAGGTGGATGATTGCATTAGTCAGGAGACAAACATTACAAATGAAATTCATAAATCTTGTTTGGTTCATAGTTGTTTTTTTTTAAGAAGTAACTACAGAAAAACATTTTGTGGACAGTTGGAGAAATTTAAATATGGACTATATATTAGATGATACTGAATCAATATTAAATTTTTTGGCGTGTGATAATTTGTGACTATGTAGAAGATTGTTTTGGGACAATACTTGCTTCACTATTCAGCCACTTCAAAAGCTTTGGAAAAAAAAATGAAACAAAACAAAACAAGTGAGAGGGAACAAAAAAATAGGACAAGGAAAATGGGACCAAAAAAGCAAAGTGGCAAAAAGTTAATAACTGCTGGATCTAGGTGAAAGGTATAGCGATGTACATTGTGCCACACTTCTAATTTTTAAAAATAACTTTGAGATTTTCTAAAGTAAAAAAGAAAGGAAAGCATTTTCCAATTCTTTACCATGGCCCACTAGGCCCTGCAGGATCACCTACTACCCAACCTCACTTCCCTCGTCCCTTTGTGCAATGAGGCAGTCTGCCCTGGTTACCTCAACCACACCAGGTTCTTTCTCGCATATATGGACCTTTCCATAGGTTGTTCCCTCCTCCCTATTCATCATGTGGCTCACTGCTCTTCCTCCTTTAGATCTCTCTATAATAGTACCTTCTAAGAGAATACTTCCCGGCCACCTTATCACAATGGACCCTTTTTTTTATTTGCAAGCTCAATTCCACTTTCATACTTATTACAATCAGCAGTTATTATATTCATCTGGTTTTTGTTGTCTTTATTATTCCCCCACCTCCTCAAATATAAGTTCTTTAAGTACAAGAACTGTGTTTCTCCGGTCACTGATGTGTCCTCAATGACTGTATAAATCCATGGTGATCAAATAAATATTTGTTGAACAACGAATGAAGGCGGATGTGGCTGGGGTGAAGACCATGGGGAGGGATGGCCGGAAGCAAGTTTGGAGGGACGGGCCAAGACTGGATCCTACAAAACTCAGTCAACTAAGCACTGATTTGGGTCCTTATTCTAAGAACAGTGGGAAACCAGTGGACTATTTTAAGCATGAGCACAATACAATCTAATTTGCCTCTGTGTTTTGAAAAGGTTAATCTCCTGGAGCAGAGAAAAGAGGCAGCCAAGGAAGAATTGCTGAACCAGTTAGGAGACTACTGCAGCCATCCCAGCAAGAGATGATAATGTGGACTCAGGGGATGGCAGAGCAGACACAGAAAAGTGGACAGGTTGCAGAGGTATTTTTTCCCTATATTTTCCATTTCGGCACCAGCCACTGGGTTTTCCCTTAGAAACAGAGCCAACTTGACAGAGATGCTTCAAATTTCGTCCCCATTCCAAATAATCCCATCTGTCCCCTTGAAGTGAGCATTAGCGTAAGATGGAGAAATTGTTAAATTACATCAAGCTGATTTCCTTCCCTCGTCACAGCCTCTGCTGGTAATAGCTACCAGCCACAGCTAACTTTCCACGTGCCAGAGACTGTTCTAAGCACTTTACACTCACTTAATCTTTTTTTTTTTTTAAAGATTTTATTTATTTATTCATGAGAGACAGAGACAGAGAGAGAGAGGCAGAGGGAGAAGCAGGCTCCCAAGGAGCAGGAAGCCCGATGCAGAACTCGATCCCAGGACCCTGAGATCATGACCTGAGCCGAAGGCAGACGCTCAACCATCTGAGCCACCCAGGCGCCCTACACTCACTTAATCTTAATGGTAACCCTGTGAGGTGTTTTGTTGTTGTTATCATTCCCAAGAGATGAAGGATCAGGACATAGAAGTTTATTATGAATAAGTGCAGAGATAACCAATAGAGGAAGAAAAAATAACCACAAGGAAAGAACAGGAGAGAAAACTGAGGCAAGGAGCTAGTAAAGAGTAGTAAAGTTACCATAGAGGTTA
This sequence comes from Mirounga leonina, assembly GCF_011800145.1. NCBI lineage: Eukaryota > Metazoa > Chordata > Mammalia > Carnivora > Phocidae > Mirounga > Mirounga leonina. The sequence continues at coordinate 17,873,783 of NW_023270265.1, read as the reverse complement.
ACATGGAAGTGTTAAGAAGTTTAATTCAGGTAATATTTGTAAAGTACTTATAAAAGTGCCTAACACATATTTAATAGTCACCTCTTAAATGTGTGTAAATAGTAAACAATGGAATTAGAATTGGAATCTGGGTAGTCTGGCTCCAGAGGGTGTACAGTTAACCACTGCATTCTATGGCCTCTCAAAGTTTAGACCCAACAACCCTGTAATTCTACTAAAAGAAGACCGAGTGCCTCCCTTCTGTGCAAAGCCACCACCAAAACTGGGACTGACATAGTTTTTCAGCCCTTAAACTGAGTATATATTGATTACAAAAGTTTGAATGGCAGATTCAACAAAAATTTGTCAAGTATCCAATATGTATCAAATGTTTCTACCCTTAAGAAGCCTTCAGTCCAAAGTAAGCCCTTCTCAGTCTGAGATTTCAAGAATAATTTCTTAAGGTACCCAATATGTGTAATGCATTAATTTCTCTCCTTTGCATCTAGAGTGGTACTACTTCTGTACCATCTGAGAACATTGAGAAAATAATCAACACAAATAATTTTATATGCTCTGTGGTTTATGTGGGGAACCCCATGTACAATTTCAAAACAGTATGACTAGCATTGTGATAGTAGTATACAAAGAACAATAGGGGCAGTGTGAGTATAGTTTAAGAGTAAGAGCTCTCGGGCGCCTGGGTGGCTCAGTCAGTTAAACGGCTGCCTTAGGCTCAGGTCATGATCCAAGGGTCCTGGGATCAAACCCCGCATCGGGCTCCGTGCTCAGTGGGGAGTCTGCTTCTTCCCTCCCTCTGCCTACCACTCCCCCTGCTTGTGCTCTCTCTCTCTCAAATGGATGAATAAAATTCTTAAAAAAAAAAAGAGGGGCGCCTGGGTGGCTCAGTCGTTAAGCGGCTGCCTTCGGCTCAGGTCATGATCCCAGGGTCCTGGGATCGAGCCCCGCATCGGGCTCCCTGCTCCGCGGGAAGCCTGCTTGTCCCTCTCCCACTCCCCCTGCTTGTGTTCCCTCTCTCGTTGTGTCTCTCTGTCAAATAAATAAATGAAATCTTTAAAAAAAAAAAGAGAGCTCTGAAGTCAGACAGACTTGAGTTTGAATATATGCTCACTTATAGGAAGTGACCTCAGGAAGAATATTTCACTTCTTCAAGTCTCTTGAAGTTGTGAAGATTTAAATAGTGCATGTGAGTCATTTAGTGCAGTCCTGACACATAGTAGATTTCATAATGGGGGTTGTTTTTATTGGATCTACTTCATAGGCCCTAGAATGCAAGCTCCTGAGTATGTGTCTTGGCCACTAGAGCCCTGACACCTGAAACAGTGCCTTGCATGAAACACACACTCGATAAATATTTTTCAATTTCATAAACGTCATCTACCAGGGAAGATTTCTTAAAATGCCACGTGGGCTAAAATGAATGAATGGGATTTGCGGGGAACTGCCGAGGGAGGCAGTTTCAGGCAATGAAAACATATGAGGCAATGAGAACAAAGACAAGAACATGCCAAAGTTTCCAAAACTATGCACTACTGTGAGTATGTAGCTCATTGTGACTGTGAGTGTCACTAATGTGGATGACAACAGGAAATGAAAAAAGTAGGCTGGGCCTAGATCCTAAAGGGCCCTGTATGACATGCTAAAGAGAGTGGGAATTATATTCTCTGAGCCATAGGAGGTTGTAGAGACGTGGAGGGAAAAGTGGAGGAAGAGAAGCAATGGGGAGAACTGGGTCTATAACATCTCAATCTTACAATGTGGCAGCCAAGAGATGAAGGATCAGGACATAGAAGTTTATTATGAATAGGTGCAGAGATAACCAATAGAGGAAGAAAAAATAACCATAAGACTCTGGCTAAATGCTTGTCATTGTAGGAAGTAAATAGATAATATCCATAATTGATATGGGAAGAAATAAGATTAGGAGCATGCTATTCAAAGATATGTATGGTAATTGCCAAAAGAACTAAAAACAAATCGTAAGAGTGGTTGCCTCTGGGGAGCAGGACTGGAGGTGTGGAATAGGGGAGGGTATTATAAGCTCTTCTTAAATTTGTAGTAAACATTTTTTAAAGGATTGCATCAGAGGAAAGATATCATTCTTTTATTAAGCACTTACTGTATGTCAAGCCGTAAAGACCCCATCACCTCCTTAGTGAATGAGGCTCCCCACTCATGAGCCTGCAGAGATTGTACCACTGGCTACCTTTCTAGAACACACTAGACTAGTACTTGTCTGAAAGCTCCTGTGCTTTCTGTTCCATCTGTTCTTTCCAAATGTCTTGGCATTACTAACTCCTTATTATTCAGTGTTCATTCAAACACCTTTCCCAATGAGGCTATCTTGCCCACCCTACCTGAACTTGCTCCCTTCACCCCTCAACCAATTACTTTCTATCACATTGGCCTATTTTACCTTCTAATAGCACTTACAACAACTGAAATCACCTTATTTATTTGTTTATGCTATATCTTCCCTACCACAATGTAAGCTTCCAAGACTGGGATCTCATCCATCTTGTTTACCACTATATCCTTAGTACCCACAACAGTGCCTGGTAAATAGTAGATGCTCAATAAATATTTGTTCAGTGAATGAAGTCTTGCAGGCATTCTATGGACCTCTAACATTCTATAATGTCCTTGAAGACTATGATAGTATAGCATTTATTTTTAATTTTTTTTTCTTGTGTCCCTAGTACCCAGGCACAGGGCCTCGTTCAAAATATGAGCTATTGTAAGTTTTCATTAGGTATTCAAAGAAGTTTATTATTTGGATGTATAAATGAATTAATGCTGTGTACTTTCTTATATGCCATCTCATTAGCCTTAACACCCTAGTATTTCCTAATAAAAATATATACACATTTAACCAGGAATGGGTTTCCCACTGTCTAGACCCTTCCAAGTGCCAAAGCTGGGGCTTCTGCTTCTAGTCCGTCTTCAGGGTCCTCTGGTGGTGAGGGAACTCATACTGTTTTGAAATGTGTGTCCTGTTGACACGGGTGAAATCCACAGAGAGCAGGTCAAGTGGGAGCCTAGCAAAGTTTTAGGGCACAGGTGGACATCCCTCACCTGGATAGTGCAAGAAGCCAAGTGCAGGTGCTATACGGGCCTCACCAGTGATGACAACAGCACTTACGGCTCCTCTACAGAGTGGCACACTCATTCAAATGTTGGGGGTGGTCTGCAGTCACTGGCCAGCAACCATCTCTTCACATGGGCTCTCTCTTCCGCTCCGCCCTTTTTTGGAAGTCAGTCGATTGGATATTAACGGTTTCTTTCTCTTTGTATCCTTAATCTAACAATCTTAGTTCTCCACCAGTCGACACAGAAAGACCTAACCACATGGAAGTGTGGGGCAAGAAAGAGAAGCTCAGCACTAACATTTCAAGACCTTTTGTCACTGCTCACAACATAGCAAATGAGAAAAACCACAACATTCCATTACCAAAATGGAACTACTTAAAACCAAAATGGCACTATTTATAGATCATATCTCGCACTGTTCTGAAAATAGCACAGGGCAGTGCTGGTGGACCTCACATACATATCCAACAACAATTATAGACTTCCTGCTACATTTATCCATTCCAAAGAGTTTTATTTCTGATGACCTATTTTAAGATTCTAGCTTCCTGAGAAGGAGGAAGTAGGATCATGCCAAGATGATCTTTTTATTATAGAAAATATTACGCTTTTCAGATCTCAATTACTAGGGAAAATAATGATGTCATGAATAGTATGGCCATTTTTGGTTAAAGAAAGCCATTGAACTACTGTGATTAATTGATAAATAATGAGACCAATTTCAATAAATCCCTCAAAAAATACAGTCTTTGCTGAATGCCAACAGGCCCTTAGTGATTGGGAGGAAGGAAGGAGAGGGAGGGAAGAAGGAAAGAAGGAAAATGAGAAAGAAGGAAAAAGAAAAGAAATGCATTGTTTTCAGTTATCTAAAGGAATATTTTTGAGTCTTTGGTCACAGAGATATAGAATATTAGGGACATATAACGGACCCAACAAATGATCTGGTTCAACTTTTTCATTTTATAAGGGGGAATAAAACAAGGTTCTGAAAAATTAAGTGACATGCCCAAGCATTCATCCTTAGTGAATGGCAAAGTCGGAATAGGAATACACAGCACATAACCAATTTCCTAAAAAATAGATAGACAAGAAAAAATACCAAGTTATAAATAATTAGTATAGTACGATCTCATATTAGCAATTTTGAGGCTAGCACACATTTTTTAAAAATACATGAACAAGCTCCTCTTTAGCAATCAGAATATTGGCATTGTTTCTTTTTACTTCCCAAACTACTTTCATCCCAATTCCCCCAGAATTTTACCCTAATATAAATTTTTTACCCTAATGAAGTGTCTGTGTTAAAAAGGCCTTTATTAATCACCTTATCATGTCTCTCAAACAAAAATCCTTACATGGATTTTATTTTTTTATTCCCTCTAAGTTAAAAGCACAGTTCTGTAGTTATCATGACAATTATTATTATTATACCAGTAATTAAAACTATAAATATATTAAATATTTTTGATAATTACTAACATTTAAGTAGAAGTTTTCAGAGATGTACCTCGTGCTGAGATTGATGGGAATTTATTTTTCCATTAGTTCATGTGCTCATGGAAGAATATTATATCTAAAATGGGACAGATTATCACTTCTAGTGCTGTTTTTCGTTTTTATATATGTAAGCATAAATTTGCCTTATACACAAAAATAGTGTAGGAATAGAAAGACTTTATGGCAACACCACACAATTCTTTAAACATCTTTCAAATTAGATGCCAAAAACAAGAGTGATTTATTATCTGAAATTATTTTTAAAGACTTATCACCTAACAGTTCAATTAGGTCCTCTTTTAGTTTTGTTGAAAGCTATAAACTAGAAAGAGTTTTATTACACAGACATCAGACTCTCGATCTCTTAAACTATACCAAAAAGGCTTTATCAAAAATTAGCAAGTAACTATTAATTATACCTTTTACTCTTTTACCAGTGGCACTTCATTTAAACCAATATACTCAGTAAAAATTGGAAAATTGTTTTCAGTATCTGTGCAAATGCAGTATTTTTTATAAAATTTCTTTCATTGTGTGTTTGAAATATATTTATGTCAAAATCTTATAGGTTTTATTTATTGAATGTATGGAAAAATGTCATATAACCTAAATGACAAAGCCAGCCCTCCCTGTCAGACTTACCAGTTTGTAAGACACAGTATATGACTTATTTTCTGTCAGAAAAAGTCTGATTTTATTTTTTAGTTTAAGTGTATGTGTTAATGTCTGTTTTAAGGAATAATATCAAAAACACTGAGAAGTAAATTATAGAATCTGTGTTGTACAATATATTTCCCAAAGCAGTCAAGATTAAAATGATACAGGAGCGCCTGGGTGGCTCAGTTGGTTGAGTGGCTGACTCTTGATTTCAGTTCAGGTCATGATCTCAGAGTTGTGGGATTGAGCCCCAAGTCCGGCTCCGAGCTCAGCAGGGAGTCTGCTTGAGGATTCTTTCTCTCTCTCTCTCCCTTGCCCCTCCCCCTGCTCATGCTCGTTCTTTCTCTCTGTCTCTCTAAAATAAATAAATAAATCTTTTTTAAAAAGATTAAAATGATACAGATCTAATATAATTAATTTTACATTAGTTAATTAAAACAAAGTAATACGTTTTTTATTACTTAATTTGCAGTAATGCAATGTAGTATCCAGCTAAAACTAGAAGTTATTGATGAAGCAAGACCTATGAGAGTAGGTATTATATTCTTTAAGGAATGTATATATGCATAATTTGAATTCTGATATTAAATTTTTTAACACAATTGAGAGCATGCTTTAAAAATCAGAGATAAAGTCATTAATTGCATTAGACATCACAACCAAACTTTTCTTATGGTTTAATAAAAGATAAAGCTATATACTAATTAGAGTAATTAAAACAACTCCACACTGTTTCTCATTCATTTCATATATAGCCCCTTGTGAGTAGAGTGACTACCCTGGGCAATTGCTTTCAAAATACTGGCTTGGTTCCTTTCAGTTGGTGATCTGCAGTATTGACCTACACAGACCTAGCAGAAGGGAAAGAGAGAACTTGAATAAGGGTGCCAGAAGGATTTCTAACTAGGCCTGGAAGTGATGTACATTATTGCTGCTCATATTCCTTTGGAAGGAACCCAATCTAACTGCAGGGGAGAATGGGAAATGTGGTTTTCCTACACACTCAGGAAGAGGAAACCAGTTGATGAGCATATAACCAGTCTCTGTCACATAGCTAATAACTAATTGGTCCAGCAGCTAGCAAATTCATATGTTGTTATTGGGAGATAATACAAATTAAATAATTCAGAAGAGTAAATGAAGTGGGAATTGACTATAATCAGTAAATATCCCATGATCTGATTTGATAAAATAGGTTTAACTACTACTTTATTGGATGATATATAACTAATCTGTGAGAAATCTTGTAAAAATTTTATCTGTGAGTGTTAACCAATGTCTCTTGTAAAAGTTGGTATTTCTAAAAAACATTTCAGTTACACACTTAGAAATAATCAGCATTGCTACCACTACCGTTCAGGCTATTTGGAGGTGCTTTTCTTTTCCAGCTAAAGACAAATGCCAAGATGAGTATTTTTTAGATAGCTGAAAAGAATTGCTTACATTTTAAAAAAGCTTTTTTTTTTTTTTTTTAAGATTTTATTTATTTATTTGACAGAGAGAGACACAGCGAGAGAGGGAACACAAGCAGCGGGAGTGGGAGAGGGAGAAGCCGGCTTCCCGTAGAGCAGGGAGCCCGATGTGGGGCTCGATCCCAGGACCATGGGATCATGACCTGAGCTGAAGGCAGACGCTCAATGACTGAGCCACCCAGGCGCCCCAGGCTTTTGTGTGTGTGTGTGTGTAAGCTCTTTTCTTTGCTATCAGAGAACTCACTCTCAAGAGCATCGCATTCTTTGATAGTAGTCCAAAAAAAGCCAGAGACAGTCACCCCACTGCTCATTCTAATTTAATTCAGAGTATCCCAACACTGGCCAAAATACTCTGGTTCCAAAGCAACAGCTGGCTCTTAATAGAAATATGTATAAGAAAGACAAGCATTAGGCAGGTTTCTATGTGCTTTAATTGTTCAAGGAGACTTCCCCAAAACCAGCAATTTGAATTGTTCTTTTGTTGGGCAACCAGGAGATTTTTTACTCCTTGGAGAAACGCACTGTAAAGTAGGTTAGACTGTTGTGAAGGGAGAGGTGAGAATGCAGAATGTTTGCTTAGGAAAAAGGAAAGAGTATGTTGAAGTAAGAGGAAAAAATAGGTAGGGCGTTAGAAGTTTGTGACACTAGGCAAGGTCAACAGACCTTTCTGAATCTGATGTTTCTTAAATACCAGCTTTTCTGTGTGCCAGCCTGGCACGTAGAAGATACCCAGTAAATGGTAGTTATTAGTACAATCGAACAGGAGAGACCAGTGTTGAAAAGTAATATGAGAGCCCTCTTGCCCCACCTAACAAATATGATCTCTTCCTGTCCTAAGGGAGAGAATACTCATTAGATTTTATACACATCTCATATTTACTTCTAGATTTTAAACTCTTCTGCGATCACAGGACCTGTGCTTTACTCATTTTATAAACCCCTCAGCCCTAAGGACTGTTCTTGCACCTAATGGGAAAAGGGAAAAGGACTTGGGACTGAATCAACAGTCTTGGGTCTTCTACAATACAGGCACTCCCCGCCTACCTACCCCCGACACACACACTTTTTGAAAGTTCACATTTTTTTTAAAGATTTTATTTATTTATTTATTTGAGAGAAAGAGAGAGAGAGTACACACGAGCAGGGGGAGGGGCATAGGGAGAAGGAGACGCAGACTCCCCGCTGAGCAGGGAGCCCCATGCGGAGGCTGGGGGCGGCTCCATCTCAGGACTCTGGGATCATGACCTGAGCTGAAGGCTGACGCTTAACCCACTGAGCCACCCAGGCGCCCCCGAAAGTTCACATTTTGCCACTTCCCTTTTACAAAAGATCTATATTAGCACCTGTTTTTGCTAAACAAAAGAAATCCAAAGAGGATTTTTGCTGTCCTGAGAAAAAGCGAAAACAGCATTCAGCCTTTGTTTCAGAGCTAGTCGTTACCGGGGCAGCACGGGCCCCAGCGATGACAGTGGTGCCACCAAGTTCCTTCTCCAGGAACTACACTCCGCGCCTCAGGATCCAGCCGCCGTACCTTTGAACTGTCTTGTCCATGAGCATTTGTGCTTCATCTAGATTTATTTTGTGCATTTGTTAGCTGTATCCTAAGGTATCAGAAAAGCTTAGGAGAGGTTATTTTTGGGGTCTGGGCACCCTCAAAAAATTTTCCATATGAATTAATGGTAATTGTATTTATGCTTTATGCCATTTGGCTTAGGAAAGTTTTCATAGAACGCTCTACTTTCAGATAGCAGGGAAAACCAGTAGTTCATATTAGATGTTTGATGAAGAAGAGCTAAACAAATAACGGGGGTGATGAGAATGAGTAAGAAAAACTGGCTCTCGAAAAAGAACTCATAAAATAACACATGAAATAGGGCCCAAAGCACAGAAGTCATTCAAAATTCTCATGAATTCTAAGTTGAAGGAAATTTATTAGTAGAGTATCTAAAATATGTTTTAATTCTGAACTTGATTAACAATAATTCTGATTCCCACTTGGGATATATAATTTGTGGAACAGTTAAAAAAACAAACCAAAAACCTTTCAAATGAGTGGATATTTAAGGGAAATTTGTGGGAGTGTTTGGGACATAATCAGAAATGAGTAGTTTTCTTTCAGTTTTCCTGATTGCTCATTGTGGAGCAATAAGTAACTAGGCAGATAAGTACCAAACAGATAATTTGGTACAAAAAGAAACATCTATATTCAATGACTAAGTTTAGCATGTCTAACCACTTCTTGCCAAGACATCTTCACATTATCCAGCATGAGGGTCAGCTACTGATTATGCCAGTCAAACAGCCAAGAATATCAGGTTCCTTTGCTAAAAATATTTCAACTCAAATCATCTTGGCAGACAATGATACCAAAATAAAAAGTCTTTGTTCAGTAAAGTGACCAAATTTTAGGAGACTGAATAGAGGCAGAAAAGACATAATAGCTGCATTACCTTGGGCAAGTTACTAATTGAGCCTCAGTCTTTCAGCATAAATATGATATTTTTTAATACAAGTCCATAATCTCTACTCCGCAATTCCAAAACAGGATAAAGCAAAAACTCTCTGAAACATGCAACTATGTTTGTTAAGTCTGGCACCAGGACGATTTGGCAGCAAAGCCCACTGTGGACAAACATGAAGCTTCAATTATGTCTCAGCACTCCTGTTCGTCATACACACCCTCTGCTGTTTGCTGACACTTTGTGACTTGGGGATTAACTTTACTGTGAAAATGCCCAAAAGAGTTAAAGACATGCCTATGGGTAATAGTGAGAAGAAGAAAAGGAAGCATCAGTCTTTATGCATAGCTCAGAAAGTGGAGTTATTACAGAAGATTGATGGCAGCGTGTCTGTGAGACATCTTACTGAAGAATATGTTGTGGAAACGACCACCATCTGTGACTTCAAGAGACAGAAAGATGAGCTGTTGAAATTGTGTAGTGACAGTCATAACCAAGAACTGATGAAAAATAGAAAAACATTGCATAAGGCCAAAAACAAAGATCTTGACCATGTGTTGATTGAACGGATTCGACAACAAAGAAGTAAAGATATGCCACTGACTGGTTTGTTGGTCATGAAACAAGCGAGAATATACCATGAAGAACTGAGGATTGAAAGTGTGATTATTCAGAAGGCTGGCTGCAGAAATTTAAGAAGTGTCATTGGTATCACGTATCTTAAAATATGTGAAAAAGCTTCTACTGATTATAAAACCATTGTTGAATTTGCTAAGATAATATCTGATTAAAACCTTAGCCCTGAACAAATTGACAATGCTGATGAAATAGCTCTGTCCTGGTGCTATTTTCCTAGAAAACCTTAACAATGGCTGAAAAAGGGCACCAACAGATTTCAAGGATGCCAAGCAAAGGTTGACTATTGGGTGTGCTAATGCTGCAGGCACACACAAGATGAAATCAGCAGTGACTGGGAAAAACCTATATCCAAGGTATTTAAAAGGTGTGTGCAGGGACACCTGGGTGGCTTTGTCAGTTAAGCATCTGCCTTCAGCTCAGGACATGATCCCAGAGTCCTGGGATCGAGTCCCGTATTGGGCTCCCTGCCCAGCGGGGAGCCTGCTTCTCCCTCTCCCTCTGCTGCTCCCCCTGCTTGTCTCTCTCTCTCTCTCTGTCAAATGAATAAATAAAATCTTTAAAAAAATAAATAAATAAATAACTCATTATTGCCAAAAGTTTATCCGCCGAAAGTAAGTTGGAAGAAGTTGGAATTTCCAACTTGGAAGTTCCAGTAAGTTGGAAGAAGCTGACACTGAAGAAATGCTGAACACTGATAGTGATGCACCCATCGTGCCTTCTTTCAGTGATGGGGAAATTGCTGAGATGTTGTTAAATACAGATAAGTATGAAGATAGTAGTAATAATGATAATGATTACAACGGCGAAAAAAATCTCCATAGAGCATATGGTGAAAATGTGTGACCGATTAATTGCTAGCCTTGAACAATGTGCATCTGTCAGTGAGCAAGAGATCATGGCAGTTTATTCAATTAGAGAGAAACTGCTTAGACCGAAACCTACGCTAAGGAGACCAGTGACACGGGAAAGTCTGTAGAAAGGCCCCTTGTGGTAATGCCTCTTTGTCGCTTGAGAATCCCATTTGTGGCTCATCCTCAGATGTCCAGCCCCAGCCTGGTTTCACAGACAATACTAACCCCTTCTTTAAGATTCTCAAATAGGGCGCCTGAGTGGCTCAGTCGGTTAGGCGTCTGCCTTCGGCTCAGGTCATGATCCCGGGGTCCTGGGATCGAGTCCCGCATCGGGCTCCCTGCTCTGCGGGAAGCCTGCTTCTCCCTCTCCCACTCCCCCTGCTTGTGTTCCCTCTCTCTGTCAAAAAAATAAATAAAATCTTAAAAAAAAAAGATTCTCAAACAACCAGAAGTGATGAATATTTCTTGCCTGTGTTATAGGTTAGTTTTCATCAATATAAATTTAAAGTTTTACTAAAAAATATTTATCATAAGCAACAAAAGAAATAAGAAGCTTAAGTACTTATGGTCTATATTTATCCTACTATTCCATTTACCAATAACTTTATTTACCAACAAATTTCATTTGCCAATAAATTTATTTATGTAAATAAATTATAACATTATTTATGGACTTTATTCCACTTGTGCGAATTTTCATACATTTCTCTGTAGAAATACTGTGTTCCATAACCATTTGGTATGTTACAAAGTTAGTAGTATATGCACCATATTCCAAATTTCTTTTTAAATTCCAAAAAATTTCCATTTCCAAAACACATCTGGTCCCAGGATTTTGGATAAGAGAATGTGGGCCTGTAATTCCTACCTTAGAGATTTGTTGTGAAGACCCAATAAGATAATTAATATAAAATGCCTGGCATGGAGTAAATGTTCATTAAACAGAGTAATTGCTGTTATTACTATTCCATTCCCCTATTCCTAAAAGGAAAATGTAGGACAAGGTCTTTTTGAAGTTAATAAGTTGACCTTGCATGGGTAATAATAAGCATTCTTCAAATTTTATCACCCTAAGAGATCCTTTGGCAATATGCCACTGATATGGACCAGATTATCTCGTAAATCTTCATCCAAGAGATCGAAGCACTTCCCAAATTGGAGGATAGAAAACCGGTCTGCTACAACAAGCTACAATGTGGTTTATAAAATACATATACCTCCAGTTAGCCTTTATTTTATTCGACAAAGAAACATAATTGCTTATCTGCCTGCTAACCATTTCCTCAGCTCCCTCTGCCATAAACACCCCCATAAACAATGATTTAATCTTCCTTGTGAGCAAGGATTTATTCTTAATCCTCTGTGTATACCCTTAGCTGCTGTTGTAAAACCTTGAACATAGCTGAATAAATAAAACTGGCATTTTGTTTTATAAGTAAAGTTTGCTTTATGAATTTGTGGTGTCTATAAGATTTATTGCTTTCATTATAAAAGGCATATAATAACTACGTAGAATATATGGAAAATATTACTTATACTTTATAAAAAGAAAATAAACTCACCTCCAATCTTACAACCAGTGATAATCACTCTTAATGTTTGTGTCCTTTCAAAGCTATCTATTGTCCTAAACTGTGAACCTTGTGAGAGTAGGAACCGTGTGCATTCATTCCAGTGCTCCACTCTGTGCTCCGCACCTCCCAGCAGCAGGTATATAACAGATTTAAAGAAAACACACATATATTCAAGGACCACGCTATATCCATGGAGGGGGCGGGGGGGGGGGGGGTTGTGAAGCCGTTTGGCCATGTTATTTTTAATTAACACTATATTGGGAGCATTTTCCCATATCTGTCCTATTTGATCTCACCAAATCTGATTTCCTACTCATTCAGCTTATCCTCTTTACTTCTAGGACTTGCTACTCCCCGGCCCCGGGTCATGTTATCCTGCAGCCCCTCTGACCAGCCTTCCTTTCCGTCTTGTCTTCACAGCTCCTCCATCACGACTGCCCCTCTTATTTCCCATTAGCTCATGGCCCAGCTCTCTCCTAGCTTCTCTTGCCATCATGTGAACCCATATATAACCTGACTGGCGATGATTCCCATTCTCCACTGAGCATGGCTGTTGGATGGGGGTGAGCTAAAGTTGTGTAGGAGAGGCCTGAAATGGAGAGAGAGTCTCAGCGGGGAGGCAAACAGCAGCAACTCCATCCTTGAGTAGAGAGGAGAAGGATGGGCTCTCTGTCCTCAGTATTATCTAATCTTATAGGATTAGTCACCAAAACAGGTGTGAACTGAGAAATGCCTGGAGTCACTGTTCTGCCCTGGAAATCTCAGCCAGGCACACGATTAATTGATATAGAAGCCACCAGAAGACAATAAACTATATTGTGAGCCAGACTCTAGGAACTAGGCTTATGTAATTAAATTTGTGGACCCTATTCCTATATCAGGCTTTTTCTGTCATTTTTACAAAAGTCTAATGAAAGATAGAATTCTCCTTCCTCTCCCAAATAATATGCTTTACATTAGCTGTTAATTTATCTAGGGATAGTAAGAAAAAAATATCATCTATCTTTAGCTTTCTAAAATGTTACCCTCAAGTGGCTAGGTGTGATCTGAATTTTTTGTGTGTTTCTGTTCATTCTAAGCAGCATTCATGGGCCCTTTCATTGGGAGTTTCATGCCTTTCATTGACAATGAGATATTTCATCCTTCTATTTTTCTGTAGCGTTTCCTCTCCTCCATTCCTTCTATTCTCTCCTTCTTGGAACTCCTCTTTCATTTTCTTCAGATGTTTGGTGATTCTTGGTTGTGTCATGTTTGCATTTTCAATTGCCTGTTAGTCTGCGTACTTACCTGTTTATTGTTTTCTGCTTCCTACGGTTCTTGGGGAGAGGTAGGACATGCTACCAGACTGGGTAGACCATTAGCAATTTCTCCGGGCCTGGGAACTCCCGTTTTCTTTTGGGATACACATGCCTCTTGGGTACTACCCTGCTGGTAATGCCCAAGTGGTCCTTTTCACAGGAATTGTCTTTTCTGTTTGCTGCATTGCACAGGTGGAAGGAGGAACTTGATTGTTCCTTCGGCTGTAATGTTACTCAGATCACACTAAATGTTGGATTGGGACTGTCTCCTGCTCCCCGTATCCACTTTCCCCAAGCTTGGAGCAATATTGAAGCCTCTCTCACGATTTATAGGTGTCCTCTTCATTAAGGTTGGACAGTGGTTCCCTCCTTCCGTGTCATCCCAATCCTACTTTCTGTCTTTCAGCAGTTCCCCCAGAATTTTTGGTTCATTTAGAGTAATTGATCTTGTAAGTCAGCATCATCTTCAGATATTATATATATTGATGTATATACTTTATATATAATATATATATATTGACATATATATTTTAGATTAGTTTTAGGGTTTAGACCAGGAGAGGAAGTCTAAAGAACATGTTTTTACTGCCATCTGGACCCAGCATCGTTGTGGAAGTTCTCAAGCATGTTTAACAGATGTACTACACTTCAGATAAAATCATTTGTAGAGGATCAATATATTAAGCAGGTAAAAGCAAAACTGATCTAGTTGAAGTAGAGAAAGTGACTGTGAATATGAACTCACTGGAATCCCTTTCGCTCTCCACTGCACCTCCTGAACCTTCCAGGGAATCTTGCAACTCTGCAGAACAGTTTAAAAACCACTGACATGATTTATAGTCCAGAGGTGTCTGACCTGTAATAGGTTCTTAATAAATGGGAGCCATCATTATTACTACTATTAAAAACCTTGCCTCTCGACCTTCCCCAGCCCCAGGGCTTCCAGAAGTCCTGGTACCAACTTCTACTTTGTAGTGGCAGTCCCATCTTGGCGAGAAAAAAGTAAGAAAACTATTTCAGAGAATCAGCAGCAAGTGAGCACCTAGTAAATATGCGTGAAGTGTTCTCCGGGGCCTCACGTTTTAACCTTGCTTAATCCCCTCAATGACCTGTGAGACAAGTGTTTTGATCTCCAGGACCTGATGAAGAAATAGAGGCTCAGACACACATAGAAGGATACACACAATACCAAATGTGTGAGAAATGCCCATTTACTTTATTTTTTCAATTTAATTCAAACCAGCTCCTAGCACGATTCCACTGCAATGTCAGGAAATGGCATCTAAACCGTTCAGGGGCTTTCCTCACAGGATTTTGGATCATGGCCCATGTACCAAAGCATGGAGAGGGCCTGTCCTCTCCTCCCTCTTCGATGTGCACAAGAATCTGGTAGATGCCTGTTTTCTGTACCAGAAAAGTTTCCTCTGGATTGGGACATGCCATGGCTCTGTGTGATGTAGGATGTCGAGGATCTTTGAGAGGCTGGGGTGCCAGCCCCTAGGATTCAGAATTTCAAGATATACCTCACTGCACAGTCATCCTCCCTGAGCGCTGGCTTCTTCCTCCGGCCTCTGCACTGAGCGCAAGCAGATCTCTCTGGATCTGCTTTCCCCCCAAACACCCCTTTTTTAGTGACAGGGAGGTATTTGTCTCTTCCTTCCTATTGCCCTCAAAGAGTCTCCCTTTCTCCTTTCCTCCTAAGGACACCTGGCAGAATCTAGCAGAATTTGAACTTCTGTAAAGAAAAGCTGCTCTGGACTTCCCGACCTTGGGCAGTAGCTGGCAACTGTCATCACTCCATGCAGTCATGTCTTTGTCTACGGCGCAGCTGCTGAGGGGCCTGACAGGTCTCACCCGGAGGCTCCCAGTGCAGCGTGCCCAGATCCATTTCAAGCCTCCGCGGGAGGAGCTCAGGACCATGGATGTTGCCGTTGGGCTCACCTCCTGCTTCCTGTGTTTCCTCCTGCCATCGGGCTGGGTCCTATCGCATCTGGAGAGCTACAAGAAGTGGGAGTGAAGGGAGCTGTCCTGTCCCTCACCCTGTGACCTGACCACCCCTGGCCTCTCCTGATCATGTCTGCTGCATCCCTGGCTGATCTTCTCAGGATCATGTCCTTCAATTACAATGACCTCTTCTGCAGTCATGACCTCTCCATTTCTCCATGGTGACATCCTGGGACCACATATATTGGTTTATAAGGCCCTACTTGGTAGGGCCCTCCTTGTAACAATAAAGTCTATTTAAACCTTGAAAAAAAGAAAAAAGAAAGAAAAGCTGCTCCGTGGAAATGTCTGCTTTCCTTGTGCAAAAAAAACGCTGAGGCAAGAAAATACCAAGAGTCTTCTTAGCAAGGGAGTGGTAAGCACAGGATATGGAGAATATGAAAAATTGATTCTCAGTGAATATTCCTGCCGCAAAAATTGGGTAACTGAACAATCCAAAGCCCACAGCAGTAAGAGGCAGAGCTAGGACTCACATCCAGTTCAATAGAACACGTATGTACTCCCATTGCCTCAAGGCAGGCGCCCCAGGGCAGGGGAGAGGGACAGCTGCAGATTCCAGCTGAGAGTGGCCCCCTGGCTACTCTGATGGAGATCGCCAGTGGATGAGATCCTGCGACTTGAGTCTTAACAGCGATGGGATGGCAATCCAAACCCACACCTATCTCACCTACAGAGGGACATTCCATCATCTTACACTGATAAACACCGTGTGTCCTGAGGATAGAATCCAAATTATTCTAATCTTGGAATTTCCATATGGTTTATGCTTACATAAAGCTGTGCTTGCCAGAAACACAGTGGCAGCACTGTCAAAGAGCATTTAAATGGAACAAACCTAGGCAGCTTTGCAAACGGTAATACACGCATTATGTAAGGGAGAAGTAAACATAATGACTTTGTACACATGGATGTGCTTTCAGGAGATTCTTGAATTATATTCCTTTGAACAATAATTCCATTTTTCTAGATGGAAGACTTACTTGAATCCTGTTTCAACCAAAAATTTTATTTTGTTCTAAATTAATTTACTTGCAATTTTTTATTACTCAGAAATCGATTTTTTAATGGCTAAGGAGTTAAATCACTGAGAAAACAGCCCCTGAATTTTGGATCTATCTTTATTTTTATATTTACAGTAGAATTTTTATATTGACCTCAACTGTCAAAAACACATTAAAAATAAAAAAGCAAGGATGGGGGAGGTGGCATGAACCCTTTGAACAGCCAAAATAGGGTTTGTAACATTCAGGTTTTCATAAGTGAGACCCTTGGACCCACAATCTTTGTGGTTACCACAGTTCTAAACATCTCGGACTAAACATCTTAAACACGTCATATAAATTATGGAAAAAATTCAAGAAGACTGAAAGTACAAAGAAAAACTCTCCTGAAGATCTATCACCCAAAGAATACCACTGTTCACGTTTTCACCTCTTTCTTTTGGGGTGTTGTCTACATATGTTTCACACTTCCACCATCATTACTCTTGCCTGTTTCTTTCGCAGTCATGGGCTACTGTTGCAGTCTCTTTTTTGCTAACTTTTTTTTTTAAGATTTTATTTATTTATTTGAGAGAGCCAGCACAAGTGGGGGGAGGGGCAGAGGGACAAGCAGACTCCCTGCTGAGCAGGGAGCCCGACACAGGGCTCTATCCCAGGACCCTGAGATAATGATCTGAGCTGAAGACAGATGCTTAACCAACTGAGCCATCCAGGCGCCCCTGCTTTCTTTCTTTTTTTTTTTTTTTTTAAGATTTATTCATTTATTTTAGAGAGAGAGAGTGTGTATGAGTGTGTGCACATGCAAGTGGGGAGAGGGACAGAGGGAGAAAATCCAAGCAGAGTCCCCACTGAGCTTGGGTCCCCCTGCAAGGCTCAATCTCACAACCCGGATGATCATGACCTGAGCTGAAATCAGGAGTCGGGCACTTAGCCACCTGAGCCACCAGGTATCTTTCTGCTTTCTTTTTCTATAAATTTGACTTTAGATAACTCATATAAATAGAATTCTACAATATTTGCCTTTTTGTGACTGGCTTATTTCACTTAGTATAATGTCCTCAAGGTCCATCTAGGTTGTAGCTTATGACAGGGATCTCCTTCGTTTTTAAGGCTGAATAATATTCCATATATATATATACACATATATATATATATATATACACTAAATTTTATTCATTCATCCATTGGTGGACATTTGGGTTACTTGTACCTCTTGGTTATTGTGAATAGTGAACACGGATATGCAAATATCTCTTTGAGATCCTGCTTTCAAATCCTTTGCAAGGATTGTGGGGTCATATGATGGTTCTAATTTTAATTTTTTGAGAAGCCTCCACACTATTTTCCACAGTGGTATAACCCATTTTTTTAAATAGAAGAAATGGCAAAGAAATATTCTGTTTGTAGAGGGTCATGTTGGACCAACACCCTAGATTCACAAGGGGCAGGAATTCACTTCCCCAGCTTCCATTGTCTCCATTCCTTTTCCTAACAAAGCCCTGATTTGGGTCAGGTGTTCATTCTTCCTTCAGAAGTTTCAATGGAATTTGACCTTATCCTCAGCTTTGGAAATGTATCTTTCTTACTCTAAACCCCTCTTGGTAATCCTACTACCTTGCCACTGAATAGTTTAGGAACTCAGACTTCAGTCACACACAGTACAGCTTTCCCTTGAGGAGTGTTATTGGTAGAGGAGCAGGTAGGTGACCTAAGGTGGATCAGATTGAAGGGAGAGCTTTCTGTAGTATGATTGGGTGAAAGGTTTTCTTTTTCTTCTGTAGAATATGAACAAAGAAACATATGTCCCCATTGGCTCCTGTAAATCATTTATTAACAATGAGAGCCCTAGTCTGGAGACAAAACTGATACACAAAGGAAGACTAAACCAAGAGAATATCAAATAAATGGAGTGGAGCCTTCATGGCTTTGGGCTTGGAACCCTTCTGAGCTCTGGACTGCCTGAGCTAAACTCCGTCACTGTTTAAGCTAGTTTGAACTGGATTTTTTTGTACCTGGCAGCCCACAGCATCTTACCTGATATAATAGTCTATGCTGTTCAGCGAACTTTGGAGAAAACTTTGAGAATCAACTATCTATCTCATAGCTCTGAGGTCTGACAACTGCTTCTGTTGCAATTCCTCTTTATACATTGGCTGGTCCCACAACCAACCTGGGGACGTCATGCCTCAGCACATTTGAAAAGTCTGACAGAAGGCTTCCATTGTGTTGCTGAGGGTTAGGTGAGGAAAGGGGTTATCCCTCCTGCCAGGAGATGGCCTGTGACAAGATCTAATGTAGAGGAGCAGAGGTTGTGCCTTGGTGGTACCTTTGGAGTGCCTGCAGGAATACTGCTGGCCCATAATGTTCTTCTATGTGAATTAGGGGGGAAATGCCCTTCCCAAGACACTTTACTTCCATATGATGATAAACTGTCATAATACAGTGATTTTGTTAGCACAAAACATTTTTCTTTCATTTGCCAGAAAATCGTCATAATGAATATACAAGTGTATGCTATCTAGGGTGTAAATAGCTCTCTCTTAGACCTGGCACCACTGTGCATGGCACCATCTGGACAAAGGAACATGACAGCCTATTAGAGACAGAACACAGAATGCAGAACAGATGAGAAAGCTGGTGGAGATGTACTTACAGTCCATTTACTTTTAGTTCAGACATGATTTTGATGGGTAAACAACTTTTAACAAGTAAACTGGGGAGATGAGGCTTTTTTTAAACTTTTTATTTTAAAATAATTTCAGACTTACAAAAAAGGTGCCAAAGGAAAAAAAAAACAACAACCAACAACTCATCACTGAAAAGTAAAAATCACTTCTCATGTATCCTTCACCCAGCTTCACAACGTACATAAAGATAGTACGATTAAAGGGGTGCCTGGGTGGCTCAGTCAGTTAAGTGTCTGCCTTCAGCTCAGGTCATGATCCCAGGGTCCTGGGAGGGAGCCCTACGTTGGGCTCCCTGCTCAGCGGGGAGCCCTGCTTCTCCCTCTCCTTCTGTCTGCCGCTCCCCCTGCTTGTGCTCTCTCTCTCTCTCTCTGTCAAATAAATTAATTAATTAACTTTAAAAAGATAGTATCATTATGAAAATCAGGAAATTAACTCTGATATCATACTATTAACTAATATACAGATCTTATTCAAATGTTACTAATTGTCACACAAATGTTTTTTGGTTTTTTATGGTCCTGGATCCAATCCAGAATCACACAGTGCATTTAGTTCTCGTATTTTCTTATATTCTTATATATTCTCGTATTTCTTTTCTCATATTTTCTTCAATCTAATGTAGTTCCTCAGTGTTTCTTTGTCTTTTATGACATTGACACTTTTGGAGAGTACTGGCCAGTTATTTTGTAGAATGACCTTCAAGTTGAGTATACCTAATGTCCTCATGATTAAATTCAGGTTATAGGTTTTTGGCAAGAATACCACAGAAGTGATGCTGTGCCCTTCTCAGTACATCATTTCAGGAGTCACAAGATGTTTGTATGTTAAGTTTCATTACATGCTTATGGTGCTTTGTGCCTGGTTTCTCCACTATAAAGTTACTCCTCCTCTCTTTATAATTAATAAATATCTTGTGTTGAGATACTTTGAAAATATGCATATATCCTGTTTCTTATCAAACTTTGTCCCACTAATTTTACTACCTGTTGATAATTCTTACCTACAGCAATTATTAGTGTCGTATTGGCCAAATGGTGAGATCAAGATCTGAGCTTTAAAATTAAGTTTGGAAAGACTCCCCAGAAGTAGGTGAGAAACGTGTTGCAATCCAAGAGAATAATCTACTGACTAAGAGCAGGAGTTTTGCAGTCAGACAGATCGAAACTCAAATATTGGCGCCACTGGATATTAGCTGTGTGATTCTAAGCAAATTAACTTCTCGAGCATCAATTCCCTTATTGGTAAAATAAAGATTATGGAGTCTAGTTTATAGAGTTTTTGTAGTGAATATAATAAATATAAAGCACTTTGCACAGTGTCTGGCACATGATAAATGCTCAGTAAAATTTAGCTATTGTTATAATGATAATGATTATTGTTATTGTGATGAAGAGGCTCAGGACAAATCTTCCCCAAAAAGCCACTTTAGCATGCAGACTGTTTTGAGCTGAAGGCAATCATGACCTTGTAGGCTCAGGGCGCCCAAGTGCCTCAGTGGTTAAGCATATGCCTTCAGCTCAGGTCATGATCCCGGATTGAGCACCACATCAGGCTCCCTGCTCAGCAGGGAGTCTGCTTCTCCAACTGACCCTCCCCCTTCTCGTGCTCTCTCTCTCAAACAAATAAATAAAATCTTAAAAAAAAAAAAAAAAAAGACCTTGTGGGCTCAAGAGAAACTTTTGCCCCTCCTTTAACCATGTAGAAGAATCTTAAATTAGGGATCTTTCCCAGAATAAAAGTTATTAGCAGAAACAAATTTTATTTGAATGTGCCATCTATATGGCAAGGCAAACATCTAATATGGATGAAATCATTCCTATCATAGAGGAGAAACAGTACAATCAGAAACATTTCACAATGCTTCCTGATCAGGGAAAGGAATGCCTGCTCTATGGCTTTGGACCAGCATTGACTTTACATCTTTCATTTTTTCCCTTTCCAAATGGGACACTGAGGTTATTTGTCTCCGTTTGCTACTGCATATTTGAGGATGAGAAAGGAGCAGAGGACAGATAGCTCTTCTTCTTAGCTTATAAATTACTCAACCAAAAAGAACCACATGTGTACCAGATGGAGATGCCTGAACATCTCCCAATGCTTTTAGCTGGATTCAGTGACTTTGGATAACATTCTCAGGGGTAGGTTGGGGAAGAATTTATTCTATATGTGGGAGGAAAGTGCAAGGGAAATTTATTGGCCAGAGGGCAAATTGTGACAGACTGACCATGTATTTTCCAAGCTCATTTCTTTTTCCTCCTAGGCACTAAGTTAAACTACATTTCTCAGCCTCTCCTACAATTAGATGGGGGCCACCTGCTTGAGTTCTGGCCAATGAGATGTGGGCAAAGTTGCTATATGGTACTCCTAGGCCTAGTCCATGAAACATCCCCCACAATCCTCTACTCTTTTTTGTCCCTCATCTGCAAGCCTGATGTCAACATCTAGGGCAATACTAGGTTCCTAAAAGACTGCACAGAGCAGAAACCCCCAGCTGACCACATTGAACTCTTTGTGAGCAACAAATAAATGTTTATTGTATTAAGTCACTGAGATTTTGCAATTATTTATTACAGAAACTAGTGTTAATTATGCTGACTAATTTAACATGCTGTTATACAACAAATGGGCAGCTAAATGTTTATTCAGAGATTCCAGACCTATTAAATGCATTATTTCAGTTAGATGATTGTAGACCAGTCAATTTGATAAATAAATTTTAATTTTCTAAAGGTTGCCTTTTGGGCACAAATATACCCACCCATAATGGAATAATGGATGTCATGTCTGAATGTGCCTGAGGGGTGGGCTACAAAGGGATGCCAAATGAAGTGGGTTAAGCCTTAAAGTGAGTAAAGCCTAGGTCCAGTCCTGAGTCCAAGATCACAGATGGTCTATCATCCAAAGTCCAAACAGGGGAAGAGAAACCATCCTGGGTGTTTAGAAGAGAGACACTGTGGTGCGGGAAAGAGGAAGAGGCAGAGAGACTAATTAAAGGACAGTGAGGCAATGCAAACATTAGCAATGGCATGAAGCTACCACCAGCCTTCGACTGTAGAACGCAGGGAGAAGGTGGCTTAATTGGAGCCCAGGGCTTAAGATCACCAGCAGAAGAGACCATCAAGACAGACACATCCCCATAGGTGCTGGAGAGCTTGGAAGAGGGGCAGCAGCTTCAGAGAGCCACCCAAGGATAGGAGAGGGAGATTCTACCATTCCATCACCAGTGCCTCCCACTGACTAACCGCCAGCTGGAAGGCAAGTGACCCGAGAAAAACAACCTTACAGGAGCCAGTCCTCCTGCCTTATTGAGCAGGGTAGGCAGACCACAGCAAAGGATCTGAGCACACAAATGCGTAGGACATCCAGAAACTGGGAAAAACAGGAAGAGATGTAGAACACTCTATTCTCAATAAAATCAAAGCTCACGGGTTAGAGCAACTTAAAAGAGCATTGTAATCAAAGGTGGGACATTTTTAAATGTTCTTGCTCCTCAGAGATTCTATTCTAGTTGTTGTGATTTAAGTTATCACTTTTTCATTTTTATTCTAGGTCATGGAAGAGCCGGCGTGTGGGGGAACTTTTATTCTTATGTCCAAATATGTAATCTACTCAGATGTAGCTTCTTTCTCCTTCAGTTCTCGTAAGCAAATTTGATTAAGCATCAGAAAACCGCAGAAGTGGAAGCTGGGACAAAGTCTGGCCCTGCTACTTAGCAGCTCTGTGATAATGGGCAGACCACTTAACTGACTTCTGCAGCACAGACTTCTTCTATTTTCCTCATCTCTCAAGTGGACACAAGAATACTTTCTTACTTATCTCATTGGCTTATTGGAATAATCATAGTTTTTGTTCATTTAGGTTGGTTGGTTCATTGGTTGGTTTTAATGAGACGATGTATGCGAAATACTGGTATACAGAAAAGTATGATATAATGTTGGAACATTATACATATTAATATGTCTCCCAGTCTGTCTCCCTACCATTCCATCCTTTATTTTGAGGATCAGCTTTACTGAGATGTACATTAAATATAACCAATTTCATCAAGGTAAGTATACAATTCAATGAGTTTTGACCAATGCATATAGCTATGTAACCATGACCACAATCATGATACAGAATCCATTGCCCCCAAAATTATCCCTAGTGCCCCTTTGCACTTTTATACTTTGAGTCAATACGTATCCAAGAGAAATGAAAACATACGTCCACACAAAAATTTGTATGTAAGTGTTCATAGTAGCATTATTGATAATAGCCCAAAAGTGGAAACAACACAAATGTCTATTAACTAACGAATGGATAAGTAATATGCCTGCCATATCCATGCAGTGGAATATTGTTCAGCCACAAAAAGAAATGGACTGATGCATGCTACGACATGGATGAGCCTTGAAAATATTGTGTTAAGCAAAAGAAACCAGTCACAAAGATCACACACTGTATGATTTCGTTATGTGAAATGTCCAGAATAGGCAAATCTATAGATAGAAAGCAGATTAGTGTTTGAGTGGGACCAGGGGTTAAGGGGAAATAGAGAGTATTTGCAAATAGGTATGCGTTTCTTTGCGGGGTGGTAAAAATGTTCTAAAATTGATTTTGGTGATGGTTGCACAATTCTGTGGATATATTAAAAACCATTGAATTGTATCCTTTAAATGGGTGAATTGTATGGAATATAATTATATCTCCATTAAGTTCTTACCAAAATGCTCATTCAGGAATTAAAGGAAATCCAAAACAAAGGCAAAATTTCAACCACAATATTTCATTATAATTTTTGTTTACTATTTTTCTTCAAAGTTACAAGAGCATTTCTATAAATTAAAACAAAGAAAGATACACCATCCACAATCTTAGTATCCTAAGAAAGCAAACTGTTTTATTTCTTGTCCCTTCCTCACCTCATCTTTGAGTATGTTTGCTTGGTTTATAGTCATCAGTGGTACAGACATGATTAGTAGGTTGCTTTCATCAGTTAATATTACATGATGAACATTTTTCCATCTTGCTACATAGTCTTCCTTGTGATCATTTTGAAAAATATATGTCATTCCACCTAACTGACCACATTCCTCCATTCACTCAGACACCCATGCCGGAAACCTGAGCCATATCTATGTTGTTCCTGCCACTACTCCAGTGCAGAACAGTGTACTCTTCTGCCTAAATTACTGCAAAGGTTTTGTAACTGGTACCCTGGCTTTCTGGTGGTCTTCTAGCGATCCATCCTCCACACAGCAGCCAGGCCCACGACTAGCGTCTTCAGTGATCCCAACCAACTATGTATTAGACACCAAACCACTCCAATGGTTCACAAAGCCCTTCAGGTTTGGGTTGTTGCCTGCATTTTCTGCCTCATTACCCACCCACCCCCATCCCCTTCCCCAATCCATATTCCCTGTGTTCACTGAAATGCACACAGGACTCGGGGTTTACTCTGCCCAGAATAACTCACCCATCACTCCTCCCCTCTATTCTCCATTCTGCAAACTCCTACTTATCCTCTAAGCCTTGGCATAAACATTGCTTCCTCCGAGGAGCATCTCCTATTCTCCCCAGAAGGAGGGAGGTGCTCCCACTTCCATACTCCTAGATACCTTTGTACATATCTCCATTTTATATTGTACTTCCATGCATGCTCCATGCTTACCTCTCTCCCCAGAGTAGGAATTATGCTCTCTTCAACTTGTTACTTCCAGCACTCCAGCATCGGGCACATAGTACATCCCAGGAAATGTTATTTCAATAATGTAAACATTATTACGTGCTAACTCAGCACTATTTCCAGGCAGTATTCAAATCACTTTTCACATATTATCTTATTTAATCCTGCAAACAACCTTATAAGCTTAAGTACTATTGTTTTTACCATTTTAAAGATGAGAAAACTGAAAAGGTTAAATAACTTGCCCCAAATCATTACACAACTAGTAAGTGGTAGGATCAGGATTTGAACTTAGGCAGTGTAATTCCATGCTCCTGATCACTACACTGTACTACCCCTTGAACAAATAAACATTCCTTTATTGTCATATTCATAGGTTACTTGTAATCTACATATCCCTCCCTCTCTCCGTCTCTCTCTCTCTCTGATGTAGATGGCACTATAACACAAAATGGTATATATAGCTTATTTTCCTTTTTTGAATTGGCTCAAGATAAATCCCTATGAGTAGAATTTAAAGATGCATTACAAGATGAGGACATTTGGGGTGCCTGGGTGGCTCAGTTGGTTAAGCGGCTGACTCTTGATTTCAGCTTAGGTCTTTTTTTTTTTTTTAAGATTTTATTTATTTATTTATTTGTCAGAGAGAGAGAGAGCATGAGCAGGGGGAGCAGCAGAGGGAGAAGTAGGCTCCCTGCCCAGTAAAGAGCCCAATGCGGGGCTCATCCCAGGACCCAAGGATCATGACCTGGGCCGAAGGCAGATGCTTAACCAACTGAACCACCCAGGTGTCCCTATACTTGATCTTTAAAAAAAAAAAAAAAAAATTTTCTTGGATCTTCATGTGTCCAATAACAACTTTACTTATCATGACATAGCTTGTGCTAAAGAGGTGAAAGTTTCAAGGCCATCAGCCATCCCAGCTGATGCAGGATCCTGCAGATGGGGTCAAGTACTGAAGATGGCTGCAGGACAAGTGCAAGAAGGGGAAACCTGGTAGGAATCAGCCTTGGCTGGCAGCTGGCCTAACTTCACAATACAACCTCTGATCTAATTTTAGGATGGAAGAATGGAAAACACTTCTATGTTGCTTCTTCTCATAAAATGTACCAACATGAAGGACTTAGTGGCCAAATTACAGCACCAGTCTTCTCAATGGCATTCTTTCATGCCACAAAGTAGGTTAAACTTAGCAGTATGAATTTACGTTTTTGAAGTTAGCCACCACATAAGTCTGATTACCCTGAGACTCTGTGTTGTGAGGCAGCCCAAGCTAGCCCAGCAGAGATATCCTGCAGAGAGAGAGAGTGATGGCCAGCCAGCCCAAGCTGCTCCAGCCATTCCAACCTAGGTGCCAGATGTGGGAATGAAGGAGCTACCTTGGGACATTTCAGTTCCAGCAGACACGGTGTGGAGAAAAACAGAGGAAACAAACTGCAACCAGAATTCAGGCCTCAGATATATGGCCCCAGTTAAACCATCCCACCATCTATAGCCATTTGAGCCACCCCAGCCACCCAGGCTTCATGAAATAGATAAGCTATTTCCCCTGAGTGTAGTCCGAATTCCAGATCCACAAAATCAGGAGCATAACAAATGCTGCTTAATACTGCCAAACAAACCAACAAAACCTTTTTTTTAATCCACCATGGAATTTGAAAAAGGTATTTGAATGAGAAACGCTGGCCGAAAATAAGTGCTATTCCTACCCTAGCTGCTAACTTGGCTCCTATGTAAAAAGCAGTTGCTCACCGTTGCCATTGATTTGATCCAAAGTCACGTGTGTGACCTCTACAGGGCAGCAGCAGGGATAGCTGGGGAAGGCTTATCTGGCCGAGTTTTCTTCCTCTGCTTTAACCCCAGAGGACCAAGGGTGATCTGGGAAAGCTGGTGCTCCTCCAGACTGCCAGAGGGCACTCAGCCCCTGTGCTACCTCAGCCTCCCTGATAGAGTAGGGAAAACTCTGGCTTTAAAGGTAACCCAATCCAGAATCAAATCCCAGCTCCACCGCCTAAACCAGTTGCATAATTCTCAGCAACTTAATGAACTTGGAGGCACTGGATTTTCTCCTCTTTAATATGAGGACAACAACACCTCACTTAGTAAGTGTGTTAGGGTTCAATGAGCCTTACTAATCTGACATTTCATCATAATGATAGCTAATGTCTACTGAGCATCAAAAATGACTTTAAATTCCTTATCACCATTCTTAAGTGGTTGCTCAACACCTGACGATCAGAAACATTGCCTAACAATTTCAGAATAAATTGAATATTGCACTATTTCACATTCACACCCTCCTCTCTCGAGACCCTGCTCTCCTCACCCTAAGCTGACCTCGCCTCAGGTTTCACTGATAAAAGAGAAGGAAACTACCTCACCTTACAGTCACCACATCTAGACTTCTCCCTGCATCTGCATTCATGCCTCCTTTCCTTTTCTTTCTTTCTTTCTCTTTCTTTCTTTCTCTTTCTTTCTTTCTTTTTCTTTCTTTCTTTCTTTCTTTCTTTCTTTCTTTCTTTCTTTCTTTCTTTCTTTCTTTCTTTCTTT